>NW_015505466.1:177102-256442 GCF_001515645.1 Sinocyclocheilus grahami | reverse complement strand
TACAAATGCATTAATACTGTTTTGATATTTTAAACATAAAACATTAAATACGATATTTGAAATTATAAAAAAAAAAATGAAAAGATACTTTAAATGTGAAATAAAAACTGCCAGTAGGCGGCAGCAAGTCACTGTTAATAAGTGAGTCATTGCAACTGAACCAAATCATTTAAACGGGTGATTAAATCAGGAACAAAACAGCTTCATGTTGCTCAGCGATGCAAATTGAATTGATATCTGTTGGCAAAATAGAGCAAAGACAGTCAATATTGTGTCTAAAACGTAAGTGTCTTAATATTAAATTCTTGTTTATTGATCTGCTGTATAAAATCAATATCACATTTCTCATGTTCCTTTTTGGTGGAAAAAACATCAGTCTTCATACTGATTAACTATATGAAATGATATAAATATATAAATTTCTGCCCCCATATGTTGCATTTTGTGATCATTCTAAATGCATTTCAATCAACTGAATCATGCAGTGAAAGAACCTGAACTGGTCTAACCTACTAGACTTCCTATTGCCTTAGCTCAACTTTAGCTAACTTGGTAGCTCTCTGCATGTCTGTGACGTGATGTGCAGCTGATCAAATGTGCGCTACACTGCTGTGTTGCGGAGGCGCGGAGGGAGGAAGGCATCGGAACTTGACACTCCACAGTCTTAACATTTCCTGACCCGACCTGATATTTAGATTTTTTTATTTGTTTGACAGGGACAGCTGTGCGCAAACAGAAACACACACACGCACACACACACATATTAATTTATTATAAATAAAAAAAAACTCCCCAGAAAAAAGGGCACATTCTCTCGAGGAAGAAAAAGGGCAGGTGCTCAAGCCCCCTTTGATGTCATGCATGCCTACTGTGCTGGAGTGAGGCGATGCGGTGACGTAGGAGATTCCAAAAATCATAGACCTTTATTGAACAGAACACCAGGAAAGCACACATAGCACTGGGGTGAGACAAACAATACTGGACAAAGAACTCAAAACAGGAAACCATTAAATAAACAGGACTAGAGGGACACAATGAGGAACACCTGAAATCAATGACATAATAAACATTGGAAACACCTGGGACAAATTAACCTAATCAGGGAACAGGAACAGGAAGACCAAATAAGGACATGAATCTGACATTACTCCCGCCTCGTGGAAGGTGCTTCCTCGCGCTACACAACATCCAGTGGGGAGGGGGGAGGCGCTCTGGAGGTCCCTCAGGACAGACACTGCGCGGCGGGCCTCTAGAGCGGTACCCATTTGGGGCGCCATGGCGAAGCAGGCAGTACTACCCCCCCTCCGTAGGCCTAACTTGGGAACTGTGACCCTCCCTGGGCTTGACTTGGGGACTGGAGCCCTACTTGGGCTAAAATCGGGGACTGGGCCCCTCTCTGGGCTAAACTCGGGGACTGGGGCCCTCTCTGGGCTAGACTCGGGGACAGGAGGCCTCACTGGGCTAGACTCGGGGACAGGAACCCTCTCTGGGATAGACTCGGGGACAGGAGCCCTCATTGGGCTAGACTCTGGGACTGTGACCCTCTCTGAGCTAGACTCGGGGACTGGGACCCTCTGTGGGCTAGACTCGGGGACGGCGGGCTTGACTGAGGAACGGCCGGCGGGCTGGAGAGAGCCGCGGTCGGCGGGCTTGACAGCAGAGATTCCAGCGGGCTTGAGTGAGTGGCAGCCAACAAACTTGACTTTGGAGCGGCCGGCGGGCTTGACCGATGAACGGCACATGGAGCACGTGGGGGAAGAAAACACACACAGACATGGAACAGAGTCTGACAGTAAAGAAAGAGATGTTATCAATAACCACTGATTTTACTTCCTGTTCATCACACTGGAAATAAAAGTAGTAAAATAGTAAGAGTAGTATGCTGCTCTAAACACCACAATGGTCCTATGTTGCTAACTATGTGGCAAATTATTACAGTATTATTGATACAAAAAAAAGCATATATCCTGCTGCAGATATCCAAACTCAAACTTCTATTTTTTTTAGTATGTATGTATGTATGTATTTATTAATTTATTTTGTTTGTAACTTGATGGCTGCTTGATAGAGTGGGTTACTGTTTGTGTAAGTGGGTCCTCCTGCCCCCTTTTTCTTAAGTGGGACTGCCAAAGTATGTAATATACCAACAGTACTGTTATTGTTGTTAAGCTTCATGCATATAAAGCTTCCTTTTTAAAGTTGTACCTCAGTCACTCTATAATTAGTTACAGATCTCACTGCCTTTCCCAATGTTTTAATTCAAGTATGTTTCATATATAGGCCTATTTGTTACACAACAAAATTAGTTATTGCACAATAAATCCCGTTTTTATCTTGAATGATAATATTTTGTGAGGCTGGAATGTTTTGGGTTATCAGGGCATGCTGGGAAGCTGTGTTGGGCACAGTAACTCCATTTAGTACTAAACTGCAAGACTAGTTGGGCACTCTGGGGCACTGTTTGTCCTGGCTCAGGGCTGAGGAGGTGGTACGATGCCCCATGGTTGCTACAGACAAATTGGCGCCCTTAGATGTTGAACATGAAAAGCCAAACTGCAGTTACAAATGCATTAATACTGTTTTGATATTTTAAACATAAAACATTAAATACTGATATTTGGAATTATAAAAAAAAAATGAAAAGATACTTTAAATGTGAAATTAAAACTGCCAGTAGGCGGCAGCAAGTCACTGTTAATAAGTGAGTCATTGCAACTGAACCAAATCATTTAAACGGGTGATTAAATCAGGAACAAAACAGCTTCATGTTGCTCAGCGATGCAAATTGAAATGATATCTGTTGGCAAAATAGAGCAAAGACAGTCAATATTGTGTCTAAAACGTAAGTGTCTTAATATTAAATTCTTGTTTATTGATCTGCTGTATAAAATCAATATCACATTTCTCATGTTCCTTTTTGGTGGAAAAAACATCAGTCTTCATACTGATTAACTATATGAAATGATATAAATATATAAATTTCTGCCCCCATATGTTGCATTTTGTGATCATTCTAAATGCATTTCAATCAACTGAATCATGCAGTGAAAGAACCTGAACTGGTCTAACCTACTAGACTTCCTATTGCCTTAGCTCAACTTTAGCTAACTTGGTAGCTCTCTGCATGTCTGTGACGTGATGTGCAGCTGATCAAATGTGCGCTACACTGCTGTGTTGCGGAGGCGCGGAGGGAGGAAGGCATCGGAACTTGACACTCCACAGTCTTAACATTTCCTGACCCGACCTGATATTTAGATTTTTTTATTTGTTTGACAGGGACAGCTGTGCGCAAACAGAAACACACACACGCACACACACACATATTAATTTATTATAAATAAAAAAAAACTCCCCAGAAAAAAGGGCACATTCTCTCGAGGAAGAAAAAGGGCAGGTGCTCAAGCCCCCTTTGATGTCATGCATGCCTACTGTGCTGGAGTGAGGCGATGCGGTGACGTAGGAGATTCCAAAAATCATAGACCTTTATTGAACAGAACACCAGGAAAGCACACATAGCACTGGGGTGAGACAAACAATACTGGACAAAGAACTCAAAACAGGAAACCATTAAATAAACAGGACTAGAGGGACACAATGAGGAACACCTGAAATCAATGACATAATAAACATTGGAAACACCTGGGACAAATTAACCTAATCAGGGAACAGGAACAGGAAGACCAAATAAGGACATGAATCTGACATTACTCCCGCCTCGTGGAAGGTGCTTCCTCGCGCTACACAACATCCAGTGGGGAGGGGGGAGGCGCTCTGGAGGTCCCTCAGGACAGACACTGCGCGGCGGGCCTCTAGAGCGGTACCCATTTGGGGCGCCATGGCGAAGCAGGCAGTACTACCCCCCCTCCGTAGGCCTAACTTGGGAACTGTGACCCTCCCTGGGCTTGACTTGGGGACTGGAGCCCTACTTGGGCTAAAATCGGGGACTGGGCCCCTCTCTGGGCTAAACTCGGGGACTGGGGCCCTCTCTGGGCTAGACTCGGGGACAGGAGGCCTCACTGGGCTAGACTCGGGGACAGGAACCCTCTCTGGGATAGACTCGGGGACAGGAGCCCTCATTGGGCTAGACTCTGGGACTGTGACCCTCTCTGAGCTAGACTCGGGGACTGGGACCCTCTGTGGGCTAGACTCGGGGACGGCGGGCTTGACTGAGGAACGGCCGGCGGGCTGGAGAGAGCCGCGGTCGGCGGGCTTGACAGCAGAGATTCCAGCGGGCTTGAGTGAGTGGCAGCCAACAAACTTGACTTTGGAGCGGCCGGCGGGCTTGACCGATGAACGGCACATGGAGCACGTGGGGGAAGAAAACACACACAGACATGGAACAGAGTCTGACAGTAAAGAAAGAGATGTTATCAATAACCACTGATTTTACTTCCTGTTCATCACACTGGAAATAAAAGTAGTAAAATAGTAAGAGTAGTATGCTGCTCTAAACACCACAATGGTCCTATGTTGCTAACTATGTGGCAAATTATTACAGTATTATTGATACAAAAAAAAGCATATATCCTGCTGCAGATATCCAAACTCAAACTTCTATTTTTTTTAGTATGTATGTATGTATGTATTTATTAATTTATTTTGTTTGTAACTTGATGGCTGCTTGATAGAGTGGGTTACTGTTTGTGTAAGTGGGTCCTCCTGCCCCCTTTTTCTTAAGTGGGACTGCCAAAGTATGTAATATACCAACAGTACTGTTATTGTTGTTAAGCTTCATGCATATAAAGCTTCCTTTTTAAAGTTGTACCTCAGTCACTCTATAATTAGTTACAGATCTCACTGCCTTTCCCAATGTTTTAATTCAAGTATGTTTCATATATAGGCCTATTTGTTACACAACAAAATTAGTTATTGCACAATAAATCCCGTTTTTATCTTGAATGATAATATTTTGTGAGGCTGGAATGTTTTGGGTTATCAGGGCATGCTGGGAAGCTGTGTTGGGCACAGTAACTCCATTTAGTACTAAACTGCAAGACTAGTTGGGCACTCTGGGGCACTGTTTGTCCTGGCTCAGGGCTGAGGAGGTGGTACGATGCCCCATGGTTGCTACAGACAAATTGGCGCCCTTAGATGTTGAACATGAAAAGCCAAAGGGTGAGTTTTTTTTTGCGTCAGGTATAAATGCATGGTCAGAGTGATGCTTTCAGCCCATTACTCTTAATTTAATAGCACTGCTAAAGAACAACATGACAAATTTGATTTCCCTCTGGTTTAAATAAAACTTGAAGAGGCTTGAATAGTCTTTGATGCATTTAGAAACACATGCCAGAACTAAAATATATTAGGCTATATGTTATATAAGTTATTTTAGCGCTCTATACGTTTCATAAAATAGTCTTGTATCAAATGTGTGTTGGCCAGCTAAACAGTTTGGAGAAAACCCCCCCCACAACCATCCTGCATAGTTTTAACAGGCCAATAGAGACTATTATCTGTTGCCTCCAAATGGACACGTCGTACTGCAAAACTTACTCAAAGCTGTACACAGTGAGCCTGTGCCTCAGGTCTATTTCCTTCATTTTGCACATTTTATGCTCTCTATTCCACAGTGATATTATTATTATTATTATTGGTCCTATTGGAGTTACAATGGTTAGAAATAGAGTTTGGCTCTGTTTCAAAAGAATATTTCTGGCTTTTAATGAATATATTTTTGTGTACAGCCTGATAGCTATGAAAATTGGGGTAAAAATGGGGTAATTCCGATTTAAAAACAGTATGATTAAGAACAGAGAGTCAGTAGACTTATATGAGCTGTATTACATTTTACATTTTACATTTAACACTGAAGAATACATTGACCAATGCCTTGATTACATATTGAGAATAGTATTTCATTAAATATTAATTTTGTTTAATTAGAGTCAAAACATGTAAAACAGTCATAACACGTAACATTAAGTGTGGATCTCAGGAGCATGTTGTAGTAACAATCTTTTTCGATAGTGTATTGTGTGAAAGTGGAGTCTCTGTGCATGATGCCATTTTCAGATAGTGGTGAGGTATCGGTGCTATCTAAGGCTTGTTCAGGCAGGAAACACAGATTTAGGATTTTTGTCTTTCTTTTACAAATATGTCATTGTGTATCATGTGTATCACACAGAGGAAAAACAAACAAAATATTACCATCCATCTAACAATTCAGCTCATTTACATCTCATTTTCTTTATTTATTTATGACGCCTGTCATAGCAAGCATTATTAAAGCTCATATTTAGGGTTTTACACAACCTGACCTGTACATTTGTGTTATGGATATGAATGATACACAAATTGTGTGACTTTTTGAGGAGAGGCGTGCTATTAATTGTGGCAAAAGTGATTATAATTTTGCCTTGCAGTGAGTAAAACAGGCCAAAAGCCTCATAGACACTACATTGATTGACTGATTGCAAGAAATGAATACTTTTATTCAGCAAGTACATATCAAAATTGATCAAAAGTACCAGTAAAAGACATTAATAATGTTTTAAAAGATTTCTGTTTAAAAAAAAAATTATAACAATCAAAGAATCCTGAACAAAATATATAATGGTTTCCACAAAAATATTCGGCAACTGTTTTTGATAATAATACGAAAATAAGCAAATTAGCATATTAGAATGATTCTGAAGGTTCATGTAACACTGAAGACTGGTACCCAAGAGCTATGCCATTACAGGAATAAATTACATTTTTAAATATTTAGCTGTTTAAAAAAAAAAAAATCAAGTAAATGCATCCTTGGTTAGTATAACACCTTACCTACAAACAGCCTAGCAACCAACCAGAATAACCTAATTATCACATAGCAGTATGCTATTAGCAACTCGTCCATCATGGCCGTGACTTTTGCACGCGGGCAAGGAATTCAAAGGTATTCAACGTTTCTCCATTTTCAAAGTCTCTCATTTTAATCTGCATAGAAGAATGAAAGCTGTTAGTGTGTGTTTCATTTAGCATCATACAGTGGCGTGAAACGTTTTTTGCCCCCTTCCTGTTTTTTTAATTTTTTTGCATATTTGTCACACTTAAAAGATTCAGATCATCAAACTAATTTTAATATTACACAAAGATAATGCAAATAAATACAAAATGCAGTTTTTAAATGATGATTTTATTTATTAAGGGAAAAAAGATGTCCAAACCTACCTAGCTCTACAGTATGTGAAAAATTAATTGCCCCCTCCTGTTAAATCATGAAAGAACTGTGATTAACCACATTATTTTAGAAATCTGAGTTAAATTTCCCTAACCACACCCAGGCCTGATTACTGCCAGACCTGTTGAATCAAGAAATCACTTAAATAGAACCTGTCTGATAAAGTGAAGCATGCTTAAAGAGCAACACATCATGCCGCGATCTATAGAAAGTCAAGAAAAGATGAGAAACAAAATAGTTGACGTGTATCAGTCTGGAAAGGGTTGTAAAGCCATTTATAAGGCTTTAGGACTCCAGTGAACCACAATCAGAGCCATTATCCACAAATGGAGAAAACTTGAAACAGTGGTGAACCTTCCCAGGAGTGGCTGGCCTACCAAAATTACTCCAAGAGCGCAACAACGACTCATCCAGGAGGTCATAAAAAAACCCAGAACAACATCTAAAGAACTGCAGGCCTCACATGAATTCTACACTCTATCAGAAAATCCTGAAGGAGAATGTCCGGCCATTAGTTTGTGACCTCAAGCTCAAGCGCACTTGGGTTATGCAGCAGGACAATGATCCCAAACACACCAGCAAGTCCACCTCTGAATGGCTCAAGAAAAACAAAATTAAGGTTTTGGAGTGGCCACGTCAACTTAAATCCGATTGAGATGCTTGACCTTGACCTTGTCCTTGTACGGACTTAAATCCGATTGAGATGCATGACCTTAAACAGTCCATTCATGCTTGAAAACCCTCCAATGGGTGGCTGAATTAAAACAATTCTGCAAAGAAGAGTGGGCCAAAATTCCTCTACAGCGATGTGAAAGACTCATTGCCAGTTATCGCAAACGCTTGATTCCAGTTGTTGCTGCAAAGGGTGGCACAACCAGTTATTAGATTTAGGGGCAATTACTTTTTCACGTAGTGCCAGGCAGGTTTGGACAGCTTTTTCCCTTAATAAATGAAATCATTATTTCAAAACTGCATTTTTTATTTACTCGGGTTATCTTTGTGTAATATAAAAATTAGTTTGATGATCTGAATAATTCAAGTTTGACAAATATCCAAACAAAAAAAACCAGGAAAAACTTTTTCACACTACCTTAATTCTTCACAAAGCTTCACTGTAGGTTTAAAAAACAAAGCTTGATACTGTGTAGCCCTGCCAGCCTTTGCCAAAAATACCATATATGCATTTTCTTTTAACTCCCCTGCTTGCCGGAGAAGAATTGGCTCTATGTGAATATGATTTATGTTTATGTTAGTCTAGCAGTAACTGGAACAAGGGCATAACAGAACAGAGAGGAGTGTAGGGAAAGTGAGAGTGGAGGTAAGATGAAGAAAAGCAAATGCCATGGTGTTGGAATGGGAGGATAATAACGAATGTGTTTTTTTGAGTGACAGTTGATTAAGAAATTGGAGTGGGATGAATTTCTTAAGCTCCAAACACAACATGCTGATGGGTGGAAAGAGTGCCAAGGTCTGGAGAAAGACATCACTGATTGCCACCCTGGCAGGTGGGAAATAGCATCTCACCATAAACATATGACATGCTTTCGGGGAAATGCATGGTTGAGAAGTGTAAGGTATAATCAGGGGGCTAACGATTTGTATCGTAAAAAGCGCTGTACAAATAAACTTGAATTGAGTATGTGTTCTGTAGTTTGTCAGTCAGATTAGTTAGTTCAAGGGATCCAAAAATTTGAAAATAACCTTTTAAAATAAGAAATTTCTTTGCATGTTCAATTTCTTTTTGTTATTCTTTTTATCATGTATTATTTTTTATAGACATAGCAACCATAATAACTGATGACATATGTCTAAGGATTTTCGAACCCCTGTTAGTACACTGAAATTATTTTAAAACATTTTGACAAGAATAAATGTTGAAAAATAAAGATTTATAACCAGAATTGTTGTGTTGGTTGTGTCTTTTATTTATCATTTTCATCGACCATATAAGGGAGACAGTGTATCATACGCACACACATCCATTTAATATCTTTGTTATGGCTTCAGTTTTATCTTCTGCAAAAAGTTAGATTATTCCAAATGCTTTGCAGGGGGAGTATAGGGTAAGTTGGTAAGTTTTTTTTACACAAAGATAAAACTGATAGGCCTAATTTAGGATTTCAGAAGTGAAATTACAACTGTACAACTATATACAGCTATAAAGATATAAAAAAAGGTGGTTCAGTGACACAACTTGTCCCACTTAAGAGTAAAAAAATGACACTAAAATTAATAAATATGTATCCAAAAATCACAGTATGGGGGCAAAAATACACTCCAGGAGTTACTTATTTTTATTGATTTACTTTTTAAGTTAGATTAGAACAATATTATAATATAAAAATATTATTTTTCTGATTTTTTTCTTCCTGAATATCAGCACAAGTGCAAATGCTGAATTTAAACAACAGTTAAATGAACAAGAATTTTACAGTACAGACTGTCAGCCCAAATTAGTTTTTTTTGTGCAAATCCGATCATATTTAGATTTTCAGGTTCTGTTTCGAGCTACATTCATATGTGGTTTGGAATCCTATTCAAATCGCATTCCATGGAAATCCATTTCAGTCTGACCGGTCAGATCGGTCAAAACGTAAAAAGGTCAGATGTTTTTGTAGAAAACATAATAAACGTCTTTGCAGAATCAAGCTTGTGTTCCCTGCTGAAAAACAAACAAACAGCTAAAACCAGCCTAAGCTGGTTGGCTGGTTTCAGTTGGTCACCCAGTCTGGTTTTAGCTGGTCAGCAGGCTGGTTTTAGAGGGGTTTTGACTTGCGAATTGCAAGTCAAACCAGCAGATGTTGGAGACGGCAGCGCGGAATAAAGTCGCACATTCCAGCTTCCTGCGTTTCTGCCGCTGCCTAGCAAGATGAATATTAATCCAGCGCCACAGCAACATGTTGTCATCTTGTAAAACAATATCTGTATTGCAAACTGTATTGATGTTATTGTTGTTTTTAGCGTAGGCATAACAACACAGCGGCATTGCCATAGTAACCAAGCACATTCCATAAAAAGAAAGAGGCTTATGGACATACAAATCGGATATGAACTACACTGTGTGGACAGTCAGTTAATCAAATCAGATTCCATCTGGATATGCACAAAATCGGATTTGTTACGACAGTCTCAACAAGACTTAACATTGTAGACACAATATTGTTTGGTTTCGCTCTATTCTCTGAGTAACAGACTCAAGTGTTTCATTACTGGATTGCTCTGTGTTATAGAACAAATATGCTGAGTGAATGTTTCAATGATCTATTTATAAAGTTGTTCATTTGTATCATTTTTGAATGAATCATCCATTCAAAAAATCGGTTAAATGAATGATTCAGTGACTCACTCTTTAAGACACCTACTGGCAGTTTTCATTTTTTCTTTTTAAGATCATTTCATATTTCGATATTCATTTCATGTTTCTTTATTCTGTATTTATATACTTAAGATGCTGCTTATGTGCATGTCACCTCTTGTGTGCAAAGACAGATTTGGTTGGTAAGGGGGCATGGTGCTGGTTGCATAATCCTCTTAGACTAGTCTTAAAAGTAATCACATTTTTTTTCTTCAAGACTGCACCGTGCTCATAACTTTGTAAAGTCAGCTACATAAAAGGGTGGAATGGTCTCATTTGAATCTGAAAAGTAAGACTGGTTACCACTTGGTTAACTGCTAAGTGGTCAAACTAGTTCTTAAAAGACAGTCTCAACACACTGTAGTGGCTTTGTTTATGCAACTGGCCCCTGATGGGAAATGTGAAGGGGTCAGCTGAACCACTGAAGAATAAATGATTTTAGAATCCCATTTTGTTGCATATTTTTAGGCCAAAAAGTTTTAATATTCAAAATGTTTTATTGCAGTATTTTTAGAAATATAAAAAATTTAAGATTCTTGATAGAGTAACAAAAGAAAGTTTACACAATTACCTCTTATTGGACTGAACAGACTAAAACCTTATTATTCCCAATTCCAACTATGAAGGTTACAGGGAAATATTAAATATTGCTCCCTACTTGCTGACACCTCACCCCATGGACCCTGACTATAGTGAATACCAGAGTCCTTCCATCCAACACAGTCAAGGTACTGGCACGTATCAGACAGTATGTCACAGTCTGTCTGCATATACCCCACCACGGTCTTGTGAACTCAAGCCAGTGAGATGACACCTGATTCCTGTTACCATCCACACCGTATTAATAGGACTTGTTAGGTGTCTGTGACTTGCTGGAAACCCAAGCAGGGGGAGGGTGGCATGAGGTAGGAGTGTTAGGCTGTCCAATTTATTTTAATCTACTGGTTAAAGATACTCACTGAAAACCTTGCCATACCTGCCACTTAACTATATCCTCTAGAATAGATACAGCCTGGAAGGTCCTGCAATATTCTATCATCAAACAGCTGCTTTTTCGTTTGTGCTTTGGGATATGGTTTAGTAATGACATTCGTAAATTTTTAAGCATGACTTATGTGTCCAAATACCTTATGGGGCCTGTAAAGTGTCCTGTGAGGATATATAAGCCTAAAATCTACAACTATGACAAAGTGCATAGAAATGCATAGAACCTGACCTGCACTGTCTTTCATAACCCTGTGTGGGCCGTAGTGTTGTTTTCCATCGTTCGACAGTGAGCGTGTGTGTGAATATTCTATATAAGTCCTTTTTTGTAAATGTCATTTTTTATGGCATGTCCAGTTGAGACTTTAATGCTGCAAATTGAGCACAACGGATTCAGCCATTATTTTTCAAAAAGTATTCGCTTTCCTTGGCATCCTCTGTTGTTCTCATAGTTTGGACGGGACTGGCTAGTCCCGCCGACTGCCAGAAAGACTGTGCTCAAATAAGAGTCATGTGAAGACATAAGGCCTTTCCTGCCTCAGGCTGATGGTTAGATTAGGAATATTCATGATCATACTGCACTCATACACAAACAGAATGAGATCACTCACGTCTAGATCATTCTAATTCAGATTTATTCAGGATAAAGAATGGTTAAGAATTAGTGGATATTATATGCTCCCTACTTTTATGATTTGGAATGATATTTGCTGTCAACTGATACTGATGAAAAAGATTGCTTTCATGCCAGTTTGAGTGAGCAAATAAATAAATGTACCTGTATCTTTGTACAGTAAGTTGCAAAAGACATAATAAATAAAGAATTAAATAAAGAAATAAAAAGATGGTTACCCCACATGACATATTAAATCAATATAAATACAGAAACATAAACATATTTATTTATGAAAAATGTATTATTATTATTATTATTATTATTTTAATCATTGAGAATCTATTTTGACCCAAATGAAAAAAAGTTTTTTTTGTCATGTTTCGTGTTAGCAAAACTGCCTGAATCAGACTGACACACAGAATTGTGCATAAGCTGATTTGTATAGTGAGTACTGACTGTTTGGATCCCAGTCACTAATACTTTTGGGGTCCCCATAAAGTTTGGCACATTTTTTTTTCTTCCTTTACTTGTGGCTGTGACATTTTGGTATCATGTCTCCTAATTAGCCTTCTAAGATACTTTTAAAAAATCTGCTAAGTAGCATGTTCGTGGTTCACTGGAAAGCTCTTCCCAGCTTTAATGGCTGCATTTGTATCTCTGACTGATTGCCCTTGTAGATGTGATTGCTCTGCTTTTATTTTTGCTCCATTCAGTGAGCATGAAGAATAGGCTCTTTCATGGCAGACTTGCGGTTGTGGACGTGGAAAGCAGTGCATAAACAGCTCTCAGCCAAAACAAAAACTGCCAGCAAAAGGAATCCTGTTTCATTTATACAAGCAGGAAATTGACCCGTCAGAGTATGAGAAAACCAGAGAACTGATACTCTGTATTGCAGGAACATGTCCAGTGCATCTGCATCCTGAGTGCCGGGCTGAGAGCTGAGTTTAGGGATAACAAATGCCCACACTAAGACTCTAGGGGCACTCCTCTTCTCTTCTGTTTAGCATGAGAATGGTAGAGAGATGGGCCATGTCACAGGTGGTGCTTTCCCTACCGTACACCCCAGAAACGCATAAGCAGGCAGGCACTAATGATAAAGTGAAAGCCTCCTGGGCCTCGTATGAACCAGAGGATGAACCTGCGGAATTGTGTTTGGGAGTAGAAAAGGATTTGTTTGGGAATGGCACTGGTGTCACTGCACACACACACACACACAAAGAAAACAGGGGGTTTTGAGGGTGCAAGGAAGTCTGAGATGTATTTATCCATCCATTCTCCAAACCCTTTATAATATGTGGCAGGGATGCTGGAATCATTTATTTATTTATTTATTCAAATGTACTGTGGGAATGAAACATTACATGTACATTTGAAAGTATTTGAAACAGTGTATCTTTCTGACCTTGAATACATAATGAAAACATAACAGTAATATTGGAATGCTTAGAATATTTTACACTTATATGTATCGGTAATATGAACACATACATAACTGTCTTATATTGCATTGTCATACACTACTGTTTTAGAGTGAATTACAGCTTGATATAAATGAATTTGGTATAGTAGTAGATATATTTTTAGCATATTACATTATAATATATGTAATATACAAGTAGGCCTATAGCCTATCACATTCCACCATTTCAATAATCTTTAAGCAGTTCAAATGAAATATTTAAATGCAGTTTTTAGTATCATATAATGCAATACAGTGTCTCATTTTGTGGTAAAACAATAATAAAAAATAATATAATTGTGACCCTGGACCACAAAACCAGTCATAAGTAGCGCAGGTATATTTGTAGCAATAGCCAACAATACTTTGTAGGGGTCAAAATTATTGATTTTTCTTTTATGTCAAAAATCATTAGGACATTAAGTAAAGGGCATGTTCCATGAAGAGTTTTTGTAAATTTCACACCGTAAATATATCAAAATGTAATTTTTGATTAGTGATATGCATTGCTAAGAACTTCATTTGGACAACTTTAAAGGCATTTTCTCAATTTTTTTTACACCCTCAGATTCCAGATTTTCAAATAATTGTGTCACAGCCTATTTATTCAGCTTTCAGATGATGTATAAATCTCAATTTTAAAAAACTGACCCTTATGACTGGTTTTGTGATCCATTGTCACAATTGTGTTTGACATGACATTTCAAACAGTGACAGCAGTACTTTGCTGTTTGAAGAAAAAAAAGACCTCATGTTGAGGCACACTTCAACACTTGAACATTGGCACTTAACATATAAGGACTCTGAGACTATACATGCCACAGTTTTAAGTTTGGATGTCCTGTACAGAGCACATTCAGGGCTTTCAAGAGATACCAAATGTTTGGATGTTTCACTATGACCACTCCCTCTCCTTGGTCTTCAAAAATGTCTGATATTAATTTAGTGACACTCTTATGGAAATAGAATACTATTTTGTAATTATCATTTAAATCGGACTAATTTTTAAACTGTGTGTCATAAATCAACATTTCAGGAAAATGTTATGGGGTTTCAAATCAAAATATGACTTTCTGTTACGAAACAGGACGTTGATTTCATACATGTCCTCATATGAGGACACCGGGACTAAAAGCATGTTTATTTTCATGTTTATTGCAAGCATGTTTTAAAAATGTTTTTATATTATGTTTATTTTGGGAGACACAACACATGAATAGGGAAAGAAATTATATTTCAATTTTCCTATGAAATATTATCTTATCTAAAATATAAAAATATAACAATATTATCTTATCTAAAAATGTTATCTTAAATAAATCTTGTCAATTATTACTCCTATTATTACACTTATTTTTTCATTACATGTTGCCCCAAAAACACATTAATATGCAAATTAGATGTAGTTTATAGATAGGCTATACATTACATATAATGAGAAAACCTGTTTATGGCCATTTTACACACATTTTGCATAAAGAAAAATGGTATATCAAATCATTCTTTTATAACATAGTTGAGAATTATCTTTATGCAAAGTTTGGAAAAAAAATCCTGAAAACTAAAAATGTATTGGTGATTTAAAAAGTGTTTTTATTTTTTACTCTTTTTATTTATTTATTTTTTATTGAGTCCCGATGTCCTCTACCAAGGACGTGGCATAACTTATGAATGAAATATCATAACAATTATTATTATTTTTTTTAACATTTTTTTAATATTTCAATTTTCCTATGAAATATTATCTTATCTAAAATATAAAAATATAACAATATTATCTTATCTAAAAATATTATCTTAAATAAATCTTGTCAATTATTACTCCTATTATTACACTTATTTTTTCATTACATGTTGCCCCAAAAACACATTAATATGCAAATTAGATGTAGTTTATAGATAGGCTATACATTACATATAATGAGAAAACCTGTTTATGGCCATTTTACACACATTTTGCATAAAGAAAAATGGTATATCAAATCATTCTTTTATAACATAGTTGAGAATTATCTTTATGCAAAGTTTGGAAAAAAAATCCTGAAAACTAAAAATGTATTGGTGATTTAAAAAGTGTTTTTATTTTTTACTCTTTTTATTTATTTATTTTTTATTGAGTCCCGATGTCCTCTACCAAGGACGTGGCATAACTTATGAATGAAATATCATAACAATTATTATTTATTTTTTTTTACATTTTTTTTATGCTCTAAACAATGTAATGACATGAACATTTAAAAAAAAAATCCCTAAAATGTTTTGCGGGGTCTCCAGAGGTTAAGAAAACAAACAAAACACCAAAATGACTATTTTACACATTTTAACCTGATATCTTGAAGTTGAATAAAGAGTATGTCCATAACTTCCCTTACAGGAATTAGAAAATATTTCACTGCTGTCACTGTTTTCCTACATGTCAACTATCCGTTTTGTTTTGCTGTAACGTTCAGTGATTCTAACAGATCCGGCGACTTCTCAATTAGCCTATTTCAACACATCTTTCTAGTAAACAAACGCAGCTCTGTTCTGTATAAGCACGCTGTGATTCTGTCTGTGAAGAGGAATGACTGTATTTTTATAGTATCGTGGAGGAGGTGGAGTGTTAGGAGGAGCTTGTCAGTCTGTCACTGATCAAGAGCCCGTTTTTAAGAGCACAACGAGAAGTGAACGTGAAGCGCACTGTTTCCATGCGTGGAGCCGCATAACATCGGAAGATTTCACAAATGGACACTTTCAACCCGTCCTGCTGGTTACTGAAAGTTTATTCTCGTGGATGTGAACGGGAACGGTGAATTGAGCGAAACTCTTTTGAAAAGAGCGTGTTGTAAAGGGCTTTAAAGTTTGAAATACTGTGCCGGTGCACCAGATGTTGGTTTTGACATCCATTATTGAATGTTCGGATTAATCGCGCGGACTGACTGTCTTTTTAAAGTACTTCCTTTACATTTAGACGTTTTGGATACGTTTAAAACTGAATCACAATGGATTTGCTGACAATGACATGACAATGAAGATTTCCAAAATGAAATCTTTTTTCTTCAAAACAACTGAGCATTCAGTGTCAGTTACTGTATGGTGAAGGATGAATTGAATTTCTGTTATAAACAAAACAAGACAAATATCATCTGCATGGCATTGGATGTACTAATCATTTTAAGACTTTCTTGA
The DNA here is from genome assembly GCF_001515645.1 of Sinocyclocheilus grahami. NCBI lineage: Eukaryota > Metazoa > Chordata > Actinopteri > Cypriniformes > Cyprinidae > Sinocyclocheilus > Sinocyclocheilus grahami. Next base: position 239,698 of record NW_015505466.1, on the reverse strand, counting down.
GGTTATCACAATGGCCCATTACATAAAGATCGTGATTGTACTTTTCCAGCTTATGATTGCTGGATCTACACTGGAGATTGGAGCGTATGATTTGGAGCGCGGCCGTCCATCAAAATGTGAACCCATCACCATTCCCTTGTGCCAGGGAATCGGCTACAACATGACACGGATGCCCAACTTCATGAATTATGAAAGCCAAGAGGAAGCTAGCATTAAACTGAACGAATTTGCTCCTCTGGTGGAGTACGGATGTGATGTCCACTTGCGATTTTTCCTGTGCTCTCTGTATGTGCCAATGTGCGCCGATCAAGTGTCCACCACTATCCCAGCATGCCGTCCTATGTGTGAACAGGCAAGACAGAGGTGTTCACCCATAATGGAACAATTCAGTTTTAGATGGCCGGACTCATTGGATTGCTCAAAGCTGCCAACCAACAACGACCCGAATGCATTGTGCATCGAAGCTCCCGAAAATGACACTCAACCTGAGACTAAGAAAGGTGAGGGAATGCTGCCAGTACTTCCGAGGTCCAGGGAACCCACAGCAGGGAGCGGACATACCTCAAGCGGCTTGCGGTCCTGTGATAACCCGGAGAAGTTCCAGTACGTGGACAAGAGTGAGTCATGCGCGCCTCGTTGCACTCCTACGGTGGATGTCTACTGGTCTCGGCAAGATAAGGACTTTGCATTCATTTGGATGGTGGTGTGGTCAACGCTTTGCTATGTTTCTACAGCATTCACAGTTCTTACCTTCCTCCTCGACCCGCAGCGCTTCCAGTACCCCGAGCGTCCCATCATCTTCCTCTCCATGTGTTACAATGTCTACTCGGTGGCCTTCATCATCCGCTCGGTGGCTGGGGCTGAGAATATTGCTTGCGATCGGGAAAACGGAGAGCTCTACATTATCCGGGAGGGTTTGGAGAGCACAGGGTGCACCATAGTCTTCCTCATCCTCTATTACTTTGGCATGGCCAGCTCCATTTGGTGGGTCATCCTCACCCTCACTTGGTTTCTTGCAGCGGGACGAAAATGGGGCCACGAGGCTATTGAGGCGCACAGTAGCTACTTCCATATGGCCGCCTGGGGTATTCCTGCGGTGAAGACCATAATCATCCTCACTATGAGGAAGGTGGCTGGGGACGAGTTGACGGGATTGTGTTATGTGGGCAGCATGGACAGTAATGCTCTCACTGGATTTGTCTTGATCCCTCTATCCTGTTATCTCATTGTTGGGACATCTTTCATCCTTACGGGGTTTGTTGCGCTCTTTCACATCCGCAAAATCATGAAAACCGGTGGCACCAACACAGAAAAACTGGAGAAGCTCATGGTTAAGATTGGAGTCTTTTCCATTCTCTACACGGTGCCTGCTACTATTGTCATCATATGCTATTTCTATGAAAGGCTCAATATGGAATACTGGAAGTTCAAAGCTCTGGAAAACAAGTGCGTGTCCTTTCCTGGTCGCAGGAGCGAGGACTGCACCTTGGACTTGTCGGTTCCCACAGTGGCTGTGTTCATGCTGAAAATTTTCATGTCATTAGTGGTGGGCATCACTAGCGGGGTTTGGGTATGGAGCTCAAAGACACTTCAGACCTGGCAGGGGTTGTGCAACAGGAGATTGGCCGTGCAAACGAACCGCAAGCCCTGCTCCAGTGTCAGCTGCAGCAGCTCCCACTGTCATTACAAAGCACCGGCTGTGACACTTCACATGAACAAAACGGACATGTACACAGACAGTCCCACACATGTTTGAGACTAAAGGCCTCTTCTCTGGAGCCATGCACAGACTTTTGTGGCTCATATCATGATGAGATGCTCAGGTTCGACTACAGATCATGGTAAAAGTCACAACATTTGTCAGGGGTGGCTTTTACAAGCCTTTCCTTGACATAGCAGAGGTCACTTCAATAAAAGGGAAGGTTTGTTGTATGGAATGAATGCAGCAAATTGCAGAATGCTTTAATTTATTGTGGATATTTAAGTATTGCTGGTTGTATAGTTTTGTACTGTATGTGCTATACTGTATATAAGGAAGAGTTTTAAATAATTTAACAGTATGTTATATTTTCCTCAAAAGAGGAGCAATAAAGCATTTATCATGATGTGTTTTCTCCGTTAAAGTTTTAAAAATATGTTTATTTTGTGATAAAGATTAGTTTTACTAGTGTTACATGCAAAATGTTGTACTGTACAGGTAAATCTTTTTCTTATGTTTTTTTAAACACGTTTGAAGTTTATCAAAGTTTAGTAGGAATAATTTTCTATACAGTGAAAATTAAACAAGTTTATTAAGGTTATAAGAATAATTTTCTATGCCAAGTGTGTATTATTTCAAACCCGAATTCAGTACTGCATTCAGTTCGATTTATTTAAGAATATAAAATACTGAAAAATCAGAATCAGAATTCTCAACACTTCTCTGTTAACACATCTGTCTAGCACCAAATGTAAAGTAAGTGATTATGTTACAACGGGATCCATTTATATTTACAGTTATCAAATCCTCTTACAAAACCACCAAGCCAACTTCCATTAAAGTGCGAAGTTGCAGTCAGCTGAGAATGATGCTATAAATTTATGAAAAATTAAACTTGTTTCTTTAGCCTAATTCCTTTAACCTTTTTTATTTTTTACATAAATGTCATTTTTTAAAATAATTTTTGTTTTGTTTTCTGAATGCACAATTCTGCGGTTAGGAAATCATAGGCTGATGAAGAGGAGATATGTTTAGAATAGTTCTGTACATAACTCATATCAAATAGTTTCAACTTTTTACACTGTTTTCATGTCTTATATCTGACATTATTTGTGTTTGTGATGTTCATAAAAGCTGGGGGTTTTTGCAACCTTAAATGATGAGCTCCTATCAATTTGTAAGACAAAGAATAAGAAATGGTTTTAGAAATTGTAGTTCTTTACTTTTTAATTTCCAAACTGTTTAAATATAAAATGCAATAGTATATAGTATTTTATTAAATACACCTAGATTAACTATTTTAACTTCTTTTATTTATCTTTTGCACTTTTCCTGTGCCTTTGTAGATATTGTCCAATGATTTGGCAGGTCTCAGGCGTTTGAGTATAAACTGCTGTTCCATTTGGTCATAAAAAAGCATGTTTATCTTGGAGCTTGTAGCCTAAACTTAACAGTGCATTAACCACATGTAGCAGTCTGTATAAACCTAATTTAACACATGGCTGTTTTCAGTTTTCAGGTTTACAGTGCAGTAGCATTTGTAAACAGTAGTGTCTTAAGACAAACCAGAGCCTGCTGCATCAGCCAGCAGACTAGGAAAAACTGAATGAAATGTTAATATACTGGAAGATGAATGTTTAATTCCTGTTAAATACTACCAAGACATTACTCATTTGGCAACATAGATGGTTAAAGCTGTGCTGTTGTTTAAAAAAAAACATAAACATAATTCTTGACTATGGATTTGTTAACATTTAACAAGATTATGGAATAGTTTTCTCTGGCAAGTCACGGTTATATTAACATTTATTCATTTAGCAGACACTTTTATCTTATAAGTGACAATGCAAACACACATGACATGAAAATTGAGAAGTGTCACAAGCAGTTTTTTTAATAAGAGGGAACAATATTTGTTGTACTGTACATAATTCCAGGTCTACAGTATAAGAAATATCAGTACACAAGGATATTAGAATTGAGTTGATAATGGCTTTTAAATTCTTTGCAATTACAATTGATTTTAAATGATGTGATTGTAAGTGTAGTTTTTTGGTAATATACAGTATTTTATTTTTCAGTATGAACTATCCATAAATGTGTCGTGAAACATGATAAAAGTTCATGCATATCCATAAAAGTTATCATGCACAGGGGGGAAAAACAGGAATTTCCAGAAACACTGATATTACTAATTAATAATGAACAACTGTACTTAAATGACCGTTAAGGAGTTCAGGGTCTGTATGTTTTTAAAATATTTTTGAAAGAAGTCTCTAATGCACACAAAGCTGCACTTATTTGATCAAAAATACAGTAAAACAATACAATTCTGAAATATTATTACAATTGAATATAACTGTTTGCTATAGTAATATATTTCCAAATGTTATCTATTCCTGTATTGGCAAAGCTGAATTTTCTGAAGTCATTGCTCCAGTCTTCAGGGGCACATGATCTTTCAGAAATCTGATATGCTGGTTTTGTGTTCAAGAAGCTTTTCATATTATTATAAGCATTGAAAAAAGTTGTGCTGCTTAATTAATTAATTAATTATAAATATAATCTATTTATTTAATTTTAATTGTTTTAATTATTTAAATTTTTCTATTATATATACTTAATCATATTTAATAAATTATTAAATAAATGTAATACATTAAATAATTTTATCTACCATGGTAGAGTGGTTAAACAGCACTTTAGTTCCCAGAGTGCTCTATTTTACCTTAAATCTTGATAAAAATTGAAATATAAAGAAGATTTCAGTAATTTCAGTAATGTAGCATCAATGCATTGCTAGAATTACAGTTTTAGTTTGTCTTTTTTTACTGGTAATCAATTAGACCTCAGTGTTTCCTAATGTTTTGAGCCTTAAAAAGTGTGTGATCAGAGTCCTATAACAGCAGAACTGAACCAATATTACAGCTAATGTTCTCAATTCCCTGTCACGACCCATGGAACTGCTGCTCAAATACACACAAAGACCATATTTGTTATGTAGAATCTGCCAAGATCAGCTATACATGCATGTTTTTGAAGTAGTTGTACGACACCACCGCATTTATGCAGAAAAAAAGCTTTCCATTTAAACAGCAATACAGTTCATTATTTTGCTCATCAAAACCCAGGCCATAAAGGCTCCATTGTACACCTTGATGTTTAAGGCTTTTAGTTCTATTTTAGGCAAAGCACAGTCAAAAGAAACCCTTTTTGCCATTTGAGTCCATTATCAAGTGAATGTTAATGGGCTTGTAAGTGAGCTTGAGAATGGACAAGATAGAATAGCCTTGTAATTGTCTGCTAGTTTGGAGGAGAAGCTATGTGTCTGGTAAAGGGAGGATCATTAAAGCATCTGGGACTTTCCCTCCTCTTAAAGAAGCCAGAGGAATCGAGAACAAGAATAAAGGAGTGGTGCTCATTACTCTCTACCCCATGGGTAGTATCCCATTCCTCATCATTTGATGTGGAAATGAGGCTATGGTAAAAGACCATTGAGAAGCTGTTGTCACCAAAAGGACTTTCCACCAAAATGCTTGAGTCTCAGCCGTGAGTGTTATCTACACAGCCACGTCCCAGCTGCCCAACGGCTCTGCCTTTCGCTTGTGTTAAACACACACACACACACACTTGTTCTCTATTTGCTTTTGATAAACAGTTGACATTGGACTTAAAACTGTACAATTTGTCACGGTTTTCATATTTGCAGGGCTAGTAATGGGTGACATTCAGTGAAAAAGAAATACACTTTGCACACAAGACACTTATGGAAAATAACTTTTCAGAAAGTTTTATATTAAATGCAATTAGATCGTAAGAGTGCTTTTTGACACACAAGTAGGACTTGATTTAGTAACACTTTAGTTAACACTGAACTACTGTACTACTTACTGTAGTTACTACAGTAAGAAGTACAGTAGTTCAGTGTTAAAGTGCAGTGTAGTAGTAACAGTAATTATGCATAATTACAACTAACCCTAAACCAAACCCTAATTCTAATCCTATATGTGACCCTGTACCACAAAACCAGTCATAAGTAGCAGTACAGTAGTTCAGTGTTAAAGTGCAGTGTAGTAGTAACAGTAAGTATGCATAATTACAACTAACCCTAAACCAAACCCTAATTCTAATCCTATATGTGACCCTGTAGTAATATACATTGCTAAGAACTTCATTTGGACAACTTTAAAGGCGTTTTTCTCAGTATTTAGATTTTTTTGCACCCTCAGATTGCAGATTTTCAAATAGTTGTATCTCACCAAATATTGTCTTATCCTAACAAACTATACATCAATAGAAAGCTCATTTATTTAGTATAAATTGCCATTTCAAAAAATGGACCTTTATGACTGGTTTTGTGTTCCAGGGTCACGTATGTATTTGTTGTTAATTAATCAGTACTTAATTGTATAATTACACTGTAAGAAGGACATCTTAAAATAAAGTGTAACCCAAATAATTTCATAATTATTTCTATTGCCTTAGAAAATTAGTGCAATTCTTTAAAGCGTGACAAAAGATTATTACAACATAAAGATTTAAAATGTAGAAAAGTGATTTGATTTGTTTGTTTGTTTACAGATCACATTTTGATAATGCAAATTCATATATTTAAAAGTGTAATTGTCTTTTTCAGACCATTTACTGCTTTTTTCCATAATTATGAGATGAATTATACTCACTTATAAGAAGGTCAAAAAAGGAGTTGTTAAAACTTGATTTATTCTCTTTGATAAATGTATGAGTTTTTATATGACTCTGTTATCACATTCTTTGGTTTCTCACAGAAGATTTACACCACAGCGATCTGGATAACATCACAGGAGTTCAAAACGAATGGCCTGATAGTGAGGAGGACATTCCTGCAGATTTCAAAAAACACTGTTAGGTACTGTCTAGTAGTGTTGGGAGTAACGGATTACAAAAGTAATAATATTACAGTAGTATATTACTTTTTGCTGTAACGCAGTAATATAACGCATTACTAATAAAATTTGGGTAGGCCTAATATTATTACTCGTTACAATCTCAGTAACGCAAGTTACAACAACATATTTTAACTCAAAATTAAGTGGTGAATTTACCAACACTGCAAAACAGCACCAGAGAAAAAATTTGGCGGGTAAAATATCTTCTGTTGCTGGAATAGGTTGTTTGCACATGACGTCACTGATGACTCGAGGGCAGGAAGTGATTTTTCTCTCCATAGAAATCACTAGCAGAAACTCAAAATGTCAGTGTTTTGCGTTGTTTATGGATGCTTAAATTGGCCAAACCGAGAAACCACAAGGAGCTTTTATCATGTACGAAAATGTGTTGTTCATAAGTGGGGAAAAGTCAAGAAATTGATTGAAAAACGCAGGAAAAAGTGGCTTCTAAACCTGTGTCTGCGGTCGGGAGGAGCGAAGCCGGATAATGCTCGTGTGTGCAAATGGTTATTATAGGATATAATAATATATTAAGATATTTATAAAGATATAAATAGATTGGGCTGCCACCTCTCACACATTGTGACAGTCAGAATTCACTCAGTGCTAAACGCCACACGTAGACAAGATATTATTTGCAGTTCAGAGAGCTTCACTGATTATAAAGGAACATCGTGAGATTGTGATCAATTGAAGTGAGTGACAGCTTTTTAGTGATTATATGGAAGCGCTATTTGCTCGCTTTCTAGGCAGGCTATAATCAATTCAGAATTTGAATAGTTTTGTTTTACGTGCCGCTAACAGGACCAACAGCTACATAGCCTGTTCATGCAGCAAAGTTTCAGGAGTGACTGAAAAAGAACGGATGAGATACGGGAAAGTCGGTAATGTAGGCCACTGTTGTAGGCATGATGGATTTATATATACAGTATATATATATATATAGCACTTTCATTGAATTGCTGCACACCCAACGCCCTTACAATCGTATGAGGGGATCTCTCTTCAACCACCACACTATTACAAGAGAAAGGTATTGATATTCACAACATGTTGGACGTGATCCTTATGTTGTAAAGGTTTTTAAACTAAATTGAAATACGTGCCTGCCATTAATGCGATGGATATAGGCTAAGCAACTAACCCTGATTGTAAACAAGCTATTTCGAAAGTGAATCCCGTATTTATATGAGGGATGCGGGATATATGTCACTCCTGAAACTTTGCTGCATGCAGTGGCGGCTCGTCGGGGGAGGCAGGGGAGGCACAGCTTCCCCATAACTTTGAGGTGAAAATGGGAGGAGGAGGATTTAATGTTAATAAAATTCACAATTCATTTCAGTTCATGTCTCAGAATGTGTATTTTTTTGTTTGTAATTTCACAGTTGTAATAACATAACGTGAAAGCGCCGCTTTTCTGTTGCGAATGTGCCGAATCTGCTGATGTAATTACAACCGCTAATGATAGAGAAGGGGAGGGGGAGGCCGGGGGAGAGCTGAGCTCTCGTGCCTCTGTTGGTAAAAAAATTTGCCAATCAGCATCGAGTGTTCCCTTTCAGCGCTGAGGAGTGTTGAGAAAAGAAACCTCAGAAGGGAGGCTAGCAAATTCTTGAATTTTTCCCCCTTATGAGCAACACATTTTTGTACACGATAAAAGCTCCTTGTGGTTTCTCGGTTTGTCCGATTTGAGCATCCATAAACAATGCAAAACACTGGCATTTGGAGTTTCTGCTAGTGATTTCTATGGAGAGAAAAATCACTTCCTGCCCTCCAGCTGCATTTCGCGCGTCATTAGAATCACGTGATTGCAAACAACCTATTAGATGGTTGAGATGACTGCCGAGACGGATTCTACGTTTGTGAGATGTACACACTCCTGTTATTTTCAGTAAATTTTTGTTGTTTGTTTCCGCTGTTCGATCACGCCGGCGCCTCACGCACACACATAGGCCTACAGCTTTGCAAACGTTGCAGCCTGTTCATTATCAGAATAAAATACAGTCAACCAAACATATAGATACACTGGTTAATTTAAATAGTTCGTACTGCGTAGTTACAATCCGTGCCGTTCAGCCTGAGCTCGGGCCAAACACACATTTGCTCATGTGACGAGGATGTTTTTTAAGCGCGTTAAGTAAGCCTGGTTTACATAATAAATAATAGTTTAGCATTCAAATACATCGCAAATATGAACACATTTAAATGTATGAATGCCGAATGAGAGAGGTAGTCTGCGCGAGAGCGCCGTTTGCTTTCAGTTTCGCATTGAATTCGTTTTGGCTTGTTTAGCAACTTATATTTTTTATTCTTGTTTTCTGCTGAAACCATTCAAAATAGCCTATAGGCTAGGTATTGTGTTTATTGTTTGTACATTATAACATTTCGCTTTATTTACCGGTGTTATTTATGAATGTAATAACGCGGTTTGTGCTTATCTGTGTTTAACCTAAACTACAACGTAACATTAATGTAGACCTATACATACCGGTATCAAAATATGATTTTATAATTGTATGCTATATAGACCTAATTACCCTCCACTGGATGTAGAATGAGCAGCAATGAACTAGCCTACATTTTGGCATTTTATAAAACTTCTGTGGATATTTTGGTGAAAGTAACTCAAAAGTAGTGTAACACATTACAATTCAGAGACAGTAATATTGTAATGTAACTAATTACTTTCAAAAGACAGTAACTAGTAATATATAATGTATTACATTTAGGAAGTAACTTGCCCAACACTGCTGTCTAGCAACCCTTTATGAATTACTGATCCACATTTTTCTCTTCATTTAAATACATATCCAATCTGCCTTTTTGCTTATGGGTTTCATGCCCCTTGACTCTTTTTGTTGTGTTTTCCCTCCCCAGGTGTGCCGTGTTCCCTTTAATTAGTCATTCCTTGCACCTGTGTTTTCCCAATCACCCAGTGTTTAAAAGCCCCAGTCCTTTCAGTTAGTGTTTGTCGGTCCTCGAACGTCATTCCATGTGTTCCTGTGTCTCCTATGTACCCCTTGTGTTTGGATTATAAAAAGACTGTGGTTGGAAGCTATCTCCGTGTCTCCTCGCTCCTTGTCTCCCGAGAAGTGTGACAGAAGGACCGACCAAAACAGTAACTTCGGTGTTTTCCCCTCTGTTTGTTTTCCGTTTTTTTTTCTCAGTGTTTTTCTTTCTGTTGTGTCCCCATGGATCCCTTCACTCGGAGCCCAGCCCACCATCTCCCCGCGGTACGGAGCATCAGCCTGAGCCCACCGATGACGGAGAGCCATTTCCTGCCGCGAGCCAGAGCAAAGCCAAGCAACTGAGCAGAGGATTGCCTTGGAAGTTGAGCCCAACCCGTCAGACCAGGTGCGAGAGCCGGCGACAGTGCCCAACACAAGGGAGCATGCCGTGGACGGTGTGAGCGCGGAGAGGAGCTCCGCCCCCTGCATCATGGCTGAGGGTGAGCTGACTATGGCAGGACATAAGTGCCAGAACAAAGAAGGAAGTGCTCCTGATCCCCAGTTCAGCCCAGGAAGGGCTCCTGATCCCCAGTTCAGCCCAGGAAGGGCTCCTGATCCCCAATTCAGCCCAGGAAGGACTCCTGATCCCCAGTTTAGCCAAGGAAGGGCTCCTGATCCCCAGTTCCGCCCAGGAAGGGCTCCAGTGAAAGAGCGCCCTCCAGTGCCCGCTCCTCGAAAATGACCGCCCTCCCACCCGCTCCAGCCTCCTCCACCGCTGGCAGCCCCTCTACTCACCCTCAGCCCACCATCATTGCGGTGCGAGCCCCGTGGGACTGCCATCCTCCAGCGTCACCGTGGTTGGAGTCTCCCTCACCTCCGCCTTCAGCCTCCGAGGCCCAGACTCCGCCTCGGCCCGTAGACCCAGTGGCTCCACCTCAGCTCCTTGTTCCCTCACCTCCACCGTCACCCATCGATCCATCAGCTCCACCGGGCTCCCTCGTCCCTGCGACTCCACCTAGGTCGGGCGTCGACCCGCCATTGCCTCTGGACTGGCTGCACCTCGTCTCTCTGTCCCACCAGCTCCGTTGGGCTCCTTCCTCCCGCCAGCTCCACCTTGGTCCACAGTCGCTCCGGCTCCGCCGTGGATCTCCGGATCTCCGCCTCCACCTTGGTCGCCAGAGCCCTCGGCTCCACCCTGGCCCCCCAGATCCTCGGCATCCCCCTGGCTCGTTGGCTCTCCGTCTCCGCCTCGGTCTCCTCCACCACCTTCTCCGCTGCCGTTGGTCGGCCCCCTGGAGTCGGTGGCCATTCCTCCTCCATGGCTCCTCCCTCCATCGGCTCCACTGTGGGCCACTTTTATGACTGTGGCCTGGGTCCTGCTGTGCTCTTCCTGCTCCGGTTCCCTCCTGTCTCCTCCCTGGCTCCTCCCTCTGTCGTCTCCTCCCTGGAATCTGTCTGCCGGCCCCCTCCCGGGCGTCCGTCCTCCTCCTGAGCCTCCTCCCTAGTTCCCACCCACTCCCCTCCCCATGTTGTTTCTATGGTGCGAGGACGCACCTTCCGGGAGGGTGGAGTAATGTCACGCCCCTGGACTCTTTGTGTTGTGTTTTCCCTCCCCAAGTGTGCCGTGTTCCCTTTAATTAGTCATTCCTTGCACCTGTGTTTTCCCAATCACCCAGTGTTTAAAAGCCCCAGTCCTTTCAGTTAGTGTTTGTCGGTCCTCGAACGTCATTCCATGAGTTCCTGTGTCTCCTATGTACCCCTTGTGTTTGGATTATTAAAAGACTGTGGTCTGAAGCTGTCTCCTCGTTCCGTGCTCTGAGTGAATTGTGACAATGGGTTTCTGTTATGACCTACTGTTGATTTCATCTCCGTCATACAAAGCAAACAAACTGGATTTGAGAGAATGATCGAGAAACCAGTCAACCTGAACCAGAAGTAAAATTACATCAAAGTGAGATCATACATTTTCACACTAAACCCAGGAAGAAGTATGCTGGTATAATTCATGAGGAGTCTGGGTAGCTTTTTATTATCGTGCTTTTCATGTCAAATGGAATTACAATTTCTTCCTTTGCCTTGTTTGGTTGACAGCTTCAGTATAAAGCATTTCTTCAAATCTAGACGTCTCTACCTGCAGGTGAAACCATGAGAGGCATTTGTGTAGCTTCAAGGTTTTGCAATCACCTACTTTCATAGTATGTTTTGCACTTTAAAACCAACACACACATTGCAAGCTATGGAAAATTATAAGTATCACAACGAGTAGTGTCCAGCTGTAGGACCAAGGTAAAAAATATAGTTTTGAACACAATTTGCACAGTGCAATTCTCAGTTTTACCGGTTGGTTCTGGAGTGTTTTGTTGTGAAGCATACAGCAGATTACTGCCATCTTGCACACTTCACTGGGATTGTACAGGATCGCTCCACCATCACAATCTCAGGCCTCCTGTGTGCCCATTTATTTTAATACAAAACCTAAATTATATTGAAAAGAGTAGTTTTCAAATAATTCATAGTGCTAGTTCAGAGCTTATAGAGCCTGGTACTTTCAAATAAATTGAACATACTGAGTGAGATACTGAAAATTGCATTAATTGTATTTGTTGCATGAATAAACAAATGGATTTGGTCGTTTTATGGATTCTGTCACAGTTACAATTCGCAGACAAACGGGCGTCAGTGGAAAAATGTTTAAAAACTGCATAGACAAAAGAAAATATAGCACTGTTTTTACTTTAAGGCTGAAAATGTATAGTGTGTACTCTTGTAAATGGGAGTAAACCCATGGGAAAGTAAAAGTGCCTAATTAGTAACATTAGCGAAACATGGTTTTTATATGGATCTCTGTTTACAACGAAAGCTCATAAACAGGCGTCCCATGGTAGTTGTGTCAGTGCGCTTGTGATTAGCGAGATGAGACACACTAGTCCAATAAAGCGGGAAACCCCCAACTGGGGCATATGCTAATGGTTACCCCCCCTAAAACTAGTGAAGTAGGTACATTGGCACCTCACACTGGTTTCCCTGGAGCTCTTTGGACTGGCTGGCGTCACCAAAGCCTGGAACAAGACACACATATGAACATGCAAACAGTGACTCGGACTGCTTAATTTCCCTGACTTGGCCAGTTCACTTGCCTTGCCAGTTCAGGAAGAAGCAATTGGTTATTAAATTGTCTCAAAATGAGGCAGGCTAGTCATTTTTTTTGTGGGGCCCAATAGGACTGTGAAATTTCATTCTCTTGGCTTAATTTGTTATCTTCTAAAATTAAATTTTCCATGATTATTCTGCAGAACAATGATGAATAGTAATGACCTTCAGTGTTGTCCATTGTAAAAGCTTTAAAAAAAGTCACGCTATACATATATGTATTACCATTGTAATGTAAATTAAATTTATTATTTCACAGTGAATGGTTATTAAATTGTCTCAAAATGAGGCAGGCTAGTCATTTTTTTTTGTGGGGCCCAATAGGACTGTGAAATTTCATTCTCTTGGCTTAATTTGTTATCTTCTAAAATTAAATTTTCCATGATTATTCTGCAGAACAATGATGAATAGTAATGACCTTCAGTGTTGTCCATTGTAAAAGCTTTTAAAAAAAGTCACGCTATACATATATGTATTACCATTGTAATGTAAATTAAATTTATTATTTCACAGTGATCTCCAAACTTGCAGAAAAACCTATAATTATTGTAAATTTCTTTAAGATAAAGGTGCAGCATTTTTCCACTTTACACCTCAAAAATAGTACTTTTAACAAATGTTTTTTAAAATTAGCTAATTGAGTAATGAGTTAATTCTTTTCAGTGGCCTTGAAAACAGTGGCTGTTTAATTCAACTCAAGGTGGGTCACCACTCATACTTGCTGCCATGTCAAGTTGCTTTATTTGCATATCCAGAGCCGATCCTCCCTATACGTAAAGTACACAAGCTGCGTAGGGCCCCCGAAACACCAGGGGGCCCCCTTGCTCTCAATGATGATTTTATTTTAGTTTTGTTTTTGAATTTGAATTTTGAATAATTTCTTTTAATGCGGTGAGCTGTCACCCTTTCTACGTAAAATTCAGTCAAATCATGTAACGTGAATGTCATACAGTGTCTTACTCGAGACAAAAAAAGAAAAAACGAGTTGAAAGCGTACTGAGTCGCGGAAGAGACACCGCTTCTCGACATTCAGACCCCCACTCCCCACCCCGCGCCGACACAGTTTTGCGTAGGGCCCCCAGAAGTCTAGGATCGGCTCTGTGCATATCCCTCCTTTTATCAGACACTTTCATTTGCATGGTATATTATGAGAAAAAATTTTATTTCTTCAATGCAACCTGAATTGAAAATTTGCATCATGCTGCATCCACACTTATAGGTGTTAGTATAAAGTCTAGGGCCACTGTCATTGTCAACAACAACAAAACCTACTAGTGCACCTTTAAAATAACTTTAGCATACTTTTAAAAACAGTATTTATTATAGAAATAATATACTGTAAAAAAAATACTGCAGTGTGAATTTAATATAGGCCTATGTTTTCGTACCTTTAATTGCATGAAATTTATAATTAAATGAAAACAGTTTAAATTTATATTAAATGCAATGAATTCCACTTTAGAGTGTTTTACCCACTTAGGTAGGACATCATTATATGTAATTTAGAAATGTAATTAACTTTTTTTCAAGATTTATTTTTTGGCATTTTGCCTTTATTGTGATCAAACATGACAGGAACATATGAAATCAAACATGACAGGAAGCAAAGTGGGAGAGAGAGAAGGGGGCGGGGTCGGGAAAGGTCCTCGAATCGGGATTCAAACACGGGACGGCCAAAGCGCAGCGGCGCTGTATGTCGGCGCGCTGCCCACAAAATTATAATTGTATTTGAAATATGGTTTAAGTGTCGAATGTATACTCACAAGAATTTAAGGTGAACTAAATACACTATAATGTCATTTCTAATTCAAAAATAGTACTTTTAACAAATGTTTTTTAAAATTAGCTAATTGAGTAATGAGTTAATTCTTTTCAGTGGCCTTGAAAACAGTGGCTGTTTAATTCAACTCAAGGTGGGTCACCACTCATACTTGCTGCCATGTCAAGTTGCTTTATTTGCATATCCAGAGCCGATCCTCCCTATACGTAAAGTACACAAGCTGCGTAGGGCCCCCGAAACACCAGGGGGCCCCCTTGCTCTCAATGATGATTTTATTTTAGTTTTGTTTTTGAATTTGAATTTTGAATAATTTCTTTTAATGCGGTGAGCTGTCACCCTTTCTACGTAAAATTCAGTCAAATCATGTAACGTGAATGTCATACAGTGTCTTACTCGAGACAAAAAAAGAAAAAACGAGTTGAAAGCGTACTGAGTCGCGGAAGAGACACCGCTTCTCGACATTCAGACCCCCACTCCCCACCCCGCGCCGACACAGTTTTGCGTAGGGCCCCCAGAAGTCTAGGATCGGCTCTGTGCATATCCCTCCTTTTATCAGACACTTTCATTTGCATGGTATATTATGAGAAAAATTTTTATTTCTTCAATGCAACCTGAATTGAAAATTTGCATCATGCTGCATCCACACTTATAGGTGTTAGTATAAAGTCTAGGGCCACTGTCATTGTCAACAACAACAAAACCTACTAGTGCACCTTTAAAATAACTTTAGCATACTTTTAAAAACAGTATTTATTATAGAAATAATATACTGTAAAAAAAATACTGCAGTGTGAATTTAATATAGGCCTATGTTTTCGTACCTTTAATTGCATGAAATTTATAATTAAATGAAAACAGTTTAAATTTATATTAAATGCAATGAATTCCACTTTAGAGTGTTTTACCCACTTAGGTAGGACATCATTATATGTAATTTAGAAATGTAATTAACTTTTTTTCAAGATTTATTTTTTGGCATTTTGCCTTTATTGTGATCAAACATGACAGGAAGCAAAGTGGGAGAGAGAGAAGGGGGCGGGGTCGGGAAAGGTCCTCGAATCGGGATTCAAACACGGGACGGCCAAAGCGCAGCGGCGCTGTATGTCGGCGCGCTGCCCACAAAATTATAATTGTATTTGAAATATGGTTTAAGTGTCGAATGTATACTCACAAGAATTTAAGGTGAACTAAATACACTATAATGTCATTTCTAATGAAACTTATATGACATGTTTATATTTGTAATTACACATGTAATGATGTTATACCAAATAACACTACATTTACAATTATAATCAAGTACTTTACATTGGCTTTAGAATACTTGTCAACAAATCAAAATAAGTCTATTTCTTTAAAGCACAACTTTAAAGTATAAAGTTTTTAATTTGACATTATTACAAAGTGTGCTTACTGTAAGTTTGATAAGAAACATGAAAAGTATTCTCTCTTTAAGGTCTTTTAGTTTATTAATATTGTATTACCTGCAAGTACAAAAATCTGCTTTTAAGATTTGAGGTAGACTACCCCGTTAAATTACAATGTTGTGCACATACATTTTTACCTTCTTTACCACCATCTGGAACACTCCCACTTGCAAAAAGCAACCATTGTTTGCATCGTGATCTCCCTCGCGTGCCTGTCTGCCCCCGCAGATCAGTGGAGTATGCTGGAGCTCGCACTGCTGCTGATTATGAAGAAATATTGCCATGATCTCATTCTCACAACAGCCCATGACTCACGCATCACTGAAACGGAGGATGAACATTGCATTCAGTCATTCTCCTTATTGGCATGCCATGCTTGCTTCAAGGTCTTGCATACTTGCTGTGATACAGCTGTTTTTCAATGCAATCCTCTTTTCAGATGAAAGTATAAGCCATTTAAAGTTTGATGAGTTTTCTTTCCAGTGTTTTAACAGGAAGCTGGGGTGGATCATATCAATGCTTGTCCTTTTTTTAGATAAGCTAATAGACTTCAGTTGATGTTGCTGTCTGATTTGACAATATAATTCAAGTAAAGTGATTAACACAGTTAATAGTATATTACAATAAAAGAGTAATGCAGAACTCATTCAAAATCACCTGACAAACTTTGGCAAATCGAGTGATTAGTTCCTCCTCACATGAGCTCATATACCAACCCTCCTCAGTCAATTCACAGCCGCCTTTCAGGTCACTGGTAGGACAGACAGTGGGAGTGGAAGTGGGAGGAAGATGACGATGCCAATAGCATTCTCACAGGTGCCGACTCCGGTACAATGATGTCCAAAAGGATGTGGTTTCTTCTGTACCAGCACACCCTGCTTTAGTGCTGAGTAACTGGGAAAAGCAGAAGGCCAGCAGTATTTGTTTTTGGCTAAGCTAAATTAAGCACATGTGGCCATAATCTAACCCCTTTGCATCAGCATTTCACATAGGGACTATCTACTCTGTTACATTGGCCTTCTTCTGGTGTATGCCTGTCACGTATGATCTGATTAGTGGTTTTGGTGAACTTGTTCTTATTCAAAAGGTAGGCTGCTTGAACAGCAATGAACCCCAGCAGAAGACACATCGAGCTAAATTCAAAAGACCTAGCAAAATATGACCCCTATAATTCATGCGCTTATGTATTTGTGAAGCAGATGGGTTTCAGTATTAGTGTTGTTTGGATAGTTACACCTCTCTGTTCCCAATTGTTTAATTTCATATTCATGTTTTTAATTTATATAAGGCTTATTATGAACCTTCATTGGTTTGTATTGAATAAAATTGTGATAACCGCCAAGGTAACAGGAAGCAATGTAAGCAATCTGCTAAAAACTATGGATGAGCAGTTTCTCAGACATTTCTGGAATGAAAACCTAAAAATTAATGGTAAATGGCAAACATGATATAAAATGAATAATATACTCCAAATAATTTAATGATTAAAAAAAAGAAGAAAAAAAAAGAAAAGAAAGAAAGAAACTCGCCAAAACGACTACAGTGTTTTTATCTTGGATAGCAGTTATTCAGCAGTCTGCCAGTTATTTGTTACTCATTTCTGAGAAATTATTCTAGTAATCAATGCAAGACGCACAAACCAGTAAAGGCTGGGATGTAGACTATATGCAGGTTAGTGGTTACTACCATACTTTAGAAGTGTGCAGTCCTGCTCATGGAGGACCATTGTCCTGCAGTGTTTAACTCCAACTGCCTCAACACACTTACCTGAATGTTACTCGGACTGTGTTCCATTTCAAATTTGAATGCCCTTCCCTTGCTATCTCCTCCATTTTTTGGACTCGGATGTATGTTATTGCTTATGTTGAATGAGTGTCCACAACTTGGAACGGCCTAAGCCCTTGATCATTTGAAATTCACTGTGAACTTGATTTATTATTTACAACTTTTTTCCTCATGACTTTATTTAAATATGGCTTTATTCCTTATTTTAGACTTGCTCCTTCTGTCAAAATCGAGAGGTCAAGTATCTGTCCACATAAAGTTCCATCATCCACTTGATAAAGTGGAACGCACTTCAAAATGGCGTCAGGGACTCTCCAAGAGCTTGGAGAAGATAATGAATGATTTAAAGCGAAGAGGAAATGCAACCTGGTAATCTTAAAGATACAGAGATTAGCTGGTTCAGGTGTGTTTAATCAGGACTGGAGCTAAACCGGCAGGACAGTGGCTGTCCAAGAGCAGAATTGGACATTTCTGTTGTACTTGAAAGGACAGTAAAAGCTCTTGAAGCTAGATATTTCCCCATATAATCTAGTTCTATATAAAGAGTCCATACTTTAGAAAATGTGTCCCAGAGCAAGTGTTCATTATATTAGTTTTGACTGTGTTGGCTAACAACATGGGTGTGAACTAGACTAAAGCACAGCAACATACAGTATATCAAAGGTCACAAGTACTGACAGCAGTGGCATCAATTTACAAATTTGCTAGAAATAACATGCTTCTGCAAACCTGACCCACTTGGGAGCTGCTTGCATTTTTCACGTTGAAGAAACCCCCTGTAGTTATATTATAATTACATTTTTTTCATTTAAAAATAGGATATTTAATATTATATTTTATTTTACTTTGAATATATATATATATATATATGTGTGTGTGTGTGTGTGTGTGTGTGTGTATGTATATTACTTTTTAATTAATTGTAAAAATAAATTGCTGTCTCTCTGTGCTGTTAAATTGCTGTTTATGTGGCACTTTTAGTACATTTCTCTGATGGTTTGAGTAGACCGATATGTCAATTTCTGTCTCATCCAATGGCAAGTGTTTAGAACAGGACTACTGTTTGTTGGGAACAGGTGAGATAGCGTCCTTATATTCTTGCTATATCAGTCACCTTGCTTTACTTGAAAGCAATCAGGACCACTGTGTGCCAGCTTTGGCCAATAATAGTCTCCTCCCTCATCAGATATAGTGATCGTGTTCTCCTCCCAAGTTGAGTATTGTCCTTCACGGATGCAGCTGATGATGTGAAATGTCACCGTATGAATGTTTGTAAAGGCGTTGCTATGTTGCATGAAAGGACGTTGAAACCAGAGCTGAAATAGAGTGGCATCATGTGGCTGAAAGTTGAAACGGTACCAAAAATGTACGTTTAAGGTCAGATACCAACAAGCAAGGACACACTCATCTTAATATGAACCCTGGAATGTCGTCTGCTCCTATTATACCAATGTAAACAATGCCTCTGAAAGTGTCTACACACTTGAGCATACTCGCACGCACACAGCGTGACTTTACACAATTGCTGTGACAATTCCAAGAGCATCAACTGCGCAGTGGTGATGCAGACTCCATCTGCTCGAGTGTTTATGGGAATGGCAACATGTGCCAGCGTCCCACAGGAGTCCTCTTAAACACCCTCCACTCTTGACAGGTCAAGTGGTTCGGTCTAGTAGCCGTGCTCCTGTAACTCCTTCATCCACCCTGAGGAAAGTTCTGATCTCACCCAGCGGGCCATAAAACAGTTTGGCGCCAGACTCTGGGCCTGCAATGTCCCTTTAACGCATCTGTCAGCAGGAAACCAAGGCCAGATGAAGAGGACAGTGGGCCATGTCTTGTTTGTTTCCATGTCATACCCTCTATTCTCTCAGCTGTTACTTACCACTAATGCTCAGCTATGACAAAAGATGCCAGGCTCTCAACAGCACTGTCTCTTTGCCCCTCAAAAGCTGGATATCTTGATTTGTTTATTTTAGCAGGAAAACTATTCTGTCCTGGAATTACTTTTTTGTGGATGTTCTTTTTGTGCAAAAACAGTGGAAGACATTTTGGTCCACTTGCTGCAGACTTTATGTCAAGACAGACAAAAACCTACAGTCTACTAGCAAATTTGTCAAAGAACTACTAGTCAGCTGAATTCTGAGTCACTACTAGTTGTGATTCTAGATTCACTGCTCTTGGTCTTGCTGAGAACCAAAGTCAGTGGTGGACAGTAAAAGTATTTAAATACTTTTCTGTATACTTTATCAGACAATTTTTATTCTGAAAAAAAATGACTTTTACTTCACTACATTCCAAAACATAATATCATACTTTTAACTTCACTTCATTTCTTAATGAAGTGTTCCTCGAATTTTGAACTGGAAAAATCGTTACCCGCTCTAAGACCTGATAGTGGTGTCTGATTCATGAACAAGCTGTTTCTTTTCAATGAACCTGTTAAATTGGTTCGCAAACCAAACTGAATGATTCATTCATGAATTGGACGGTATTGCCACTGTTCTCTAGTCAACAATTCACTAATTCAAATGATTCAGTCAGAGAAAGTCTCCAGTTAACAGTTCAGTGAATTCACAAGTGTATTTGGCGCCCAAACTCTGTGATGAACTGTCTTTAACTGAAAAATTAGTGTTTACTATTGTCATTTTGCATTATTGACACACTATTTTCCTAATTAATGCTGTCCAGTTGCTTTGACACAATCTGTATTGTTAAAAGCGCTATATAAATAAAGGTGACTTGACTTGACTTGAATCAAAACTGGACAAGAGTGGGATATCCTTGAAGCTTGAGTGTACATGCGAATGATGACGTGAAAAGTAAGTTATTAATTCCGAATTTTAGGATTGATTATAGTCAATTAAAATCATATTTACGTCATAACTGTTAGTTGTTAGTGAACTAAATCTTCTGTGTCGTCACTCCTCCTTTAATCCTTCCGGAGCTCCTCTGTGGGACTCGAGACCCAGTGAGTGGCGCAGGTGTCCCTCATTATCATTCACTCCACCGGCCCCGCTCCGTTCCCATGGCTCAGTGCCAGAAATGCTCATTGCCCCATGGTGGCTCAGTGGGAAGCATTGAAGGTCCCTTGTTCAAGTCATTTCTGAGTTTGCATGGATGGAGTTTGCATGTTTCCCCCACAATCCAAAGATGTGCAAGAGGTGAACTATCAATAGTAAATTGACCGTAGATGTGAATGTGCATGTTAGTCATGTGATGGACTAGCCATCCAACCAGGGTGTTTAGAATGAAATGTTGGAAAAGACAAGCGATTTGGAGAATGGATGGATGGATGTTGTCCACCTTCTGTATTCAGTGTGTGATGCCCTTTAGACTCACAAACCCACAATACACGAGCTGATGAAATCTGTTATTTCCAGTCTGATTGGCTGGTCACTGTGCAGCTTCTGGAATATGGGATAAACAGATTTTTATAATTCCACCATGAAAAGTTTGCTGCTTGCTGCATGTTGCAGTTTGTTATGCTTGTTTGATTTTTTTTTTCTTATTAAGTTATATTTTTGCATTTATTGGATAAATAATCATGATAAGAGAAGGGGAACAAGACCAGGAAAGGACCTTGAGCAAAGATTTAAACTTAAGCAATACCTCGCAACATGTCAAGGCTACAGCTCTAATGGGAAGTTTTTTCCTTGAATGGAAGACAATTCTGTCCTTAGACTCGGATATATCTGCACCGCTAAATAAGTTACCACTTGCATGCTGTATAACACTGCATGTGATGGCCTTGATTTCAGATTTACTCAACCTTTTTTCATTACATAGAAATGATCTGGTCAGTGTTTTTTTTTATTTTTATTTTTTTTACACATGTCAGCCAGACAGCCCCTGTCTGTCTAAGTGGTAGTTCTTGGCTGGAATGGGCGACAATGTGGCTTCACCCTAATTTGTATATTTCCAGTGGGCATGAAAAGTACATACCACATTCACTGGTAAAATACATAGTTGTAATAAATATGAAGTAAAGCAGTATTGGGACATATTGGCACACCATAAAATTGTATCCTATGATGACAGACATAGAACTTGTTTTGTAGCAGAAAGGGGTGTGGTAAATATTCAGCCAAAATGCAAGCACGTAGACAGATGTCAAAAATCCACCAGATTTACAGTACTCCGTCCAGTACTCCGTCCAGGCACCTTTTACAATATTTTCAATGTAGCTCTATGATTTGGAACAAACTGTGCCTAATCCATCATACTATATTGTATGAAGGACTTGGGCCATTTTTTGGTATGAAACTTTTATGTGCCAAATGTAGCAGTGTTTACATTTAGAAGAACTATACTGTAGAGGATAAAATGAAAGTTTAAAGACTTTTAAAGCACTAATAAATCACATAAACCGACTTTATGTCAAATCATCACTCAAACTTGATTGTTATAGAATACATTTACAGAATAAACTTAAGAAAATAAACTTGATTGTAGAACATTGAGTAGAAAATTGGAGGTTAGCTGGTTGGTTGATGCTATTCAAGATGAGGTTCTCAAAAAAAACCCTGTGGACTAAAGTTTTAGGTCTTCAGTTCGCTTTGCTAATCTGATTTGCAGAGTTAGGACACATTTTCTGCAGTCATTTTAAAAACTGAAACCCAATATGTAAATAAAACGAGTTTGATTGTTTTATTTTGGCTGGAAAAATCAAGTGCTTACAAGGGGATATACGGGATTATTAAAGATACACACCGAGTTCTGATGGAATGGTAGTGCGCTGAGTAAGACAGAACAGACACAACTCGACCTCAGCGGCACATTCCAGTGGACTCATGGGTATTCTCAGGAATCTCTCTGGCCAGCTGGCTGAGCTCAGGGACCTGTGCTGGGGGAGAACGCCATTGAATTAATGCATGTGAAAAATGGTTCACCAGATTTCTACATGCATTCAGATGTTTCATATCGCCCTGTCTGTATGTGCAGTACTCCCTCAGGCATTATATAATGCTAGAAGAAAGTAAATATTTATGAAAACCAAACTGTTGTTAGTTTTAGCACTGACAATATCTAACATTTACTGGACCTGCAGTAAGTCTTCAGTTTTTATAAGATTGTCAAACAAAGTTTTATCTTAGAACTACAGAAAACATTTTGATATTAAAATGATAAATCTACAGATTAGCAGATAAAAAGGAGTAAAGGAGGAAAACAAATATCCTTGACATATAAAGAGAAATGTTTTTTATTAGATTTTCTCACAACAGAAGTGCATACATTATTTGGTGTAAAGTCCAAACTCTGTCCTGGAGGGCCGGTGTCCTGCAGAGTTTAGCTCCAACCCTAATTAAACACACCTGAACCAGCTAATCAAGCTCTTACTTGGCATAGAAACTTCCAGTCAGGTGTGTTGAGGCAAGTTGGAGCTAAACTCTGCAGGACACCGGCCCTCCAGGACCGAGTTTGGACGGCCTTGGTGTAAACCATGCCCTCATGCTGAAGGCACTTCTTGGAACATCTTTATTTGACATGCTTGATTTACATTTCTCAGTCAATGGCTATGAGCCGTGTAAATAGGTTTTCACAGAATCTACAACCCCATAATTCTGTGTAAAGTTTAGGGCTGCACAATTAATTGGAAAAATAATTGCTATTACGAATACTTAATCAAGAAAAGTATTCAATTTTTTTCACTTATGATACATATCACATTTATATTCACTTGTTGCATTTTAAATAAAAGTTTTGTTTTTCATATATTGTTAAGAGAACCAACAGCCACATAAACATTATACAGTTCCTGAAAAAATATTGTTCTGTGAGTGAATAGTCGGAAAGAATGATTATTGACACTGAGTGATAACCACAGCAATATGTTTTCATCTTGAGCCTGTGAGCAAGAATTATGGACGCAACAGTTTAACTTAGCTATTTTTGACCAAAGTAATAGGCTATTACTGACAAAAATGACATGCAATTTCCCAACACAAAAAGTATTTTAATATAAATTATATGAATTGACTTTAATAATCAAAATTACAATATCAAGGGAAATTATAATTTATGATTTTTTAGCAAAATTGTACAGCTCGACTTGATAGTCAGTGTTCATGTGAGAGAGAGAAAAGAGCAGGTCATTTTTTTATGCTTCAAAGAAAAAATTCTAATACGAGCATTTGTAGATGATTTATTTTGTCATTTGCTGGCAAGTGCTTTAAAAATCTACTTGGCTCAAAAATCAGTTTGAATGGGTAGGATTTCTATTGTTTAAATTTATGTCATAAGAAGCAGTACGTGTAGGATAGTGAGTGTCCCCAGACTTATACTGTAAGTTATAACCAGCAGTGTTGGTTACTCTTCTTGGAATCAGTATATAAAAACACTTGTGTCATCTGCTGTCTGGAGACTTCTAAGCACTGGACAAGAGGAAATATCTTGGAAGTGCTCCAAATTAGAACTCTTTACCAACTGAAAAAATCATAAAATTTCATGGTGAGATTGAGAACTTTGTGTCTCATAATAATGATACAGAAGCTTTAGTGAGAGATATTACATTCCCTTGCTGACACCACTATCATACAAAACCCCAAGTGTCCAGCATACAGTTGTCCCTAAAATTAAGATCCCTGCTTGATTCGATCTTCTCTTACCACATGTTACCGAACAGCTGCTGTGCAAAAAAAATAAAAATAAAAAATCAAGCAAGGGGATGCAATGCATTTATCACAGTGGGCACCATGGGAGGCCATCGTCTCTGCCAGAGACTGACACTAAACCGTCTTAATGTTCTCAGCAGAGTTTTCCTAACATTACATCAGTAGAACCCCATCATTATTTACTAACAAACAATGACTATAAAAATGGCACATAAACATGCTTATTTGCTAGCAAGTTGATATAAAAAGGGTTCAACACCTCAAAGTGTATAATGCGCAAATGTGGAATACTTTAAGAAAATCAAGCTTAAATGACAATTCAACAGTGAAAGGCCAGCCCCTGCCAACAGCTACAACAACTGTTTTTCAACACAGGCACAAATGATCAAATCACCACCTATCTGGCATTGTCTATTCAGTGTGCACACCACCATTACTCCAGAACAGGGATATTCAAACCTGTTACTAGAGGGCAGCTCAATTGAAAGTAGCTAAATGTCACTAGATGATATCATAATGACAAATTCACTGATCTATATAAAGATGAATGTAGATCAGTGGGCAAGATAAGAACTTAGATAAGGTTTGTCCAAGACGTTGCTATATTTCTCCCTAAACTTTTGAAAAAAGTCCCAAAAGGGGCAGGGAAGTCGCTAAACCTAGCTACAAAGTAGCTAAATTGGCAACACTGCTAGAGGGCCAATGTCCTGCAAAGTTTAGTTTCAACACACCTGCCTGAAAGTTTCTAGTGAGCCTAAAGACCTTGATTAGCTGGACCAGGTGTGTTTAATTAGGGTTGGCTCTAAACTCAGGACAGTGCTCTCTAGGAACAGGTTTGCACACCCTTGCTTCAGAAATATCGCTACTACATTCATAAAAAAAAACATGGGACCGGAAACTAACATGCACACTCTACTAAACACTAACGTAAATATTGCGTGGTTGCAGCCAACACAATAGCAAATTTAACAAATCTCTAACCCTAAGTATGAACTCTTTCGCCACCAGCTGCTTTTAAACAAACAAACAAACAAACATACAAACAAACAACAACAACATTTTATTTTAGCTTCATGCATTATTTTCTATAAACTCTTGAATGTGGGTAAGCTTCATTAACAAAAACAAAACAAAACATTTTGAACAAAAAGCTAAGAAAATCTAATTTTTGTCAATAACTATGCCTGGATTGGATTCAAAATGATGATCAAAACACAGATGGAATAGATGATTTCCATCAACACCCCTCAAGCTTGCACAGTCCTATACCACTTCAGTCATCATTTCACTTGGTAATGTTAAGCAATTTTGATTTATATGCTGTTTAATGTTTGATGATCACTTTACTTTACATATATATGCGTCTGCTTACATATGCTGTTGCAACACGTTCTCACTCCCAACTCGTCACATATTGACGCTTGGTCAGGACCCCTTGGCGTCACTTTTTGATGCTCAAGGTACCCCTTTAGCATAATTTTTCGACGTGCAGTGTCCTCCATTGTTTTCAGTTGTTTGTCTTAATTTAATTGTTTGCATGCATTTGTAAAAAAATAGAAATAGTTTTATGAAAATGATCTCCGTTAACGCGCTCACATCTAATTCAAATAGATACTCCCATCCCGTAGCATGATGAAATCGGTCACGAGACACACAAGAGCCAATAGCATTTCACAACCAACGCTGACGTAAGGCTTCTTCTGGCTGCTTTTTTTGAATTTGTGCACAGACTGCAGCACACAGGATGAGCTTTACAGCAGACGGAGATGGCAATAGTGTCTGTTCCACTCACAAATCAATAATTTTGCCTCAGAAGACTTGGAATATTAATACTTTTTGAATAAATTATAACTGAAGTTGTATCTGCCTGTTATATCTTGTGTTTTATTGACAAATGGTAGGTAGACAAATGGTGGGTTACGTGCTCATAAATGTGTAAATAGTGTAATAAATAAAACTGTTGTAACAGTTTACATTGAAAGTTTACACACCATATAATCAAATAATATAATTTAATCATGACGATAAAATTCCCAGTGCCTTTCGCGTAGGCATATTGACGTCAAGGGTTTCTTAATTAAAGCAATGGAGGACCCTGCACATCGAAAAAAAATTACGCTAAAGGGGTACCCTGTGCGTCAAAAAGTGACGCCAAGGGGTCCTGACCAAGCAACAATACGTGACGAGTTGGGAGTGAGAACATGTTGACTGTTGCTTGTTTCTGCTTCTTCTTCACCTGTGTTTGATCCAGAGATTCAGTACTCTTTCAGAAGATGTGTAATAGTGCCCCCTACTGTGTGACAGTAAAAACACATTAAGCCAGAAAATTCTCAATGACAGGGAAAGAGTTAAACTTCACTGGCTAGTTGTCCTGTGCTGTTTGTACCCTAAACTTGAATAATACTTCAAATTGCACAGCTTGTTGAGGAGAGTATTACTTTCAGTTGTAGCAATTAGATTTAAGATTAACGGCATATCAAACAACATTGAGACCTGGGTGGGCTTTTTTTTACTTTAATCATTTAATCAACTGCCCTATCAAACACCAGTAACACTCTAGTAACTACTAAGGTGACCATATGTTCTCTTTTTCCCGGACACGTCCTGGCCAGGATTATGCTTTCAAATTGCTCCTGTGGTACTTTGATGCAATACACCAGTTGGTCTGCGCAGCGCTGCTTCAATTTGAACACACTATCTATATGTATTTGCATTGCTTTGACCGTTCTCTGTAGATCCCACCTTCTCACGTACGACGATTGAACGATTGGTCAATTATGTAAAATTCCTGCATGTTATTGGTCAAACTACTTTTTGATCATCATCTTCAGCAAGTATGAAAACAGGAAAACAAAGCCAAAACCTGGATATTTTAGGCAATGTAGAAATCTTGGCCAGGACGTGTCCGGGAAGAAGAGGACATATGGTCACCCTATTAACTACTCCGAACATCCTTATATCCTTACATGCATCCCTCAGAATACCATAGAAACTGCATAGCAAAACTCATTGCGTGGGCCCTTGGTCAGGTGATGTCTACAATGGTAGTCCAGGAACGCCATCTCTGACTGAACCTGGCTGAGATGTGGGATGCCGACAAAATACATTTTCTTGATGCCCCCATCTCCCAGGCTGGCCTCATTGGCAAAACTGTCAATATTGTCATATTGCCTTGCCGTGATTCTGTTTCCAACAAGCCTCCGAGTTCGCTTCCTTTCCACCAGCCCACCAGGTGCTCTCTTTTACAATGTGCCAAGAGGTCACAATTGTAGGACGCTAATTGGAGAACCAGGTAGGATTTGCACTACACTCTCTGCCTCTACTCCAGGAAGCATTGCCCTTCATCCTCTTGGTGAAGGTTGCAATGGAGCCTGGTTCTCCAGTCGAGATGAAGTCTGGGATTTACAGCCCATATCCAAGAAAAACGGTGGGTTATGACACAGGATCAGTTATAACCCACCGCTTCGATCTGCGCATCTTGAATAGGGCCTTGCACAAGCTCCAATTCAAGATGCTGATGCAGAAACGCATTCTTTCATGCATTCAGCCCCATGACTGGTTTGCAGCAATCGACCTGATGGACGCATATTTTCATGTCTCGATTTTGCTTCGACACAGACCATTTGTTAGGTTTGCTTTCAAGGGTTGAGCGTATAAGTACAAGGTCCTCCCCTTCGAGCCATTGGACTCGGTCAATATGATGGCACGACTTATGAACAATCGTGCCCAGTCAGTGCTGGCCTGCCTGAATTAATTCAGGGGGAAGACAGTGGTCCCACTCAAACAATTTCTGAAACAACGTTTTATTGGTGTCATGATTTCCTCCTGCAAGCAAAGTTGGAGCGGAGGCTGTCCCTCATCACCACATCACCTCTTGGGATCTCTCTGTGGTCCTTGCTGGACTACAGAGAGCTCCCTTTGAGCCCCTTGAGTCAGTTGAGCTTAATATCCTGTACCTTAAGACAGCACTCCTGACTGTGCTCACTTTCATCAAAAGGGTGGGGGACCTGCAGGCATTTTCGGTCGACAAAACGTTTCTTGAGTTCGGGCTAGCTGATTCTCTCATAATCCTGAGACCCCGATCGGGATATGTGCCCAAAATTCCCACCACTCCTTTTCAGGATCAGGTGGTAAACTTGCAAGCACTTCCCTTGGAGGAGGCAGGCCCAGCCCTTGCATTGCTGTGTCACGCGTTTACGTGGAAGCGCTTGGAGCTTTAGCTTGGGTAATTCATTTTTCCACGGTTGGTTTCCCCTTTCTCGGGAACCCGTGTCTTTCCTTGAACAGTTCCTCTGTCTGTTCTCCAACCTATGGCGCTTTCCATAAGGACCCAATAATGTCAGTGTTGACGTAACATTGAACGTGACTGACTGAAAGGGAATGTATGTAACCCTCATTCCCTAGAGGAGGAAACAGAGACATTATGTCCCTCGTGCCACAACCTTGAACTACCACTGACTGGCTGGGACCCATTCTTGGCTCCTCAAGCACAAATCTGAATGATTGGATGCATGCCGCCATCTTATATACCTGTATGTTAGGGGAATGGCTTGCCATGCAAATTCAACTTGCCAATTCTCATTGACCATTTTTCATACTTCTCAGAGGTTATTGGGCTCCCAAGAGAGACCCCATAATGTCAGTGTCGATGTAATGTCTCTGTTCCCTCCTTTAGGGAATGAGGGTTACATACGTATTCGAGACGCTTTCAAAATGCTGTAATTTTATTGCAATTGTAGATCTCACACAAATGTTGTGAACAATGACAACAAAGCAGACAGCTACACAGAACAGAAGTCACAAGAGCTTGACCAAAGCTTTCCGCCGTTGTTGCATATAAAGGCACAAAGGAAACAGGATCTTTACTTGGCAGGTGGCCTACACAGTGTTTTAATCCTCTCTTTGACAGCACATTACCAGACATACAAACACACTCTCTCTCACCGCCTGATCACTGAGAGTAAGACATGGCCCTCTGGTATTGTGTGACAAGCCACCATATGTGAGCATACATTGACAAAAATAGGATTAAGTCACCCAGGGGGTCATATGCCATTCAGAGTGAAGAATTGCTTGCTTGCTTGCTAGGCAGGGATTAAAGATACCCTTTGAGGCTTGGAGAATAAGAGGCATGCTGCAATGCCTTAGAGTTTTGCCCAAGAGGACTGACATAATTATAATAATAGAATTAAAGGAATAGTTTATCTAACAATAAACATTTTGTCATCATTTACTCCCCCTCATTTGTTATTTTTTTCCAAGTTATTTGACAGAATATCCAAGCTGCTCTTTTACATATAATGTAAGTGGATGGTGACCAAGACTTTCAATGGCCCAAAAGAAGTTTGTGGGACTTGTGTGGTCTATTTCAATCTTTTAAAGCCTAGTATGAAATTTAAAGTCAGTATGAAAAGAAAATTCACCCTGTTTGTTTTCTAAATGCATGTCATAGGCAATGCATGTCATCTTGTGAACAATTTACTCATCGTGTATATGTTTCATCTCTCTCTCTCTCTCTCTCTCTCTCTCTCTCTCTCTCTCTCTCTGACATCATAATTTAAAAAAAATATGAAAACAACTGACTTCTTTCTGACAAATGGAGGATTTCTCCAATCAATTAGTCTGCTACGCCTCGCTCCTGCAAGCTCATGTTAAAGATACTATAAAGATCACACTCACCTTTCATTCAGTGTCTGGCTTCATTTGGAATGCAGGCTCATTTGCCTGAATCCTAGTCTTCTCATTCGATTCTCCAGTGATCTCCTGTTATCTCTAGTCTCTTCTCCTACGAATCTCTAAGGATCTCCAGCGTCTTCTCCTATGACTCTCCAACAATCTCCAGCATCTTCTTCTTTGTAAATATCCCTGTCTAATACTTACCTATGTTCCCTCTATGGCCTCCACTACTCCTGTTATCCTCTCCAGTCATCGTCTGCACTTACAAGTACTCGAGTCTCCAAAGAGAAAGGAAAACTTGAAATTGCATCATACGACCCCTTTAAGAGTCTGGGAATTGTACTTTCTGTGGTATGAATTCAGTTGAGAGTTCTTGACTTTTAGTTGGCCCAGGCTCGGCTGTGGCCTTGAATGCCAGCACACTCCAGCGCCTCTGGAAAACTCTGCTGTGGGTTTCCGTGCCTCAAGTCAAATCTGAATCCGAATGGATCTCTACATCCCCTCTACATACAGAAGCTGTTTGTCTCAAACTTTGCCTGAACCAGATGTACTGTAACTGAAAGTAGGTTTAATCTGAACTATGCAGCCACAAAAACACAGTTTCATCCATGTATTTACTTTCCTTAATGGATCCCTGTAACTGACCCAGAGACGTTTATTTGCAAAGCTGATTGTGGAAACAGGAATGCATTCCTTGCAGACATCAATATTTGCTTTTTGATTATCCCCTTTTTGATAGCTGGAGCGAGGCGGCGTGTGAAGTTGCAGGATGTTGGGAAAAAGAAAAGCTGTTCACTGTTACAGCATTAAAATCACAGACGTGGTGCAGAAGGTAATGCTGTTGTTCACAACTTATGAGCTGTTGGATCACAAGGACCAAGTCTGAATCCAACCTGTGTCCTTCCCCTATCCATACCCACACTTTCCTGTCTCATTTTACTGTTCTGTTTCTGATGGCTAAAATAATAATAATAATAATAATAAAAATATATTGTCCTTTAGTCCTTTTCATTGCACTAATCCTTTACCCAACCATCAATTGTTTATGGATCAAATTTTGAGGAAAAAAATATTGAGGCCACAATTGAAGAATTTGTTCTCACATGTATTAATTCATGGTCATGTTTAATTAATTTGCTCGTAGTAATGATTTGACTAAAATGAGGGAACAAATTTTTAATTCATGGCCACTGTCTTGAATTTTTTCTCTCACATGTCATGTGCGGAGCTTTGCAATTGTTGGCAAAGATAAAAAATGTTTGATTTTGAAATAAATGAATAAATTTCCTTCGATATGTCCCACCCACACTTCCTGTTTCAACAGTAAATGCATCAACTCATGAAGATGGTTAAATCATTCCATTTTTTTAACAACTAATTTTTTGTTATTATCCTGAGACTCCTGACATTCCCTACTTTTATTTATAATGTAATCAAGGTTAATGTCATTTTCTTAATTTAGTTGATATTTCCATTTTATTTTCAATTTGTATTTTTATTTTAGGTACACTTTTGTTATTTTTAACTTTATCATTGTTATGTTTTTTTCTTTAATCCCCCCACCCCTTAGGGCTGCCAAAGTTAATTCACTAACTAGTAACTACTACTATTTAGTAATTTCCCTACACAGTCTAGTGTTACTTACTGCCAGTGTTATTTTAATATAAATAATATAATTGAATAATATCCATTAATATTCTTATATAGCTATTATTATTATTATTGGAAAGTTTTAATAATTCTGTTCGTTGTTATTATTGCGATAGCTCTTTTTTAATATGTGTTTTTAGTATTTATTGTTTTTGTTTTGTTATTTTCAATTTTAGTTTAAGCAATTTTAGTATTTCAACTTAAACTAAATGAAAAGTAGAAGTGAAAATTTTTTTTTAATATTTTTATTTTATTTCAGATAATATTTATTTTATTTTAATGAACAGAAATGTTTTTAGTAGTTTAAGTTTTAGTTAACAATAATACCACTGGTTACTGCTGGTGATAACTATTTTCATGTTCAATGGAGGCAGGTTGTAAAGGTTTCAAGTTTACAATAATATACCATGCATCAAAAGCTAAAAATAAGTGGTTGTTTTTATTTAGTTTTCATAAACAGTAATAACACTGCCTGGAACTTTTAAATTACCACAGCAAAATAGAGCACAGACTGATTTAGGATGCCTTTGTGTTGTCCTTGTTCCCTGGAGATATGTCCCAGCTGTAATGGACCGGCTGGGCTCCAGAGTCAGTGTGTAAAAATAAAGAGCAGAACAGTTGCTCACAGCTGTGAGCTCTACTTTCACCCTTCAGAGCTGCGCTATTTCTCTTCTTCTCCTCCTCTCCCCACACAACAACACGCCCACCCACCCACCAGCATGAGTTGCTATGTTACAAGTGTGAATGTAAATACTTTACTAGAGTTCTTTGGATGATCTTTCCCACCATAGTAAATGTTTCCAGCAATAATAGTCTAATATAGACGTGCTTAGACTGAATATTGTCTGCCAGTGTGTGAGTTTAGGGTGGGACTATCACGGCTCGCTACGGCCAGAGCCAATCCTCCCTATACGCAAAATACGCAAGCTGCGTAGGGCCCCCAAAACCCCTTGCTCTCAAAGATGATTTAATTTTAGTTTTGTTTTTGAATTTGGCCAGCGGTTATGAAAACATGAATGATCATTTATTTTAATGCGGTGCGCTGTCGACCTTTCTACGTAAAAATCGGTCAAATCGTGTAATGTGAATGTCGTACAGACTTGCTCAAGACTAAAAAACGAGTTGAAAGCGTACCGAGCCGCGGAAGAGACACCGTTTCTCAAGCGCAATTCGAGACGGAGTGAAACATGGACAAATGCGTTTCATTAATTCATTCTTAAATATTTATAGTGCCTCTCTATAGGAATAGACTATACAGAGGTAAGACACTTGGTGTCAAAACATTCAATACTATGCAGTATATCATAAAGAGAACAAATTATATTTTACGAGATTAAAAGAAATAGCAATAGAATTTTTTTGATACACGTAATTGTCTGTGTTTTAAAACTCTGTTTTGTTTTTCTTATACAGGCCAAACCACACTGGCATTTGCTCATCTAATAAACATTAGTGTTATATGTGCACATTTACTAAATCTGTAGTTTCTATCATATGGAAGTAAAATAATGCCATATGTCTTTGAAACAAAAAAGCATGTTGAATAGCACTAACGGGAAAAAAATAATGCATTGCATTAACAGTGCTTGCATTTTTAGGTCCTGAAATGTAACATAGTTGTTCATTTAAGCTGTGAATATTTCAATTCAAAATATTTCACACACATTTTCACAATTAAAAATTAAATAGTTCATATTCACCTTCCAGAATTCACTTCCAAAATATTCAATCGGTTTAAAAATACGATGTATAATATTTGACAGGCAAATTTCTACCTATTTTATTTCACTTTCCAAATTCACTTCCACAAATTCAGTGGTTAAAATTCGCACCCAAGGAATCGTCTGCCAATTCCACCAACTGGGTTAAAACGTCCAATGTATTTTAATTAAAATTTAAAATAACACACTGTCAAATTCTAAAGCTTGTATTGCTTATAGTGATTTTCTACAGGTGAGAATTTGCCAATACCTCCCTTCATATATGTACAGCACACAATTATTTACATATAAAGATCCCTGGAAAGGGTTTTTCATGTTCCAACGGTTGTAGTACGTTGCTAGATACAAGACTGACTTACTACAGGTTAGATTTTACCAATATCTCCCTTACAGTATGTACAGTACACAAATATATATTTTTAAACTATTCACCAAAAGGGTTTTTTCATGTTCCACAGGTTATAGTACGTTACAAGACTGACTTCATGTGATATTTTGCCAATATCTGCCTTACTGTATGTACCATTCACAATTATTTAAAGCAAAAAATATAAAATCTGTAAGACCCCAAAAGGGATTTTTAATGTTCTAAAGGTTGTATTATAAAATATTGATGTACTTTATGTACAGCAAGGGAGGTATTAGCACAATTGTACCTATAGTAAGTCAGTCTAGTCACTAGGAATGTACTACAACCTTTGGAACATTAAAAAAAAAAAAAAAACTTTATGTGAATTACAGTAATTGCTTAAGAATAATTATATACTGTATATACAGTGAGGAAGATATTGGCAAAATTGAAACTGTAGCAAGTCAGTCTGGTCACTAGTAACATACAACACTTGGAACACGAAAATTTTTGGTGAATTACTGTAAATTTTTTCTTTAAAAATATGTGTGTAGTGTACATACTTAGGGAAAGTATTGTCTACGGCGAGTTATTGGCAACATATATTTAGTCAGTTTGAGTAAATTATTAATTTACTGTAAACATTAATTTGAATAAATTATTGTACTTCGTTTCGTTTTGAGGTAAATTTGCAGACGGTCCCTAAAGCAGTTTAGGCGAATATGCAGCGAATATCAATCATAAAACTACTGCGCTTGGTTTTCTAAGGGAGAAAAAAATGGTTTGGTGAAACTTTGTGGGTTGTGGGCTCATATTCTGGGCTCATCTGCTTAAATGTACATAATATACAGTAATATATTTTATTAATTAGATGCCGAATTTAATAATTTATTATCACTTTCTTGAGGCAATAAACCACGTTAAGTGTTTTCTTTATGGGAAATGTTTAACGTGCAGTTTTGCACGTTCCGTAACTTGCGTTCATATCCTCTTCTGCCTGTATATAGTTGGCATCATCAGTAAGATTAGAATTTGATCTTTTAATAGCTGTCATTGCATTAGTGCACTGAGCCGCGTAATGCGTTTTCTTTTCTTTAACAGATTTCTGTGGGAAACAGCGTGAAACCTTGAGCGATCGCTAATATTCTACATCTGCTTAACTGTCGATATAGTTCGCATAATCATCAGTAAAGTGTATTCTGAGATCTGAGGTCTTATATCACTGTGTTAGTTGAGGCGCCTTAGGCTTCGTTGGGGAATCCTGGAGTGTGACGGGAGGGTTCCCCAGTATTACAGCCATAGACTGTATAAAACATGGACGTAGTGTCCGTGACGTCACCCGTAGCTTTCCAAAGAGCGTTTTTGAAGCTCAAAGTGGGCGGAGCCGGCCGTCGCCATCTTGGCAGCGCGTCACTCCCGGATAATCGAAAATGGGCAAAGAGGCAGGAGCAGGTTGCTGAAGCCACGCCCACCTAGCTCGACGGTGGTGACAGCAGCTGCAATCCACCTGTCACTCAAGTGGCCACGCCCTTAATTATGCAGAACTTCAAGGCTTAATATAATTTAAACGGATGAAAAAAATTCACCCCCTCACAGTTGTCATGAAGGGCCAAATTAGCTATATTAGACCAAAATCATTTTTTGAACCAGGCTGTAAACATGTTTTTTTCTGCTGTAAATTTGGGCATTTTAACATGGGGAGTCTATGGGATTGACTCCCTTTTGCAGCCAGCCTCTAGCGGCCAGTCGATGAATTACAGTTTAAGTCACTTCCTTGTTGGGTTCACGAGAGAGAGCGGGAGGTTGCCACTTGATTACAGCACAGCGTCACACAAGCCATGCTTAAGCAACCTAAGCAACCAAAAGCAATATATGTCTTCCTCAGATGTAATGTTAGTTCTGTGCTTCAGCGTTGGGTAAAACAGCATTATAATCTCCTTTGTGGTAGAGAACGCTGCTTACATGTAGGCTACGGGAAACAGGGAAGATGTTGAATTAAACATACACACAATCAGCTTTTCCACATGTTTATACTGGCCCCGATAATCAAAACTTCTACTGCGCGCTTGCTCCATTTCTGCAGATCAGTTTTTGTAAATGCTTGCGCCACCTGCTGGTGAGCGACTGACAGCAGCTGGAAATCACGCACCGGTGCTCTACTGCTATTCCTGCAGATCCCGGATGTGCAATGGCGAATTTTCTGCCGAATTTTAACCACTGAATTTGTGGAAGCGAATTTGGAATGTGAAATAAAATGGACGAAATGAATTATTGAATTTTTAATTATGAAAATGTCTGTGAAATATTTTGAATTGAAATATTCACAGCTTAAATGAACAGCTATGTTACATTTCAGGACCTAAAAATGCAAGCCCTGGAAATACAAGGCATTAAAATGCAAGCACTGTCACTGCCATGCATTATTTTTTCAGTTAGTGCTATTCAACATGCTTTTTTGTTTCAAAGACATATGGCATTATTTTACTTCCATACTATCAGGCACAGAAAAGATGTGTTGTACAAAATGATTTGAATGTTGGGTGTATATTTGCTGCATGCTTAAAGACAGTTCTCTGAGGTTCCATACTTATAGATGTCCCTATTTTCATAGAATTAGAACTGTTTTTAAAACTTTATAGTCATAGTTATCATTACAGCATCCTTGGTGTGACTGGGCCTTAACTTTGTGGTGACAAATTTTGCATTAAAAAGCACTTTTCTTCAGAAAACGGAACTCTTTCTAGCTATTGTTGCAGAAATGACACACTTTGCCTTTAAAGGCAAAAGCTTAGGGACTCGTGGTACACTGCATCTCGTGCTTTCGTGCGACTGCCCCATTCAGTGGTGTGAGATACCAGGTCATTCCTATGGACAGAGCATGGCCATAACTTGCATTCCGGTGGCTGATCATTGGAGAGCAGGAACAGAGATGGGACTCGAGGTCAGCTGGTAATCAGCAGACAGCAGCGGGCCTCTCTAATGAAGATGCCGGGCATAGCTGACAAGCTAAAGCAGACGCAGGAGGGATGAATGAGACAGAGTCATATGCTAATAGATGTCACTGTGATGACAGGATGAGGTCATACTTTGCCAGGCATGTCGCCTCAATGCCAGCCACTATGAATTCCATCTCATCTGCTTTGCTATTGTTTGCTATTATGATGATATTCTTTCTTTTGAATTTTTAGAATCTTTCTAAGAGAATTCCGTCATATATAAATGACACAACATGGAAGTTGGAAAGAAAATTCGAGTACTTGTGCACAAAAAGTGCTGTGAGTAGTTGCCAGTGTCAAGATACAGTCACATTTACCGCTGTTTGGTAAATTTTCACAGGCGAAATCCAGTTATTTGAAAAAGAATCCATGTGATGGTGAATTTCGTGTCTGGGTTTCCCCACGCAGATTTGCCAACAAATTCATGTTCACCAACAGAAAGCTGCTTGGTTTGAAAGTGTCTTCTGTGTGAGCTGTGCTGCATACATCTACACTCCCTGAAATTGTGCTAATGTGACCGCACTTTTATGCTATGTGCTTGCTAGGGTGCACTGAATGGTTTTTAGTGTGTCTCTATGCATTCAGAGTGTTTACATAAGGTGGTCTGTTGGGTTTTTGACATGTTGCTTTATGGGTTCAAAGGTGTTTGGTTGTCTGCTAGAATTCTAGATATCATTCGGATTCCTCCTTTAAATCAGTGGTTCTCAACCAGTGGGGCCACAGGATGACTCAAGTATTCAAATTAATCAGTTATTGTTATTAATATATTAATATTAATTAATATAATCAATTGCTGATCTAAAATAAAATTATAAAAAATAAACACTAACACAAATATACTAGAAATTTCAATATTCAAATCAAATATCTGTATTACTTGTATTATTTGAGATGTTGAGCATGTGTGGGGGTGTTGTATTATTATGAGTAACCTTAGATGGCAGACTTTGCAGCACTATATAAAGAGCCCATCAGCAGCTCGCCTGCCATGTGCAGTGCCTATGACAACTTCATTAGTGCCAACTGAACAATGCACAGTTGTTTATTATTATTTTTATTATTTAACTATTTATTATTATATTATTATTTAGCTTTAACAAAAAACCCAGCTATTCAAAACTATTTCAAACTTGATTACTTCTCAGACACTAAGTGTTTCAACTTACAATCAAACAAGATGATTTTAAAGGGTTCGTTCATCCAAAAATGAAGATTCTGTTATCATTGACTCATACTTATGTGGTTCCAAACCTGTATGACTTTCATCCTTCTGTGGATCACAAAATAAGTTTTTTTTTTGAAGAACTTTAGTAACCAAACCATTTTGGTGACCACTGACTTCAATTACATGGGGTAAAAAACACTTGCACACCATGTTGTCATTCTGAATTCATGAACACAAAAAGCAGATGTTTAGCATGATGTTCTGGCTGCTCTTTGTGACAGGGCTGTCAAGGTCCAAAATTGACATGAAAACGTATTTTAAAACATACACACGTGCTGTTATTTTAAGTAATATAAAAACTTTGTTTAAGGAAAAGACCAAAACCTTTGTGTGCTGTGACCAATTTATCATCAATAACAAGACAAACAAAAACCAACGAACAACAACATTAGTTTGGAATGATGTGAGTGTAAGTAAATTAACTTTCATATAGATTTCAGATTCACATAAATAGAGTAGTTAATATGGAAGGCCGTTTCCGCCACTGAATAAAAAATAAAAAGGTAATTGCGACTTTTTTTCTCGCAATTGCAAGTTTACATCTTGCAATTCAGATTTTTTTTTTCTCAGAATGAAGTCAAACTCACAATTCTGACTTTTCTTTTTACGTTTAAGCAAAGTCTTCTGAAGAGACGCAATCACAATCTTTTTTTTATTATTCAAAAATGCTTATTTGTTGTGCAAGAACTAATGAAGAGCTCTTCCGTTTCTTATATTTGATGTGCTCTATGTATGTGTTGATTAAGTTTATATGTGAATACTAGTCTAAATTAAATCTATTCATCATATAAAGCAATTGTGTCTCTTCAGAAGACAATAATTTAAAATTGGTGGTGGTGCAGTCTCTGACCTTGTGTCTCCAGTGACGTGAGATCATGGCAGGATGCATTCTGACAGAAGCATGTGTTATAGGCGCCAGGACTGAATCTCCCAGTTCTGACATTGCCACCCCCTCTTTAGACCCTGTATTATACTCTTAAAAATAAAAGTGCCAGGATAAACAAAAATAGCAATCTCACATTTTAATGTTAAAATGTTTTATAGCCTAAAGAACACTTTTCTACTACAAAGAACTTCTGTGCGGTGGGAAAGTTCCATGGATTTTAAAGATTCTTCATGGAACTGTACACCCTGACAAAGAACCATTTAAGAACCTTTAATTTTAAGAATGAAAATGGAGAACACTTCACACAGCATGCAGAGTCTGCGCATTTCGCTTCACTTTACACATGGACAGGTGGTCTGGGGGACAGTGAACTGTGTTTTAATCCGACTGCCTGCCTCAAGGGCTGTGAACACAGGAGTGCTGATAGCTGACATTATGTTCTCACTATATCCATCCAAATCAAATGAAGGCCATGTGATCATGCATGTCTTTTGATATGCAATGCTTTCAGCACAAACTGTAGTGAACGAATCCACAGAGAACTAAGTAACTAACAATTCCCATGAATCATATGACTGCCCTACCATGTGTGGCTTATGTTTATAGATTAGATGGTGCCCTCTGCTGTTTATTTATGTGCTTTGCATTACTTTGAACCAACTCTTGGAAAGTCATTTGAGTAGAACTACAGCATAAATTCAGTTCCCAGCATAAAT
Source organism: Sinocyclocheilus grahami (assembly GCF_001515645.1). Classification (NCBI taxonomy): domain Eukaryota; kingdom Metazoa; phylum Chordata; class Actinopteri; order Cypriniformes; family Cyprinidae; genus Sinocyclocheilus; species Sinocyclocheilus grahami. Next base: position 200,154 of record NW_015505466.1, on the reverse strand, counting down.
TCACCAGACCGGCCTAACCACAGATGTAGTTAATCATGTTCACGATCCACAAATATGTAACCACAAAACTAAAAATATCCAAATATGTTTCTTCCCTACGTTTTAAAAGTATATCAAGTGTGAAATAATTGAAACATCATAAACCTCACTGTGTGAAATAATAGAACAAGCACATCTTTCAGTTTGTGAAACATTATGCACAATTAGGGTCAGATTTAACCAGCGCAATCCCTCTTTTGGCATTAAAAAAACTACTGTCAGGAATGACTAAAAACTGTGAAAAATTAGCGATGGAAAGGCATGGACAGAGTTTCCCTTTCAGACAGAAAATTTATGGGAGATGAGTATTTAAATAAATCATGCAATGTGATTTGCTAGGGTTTGCTGTAGTTAATTTACTGGTATTTGCACCATTATTTAATGCCCAAAACAAGCATGTTTTAACCCCTTTTGCACTTGACATGGCTGTGATTGTTACTCATTTGCTCGGGCCATTATGGAAATGAGTGTGTGTTCTTTCATTTGCACATTATCAGTAGATCACCCACAGAACTTTCCACTCCCACCTGCCCTTTATGGGACTGAATTTGGGCTAAATTTTCTTTGAAATTCCTCATTCTTGATAAGTTACCAAAGCAATCTGGTTTGGTTTTTACCATAACCATGTTTTTATTAAGTACATTTGCAAAATGTAAAAATAAATAGTTAGAATTTACATACGTAATACATAAAACACAACTGAAAAAAAAAAGTAAATTTCAAACTATACAAAAATGTACTATACACACATAAACACAAATACTGTAAACAGTATTTTTATACACGTCCCATGTGTAATGTTCCTATGCAGAAGACTCGGAGTTTAATTGTGCAGAGGTGTTGATGAGATCTCTGGGTAAAGTCTCTCTTGCCTCCTGCATGCGCATACGTGCCCTCTGAAATGCTTCTGAAATCATAAACACACACCAAATCAGAAAGTACATACATCCTGTAAAATATGATATATTGTTTATCTGTACTGAGGTCAATGGCAACTAGGGACAGGTTTTTTTTTTTTTAAACCTCTAACTCTAAATGTGAACAATGACCTTGGCAAGTGGCACTAATTAATAGTCTTGTCTTACCCAGAACATTATAGACAGAGCCCTGCTGACTGTGTCCGCCCAGCTGATCCAGAACAGTCTGCCTTCTTTTCTTCAGGGTGTTGGCATCAATAAAAGCCCTGAATAAAATACAACAAGCTCTTACAGTCTTAAAGGGGCAAAATAGTACTGTTGCAATGACAAAATGCAGAGATTGTGTTGGCCAACCTGGCATGCTGGATACAATTAAGAGTAAAGGTCACACTTCCAGTGGTTTGAGTGCGAAAGCCAAAACGACTCAACCGCTCTCCCTAAAAATAGAAGCAAGAGAACATTAAACTGTTTAATTGAATTACTGGACATGCTAGTGCAAGTCTTTACAGCAGGAAGTGTATAAAGAGTCACCTTGAAAGTGCCAGGCACTCTGACATAACTGATGTCCTCGAGTTCAGGTGCTCCGCCGATGAAGAAGCGTCTCAGTTCAGCCACCGTGCCGGACTGGAAGGGTCTCCATGTGTGGCAAGTCATCTTGTGATACCCTGAAAACATGGTCACTATTGAACAAGCTGATACAAATTTACTTAATAGAACTTACTAAATTTACTACAGTTCATTATATAAACGATGTCCTGGGTTTAAAATCTTGAATTGGAATGACATGTGACAAAAGTACATCATTGTGATTAATAAAGTGGATCACCCAGGCTGCATTTATTTGATCGAAATAAAATATTGTAAAATATTATTACAATTTAATATAAGAGTTTTCTATTTGAATATATTTTAGCAGCCATTACACCATTATTCCAAAATGTTTAGAATTATAATAAAATGTGTTTAAACAGATTTTAAAATGTATTTATAGCTGAATTTTCAGCAGCCATTACTCCAGGCTTCACTGTCACATAATCATTCAGAAATTATTCTAATATCCTGATTTGGTGCTTAAGAAACATTCATTTCAGAAATGATTTGTAATATGCCTTTACGGTTTCTTTTAATTAATTTAACACATCTTTGCTTAATAAAAGTATTAGTGCTGTCAAATGATTAATCGTGATTAATCGCATCCAAAATAAAAGTTTTTGTTTACATAATATGTGTGTGTTCTGTGTATATTTATTATGTATATATATATATATATAAATACAAACACATGCATGTATATATTTAAGAAAAATATGTTATGTGTCACAGTTGCCTACTGTGAGGAGTGAGGAACGAGGAGACGCAGGAGAATTACCATCAGAACAGTCTTTAATCATCTACTGGAACACAAGGAACACACACGTAGCAACGGGGATGGACGATAGACACTGGACGCTAGATATGGGAACACACAGAGCTTAAGTACTTAAAGCCCGGCTCACACTGTGCGATTTTGGCCATGATTTGGTCGTCTGAGACAAATTTTGAAAATCCTAAAAGATTCCTATAATCCTAGGCTAAAATCTGTAGTCTTTGATCGTTAGTTTGACATGTTCACCGACATGGCCGTTGCGATCAAATTTTACTTCCGACGAACTTCTGGCAGTGCCAGAAGATTTGGCACACAGTCCTGCAGTGTGACTTCTCCTGCGAAGAACGTGAAACTGTCTTTTCAAGATGAGCAATGATCAGAATTAATTCTAGAGATTTCTTCTAACCACATAAACTCCGGCACTCCCGTCCTCCGCTTACGGAATTCATATGATACGTTGCCTTTGCTATGATAAACACCGGTTGCGCTGCTGTTTTCATGTGGGTGTGTAGTGCTGCTTACACTATTCTTCTTAAATATGCCGGTATTGCCGCCATTCATATACTTTTAATGATAGCCAACATTACAGCCCCGCGTGCAATGCAGCTCGCAGTCACTGAACGTGTGTGGGTTGATAAGGTAAAACTCCGGACAAGTTTTCTTGCGCGCACCCGTTTTTAACTCTTCTTGACTGTCGTACAGTCTGACATTAATGGCAACTGAGATCCTACAGTGTGACATGATCATCATGTTCGTACAGTCTGACAAGTACAATGCTAAAGGACTTAAAAAAAAAAATAATTCGCACAGTGTGAGCCCGGCTTAACTAAATGGACGACAAGACACACCTGGACTCAATGAAACACAATAGGAACAGGAACAGGAGGGAAACCAAATATGGGCCATGTAACACATGAGGGAAAGCTATGTCATGGTGAGCAAAACAACACAGACAGTCCATCTTCCTGACATATCGCCCCACTCCTGGTAGGCGCGTCCTCGCGACGAAGAAACAACAGAAGGAGGGATGGGTGGGAACTTGGGAGGAGGCTCAGGAGGAAGACGGACTCCCGGGAGGGGTCCAGCAGACAGAGTCCAGGGCGGATCAGATGGAGGGAGGAGCCAAGGAGGAAACAGGAGCATGCGGCGCCAGGTGGGACCCAGGCCACAGCCATAATGGCGACCCACGGTGGAGCCGACATAGGAGCCATGGAGGAGGAAGGGCTGACGACTCCAGGGGGCCGACCAACGGCGGCGGAGCAGGTGGTGGAGGAGCCCGAGGCGGAGACAGAGAGCCGATGAGCCAGGGCGACAGGGAGGATCCGGAGGGCCAAGGCGAAGCAGATGGCTCAAGCGACCGAGGCGGGGATCCGGAAGGCCACGGTGGAGCTGGAGTGACAGAGGACTGAGGAGGAGCCGAAGGGAAGGAGGAGCCAGACAGAGCCGGAGGGACGAGGTGCAGCCGGAGGGGTGGAGTCCCGAGGCGATGGATGGTCGACGACAGACCAAGGCGGAGCAGGAGGGACGAGGGAGCCCAGCAGAGCCAGTGGACTGCCGGGCCATGGCAGACAGGAGGGATCTAGGAGCCATGGTGGAGCCGCTGGGTCGACGGGCCGAGGCAGGGTCTGGGACTCAGAGGCTGGAGGCGGAGGCCAGGGATTCTCCAGCCATGGTGACAATGGAGGATGGCAGACCCGCGGAGCTCGCATCGCACTGATGGTGGGCTGAGGGCAAGCAGAGGGGCTGCCAGACGACAGCGGGGGAGGAGGCAGGAGCAGGCGGGAGGGCAGGCATTTGTGAGCCTCTGGGCTGGACTTGGGAACAGGAGCCCTCTCTGGGCTTAGCTTGGGAACAGAGTCTCTCTCAGGGCTTGACTTGGGAACAGGAGCCCTCCGTGGGCTGGACTTGGAAACAGGAGTGATAGAGGGCTCTGTCAAAGGAGGGAGGAGAGGGGGCAGGGCTGTCCACAAGTCTATAAGGTCTCCCTCTGCTTTCCATTCATCTACTGGATCACAAGGAACACACACTTAGCAACGGGGATTGACGATAGACACTGGACGCTAGACATGGGAACACACAGGGCTTAAGTACTTAACTAAACAAGGGGATGACGAGACACACCTGGACTCAATGAAACACAATAGGAACAGGAACAGGAAGGAAACCAAATATGGGCATGTAACACACGAGGGAAAACTAGGTCATGGGGAACAAAACACAACACAGACAGTCCATCTTCCTGACATTATGTTTATATATTAAACATATTTATATATAATATAATAATATAAATATATACTGTAAATGTATATACATGTAAATATTAAAAACATATACTGTATGTGTGTGTATTTATATATACATAATAAATAAACACAGTACACATACATATATTATGTAAATAAAAACTTTTATTTTGGATGCGATTAATCGCAATTAATCGTTTGACAGCACTAAAAAGTATTGATTTCTTCTTCAAAATAAAAACTTACCCGAAAATAGTGGTATGTTTCTAAATTAGACCATGAATATGCTTTCACCAGATACATTTTACAAAAATTTGTTTTTTGGTTACAGTATATCACCCATATCACAATTTTACTCTAAAAATAGCTTGTTACAAATTGGGATATACAAACCATTTTATTGTTTGTCCTTCTTGGTGTTGAGGAAATTACATATGAATTTAAATGAAGGTTTGTGGAAATGTTTATGGTTGGTATTTATGATTTAAATATGAAATATATATGATATACTGTATATGATTTTTACCAGGTAAATTAAACTAAAAAAACCTGTCACATGTTTATGTCACCCACATAAACAAATTTAAAAATTTACTAAACAAAATGAAAGCTTTGCGCATTGGTTATGTACCATTAAAAAGAACAGATTCAGGAGAACATCCGACATGAATGTCACTACATTATAATTTGCGATATTCAGAACAAAAGACTGTCCTACCCGGCGTTGAGGGAATGACCAGGAAGCCATAGCCTTCAGTTCTGTAGCGCTGCCAGAAATCCAACGAGAGAACTTTGAAATACAGCACTGGCCACTGGGGTAATGACCCTGCACAGATGATCAGCACCTGTGTTTATTCACTGATCATTTATTTTCATATCTTCAGGACGTTGTCTGTGTAATGTATTTTTCTAATCATTAGTTACATATATTCTGAGGCAATCAAAGATCTCACCATCAGACTCACTTTCCTTATGGAAGAAGGTCTCAAAGCTGAATGGATAGGAAAAGAGGGCAACATCCTCCTATAAAACAGAGAACATGTTTAGCACAGTTCCATGAACACAGAGCCGGTTGATGGGGTTTACTAAAATGTCATCTTACCTTTCCCACACTGTGTGTGCGACACGTCTGAGTCACACCGGACAGACAGTGAAAGGGAACACTGGACCAATCTGAAGAACATGGAACAACGTCAATTACTGACATAAAATACAATGACTAATGTCTGGCCACTTAATTCACGCTTAAAATGTCTGAATGTCATTTCATTAGTTTTAAAAACCACAATGTGTGGCCTTCATTTAAAACTTTACTATTTAAAAATGAGCAAACTAATGCTTTTTGCTGAAAAAGTGTACTTGTGCTTTCTTTAAACTCTTTCTGTAAAATAAATACCACTTGGTTTGATTTTGGAATCAAATGCAATGCCATGCATACATTTATAAATGAGACTTAACTATTTTTTCCCATTGTATGTGGTTGAGAGTAGGTTGACTTACTATTTGGTAAATCCAGGAAAAAATGGACATAAAGATTGTCATACTCATAACCCTGAGCAGAAACTGAAAGGAAAAACGGACACATTATGATGTGAGCAGTAACTTCTGAGACCCAGTTTGTGCTAAAAAAAAAAAATATATATATATATATATATATATTGCAAACACTGAAATGTAAGCATGCATTTAATGTACTGATGTTATACTGCTTTGCCCACAGTAAATCTAGGCTAATCTTTATGATACAGGATAACTGTTAATACTCACCAATCTCTCCATTTACAATCAGGCGAAGTATCCCTAGAGGTGGCTAAAGGAAGTGTTTGGACAATCAGGATGAAAATGTCACCTTTTTTATTTGGAATATATGTATGACACCATAGGTCTGGATAAGAATTGCAATTCTTACCATTTCAAAGTCTTGGCCAACCAGGCTGCTGAGGTAGTCTTTGTGACGTGTGTACAGCTAAAAAAAAAAAAAAAAAAAGAATGCGTGAGAATGATGACTCCACCAGAAAATGGTCAGCAATCCACCAGTAAACCATGGGCCAGCCAAATAATTCCATATTGCTCCAGGGACATTGTCCGTGCAGTTTAAGATGCTCTGGATAAACAGAGTTTGTTTAAAAAAAGAGCTTATTTTAGCTTATTTTTTCTGCCTAAAACACCTTGTTTGTCCATGACATAAAATATCATGTATATCCTTTGCACATATGGCAATTTTTTGGCATTTTGCCTTTAGTATGATAAGACAGATCAGAGCTGACAGGAAGCAAAGGGGGCGGGATCAGGAAAGGTCATCGAGTCGTGATTTGAACTGGGACGCCCGTGGCGCAACAGTGCTGTATGTCGGCGCACTGCCCACAAGGGCAAGGCTATAGGCGCCAATATAGTTTTACATTTTACATTAAATTATTATATTCAGTGCTGCAAATTATCAATAGAAAACAGTGAAAATTTAATTTAAAAAAAATTATCAAGTGTTTGTGATATATTTTGTGAAATAACAGCAAGTGAGTGCTATTTGTGTAGCGTGAATAAATGTATACCAAAATAATAAACCAAAAATATAAACCATAAACCGAATAAACTAAAAAAACAGTCATAAGGGTCAATTTTTCGAAATTGAGATTAATACATCATCTGAAAGCTGAATAAATAACCTTTCCATTGATTTATGGTTTGTTAGCATAGGACAATATTTGGTCGACATACAACTATTTGAAAATCTGGAATCTGAGGGTGCAAATAATGTCTAAATGAAGTCCTTAGCAATAAATATTACTGATCAAAAATTAAGTTTTGAGATATTACAACTTACAAAATATCTTTATGGAACATGATCTTTACTTAATATCCTTATGATTTTTGGCATACAAGAAAAATCAATCATGTTGACCCATACAATGTATTTTTTGCTATTGCTACAAATATACCCATGCTACTTAAGACTGGTTTTGGGGTCCAGGGTCACAAATGTTTCTAATCCATCCTTTATGAGATTCCGCATCAGGATGCTGCCTTAGAAGGTACTCACTCAGTCAGTGAGTGAGACAGTGAAACCACCAATCCTAGACAAGGACAAAGGGACATACATCTCTGTACATGCGCTGCTCTCTCTCTTTCTCCTCCGCATGAATGTGTGATGAGGCGTTCTCCAGATACAGCTTCCACACCTCCTTCTTCTCTCCCTGCGTTTCCAGCCTGGTGTGAAACACAGTCAAATACACCTTCTGTAATCACAATGAACTCGTTCCAATATTATTCACAAGAGAAATTGACAGAAGTGGTAGGTCTTGCCTGTAGGCTCCTCTATTGTTGTTAAAGTCTGGTTTTATTGTGATTACTCCATTACTGTCAGCTTTTATGGTGCATAATACATATTCATTCTCTTTCAAGCCCAACCTGTAAAACACAGCCACATGTCTGGTTATTTCACATTACTTTAAATGGGTCATGTCATAAACAAAATCTTATTTTTCTTTGTATTTTTGAAATAACAGTGTTTGTAACATTTGTGTAGATTATTTACCTAGAAATCTTAAAGATGCAGCAACAAAAATGTCAGTTTAATTTTATAGGTAAGATAGAGAGTGGAAAATGGTGATATAAAACTACAAAAAAATACATTTTTTGGTGTAAAAAAAACGAACTTCAAATGTATAATTAATGGACCTACGGTCAAATAAATTATAAGAAAATGTATGATATGTTTAAGTGGATAAAGAAGAGTATCATCACACTTACTTCCCTGAAGGCCCAAGATCTCCCATGATGTACATGGTCTGCACTGGTGTGTTGATGATGTGACTGTTCTTTATGAACTCCTCCGAAGGCTCCCATGTGATTAAACGGGACTTGGGAACATTAGACTCTCTTAATTGTGTGTATAAAAAAAATAATACAAGGTAAACCTCCTTAACTTTACAAATATGATAAAGGCTTTACAGAAAACCACCTTACAGGCAACTATACTATATACTTCTAGGTACACTTACACAGGACGTCTCTCTTGTCTCCTGTGCCTAACATTGGCCATGCGTTCTGCTAAAAAGGTTGGTGTAGGCTGAGCTGGGATCAGCATACTCTGAGCTTGCTGTCAATACAATCACAACTTCAGAAAACTGTAAAAACAGCCTATACATCCATTGGTGAATCTCACCAAACCTGTCGAAATCATGTCTGGGTCATATCCAACACCAAATCATTATCTATTAAATAAATTAACAAGAAATGTTAATTAGCTTAAAGAAAATGAAGCCTAATTTTGAAATATTAAGATTCTGTATTGTGATATTTTCATGACAATTAATTTATCATATTCTCTTTTGGCGGGAAAACCTATTCCATTCCAAATGACTTTCATTATATCGACAAAAATAATACAATGCAAGTCATTGGGAACTGAAACTGTTTGGTTATTAGCATTCTTCAAAATATCATTTTTTTGTGTTCAGCAGAAGAAATAAATGCTTACAGGTTTGGAATGACATGGAGGTGAGCAAAAGAAGCTCATTTTTGGGTGGAATATCCCTTTAATGGTCCTAAAATTATGTTTGATTTTCTTTATGCAAAATAACATTTCTTATTTTGTTCTTTTGATTTTGTCATGAAATATGACCTGGGTATGTTTTTGTCAGGTTTAAAAAAAGAAAATGGTAAAGTCAACCGACCTCTTCCCATTTAGAGAAGCGATCAAAGTCTGTGTAGGTGAAAATGCGCTGGTTTTGTCTTCTTTTGGATCTTTCCATTGCCATGATTTCTGTGTGATACTGACGCTCCAGTGGTGTTTGACAATTTGACTCTGTTTGGTAAAGATCCACTTCATACTGCATGTGAATGACAAAGCAGAACTCATCAGATACACTATGAAAACTGACTATTTAGTATAGGGTGACCAGATGTGCTCGTTTCCTGGGGACAGTCCCAGTTTTTGTTGTTTTGTCCTTGACTGGAGTTGTTCCAGTTTTAGAGCATGCTTAAAACAGCCCACAGATACAATGCAAAAATGCCTGACCAACATAGCCAGCAGGTTTTCAGAGCAATCATGTAGTGATTATTTTCACCAATAAATTCGGCTGCAAACTACACTGATTACTTGGTCATGCACTGCTACTTCAGTCAAGAAGATCTTAACCTTGTTGAGAGCAGAGCACTATTATTATCAATGCCCAAAAGAGACAAAAAAAAACAGCTAAACATTAACACCTGCAACAATTACATTTGCAGAAAACACATACGTTGTGCTCAAAACGAGTCTAAAATGCAAAATAATAAGCCTAATTAAGGAGAGTAAGAGTCATTTCCAAGCACAAACATAAAATACCATTTGAAAAGTTAATGAAAGTGATGAAAGTAAATGAACGTATTAAGTACCGTACAATTAGAAAATGTTTAAAATATTTATTTATCATATGTTCTTATATAATGTGTTTTTGTAAAGTCAGAATTTAGTTATAATATTGTTATAATATAACATTCACGTTCACTTTTTCACTTTGTTTTGCAATGCTTGCTATTCACAATGGTTACTATAACTATTTGCATAGTGTGATTTTTGGTGTATTAAAACCAGTCCAAAAATCATAACAATCAAACTAACATAATAATTATTATTAATTTTAATAAAAGCACAGGGAACCCACAACAACTAAACAAAAACATTGTATTGTCCCCATTTTTACAAAAAAAAAAAATGATGTCCCCATTTATTTTTAATTCTTAGATAATAACAAGTGAGATTTCAATGACATTTTGACCACTTAAATAGGAAATGTCCCAAGTTTCCATTTTTGAAATCTGGTCGCCTTAATTTAGTAGCGCACACAGCTTTGCCCTCACTAGTGGCCTACCTGACTAAAGACCTTCTCTTGCCAACCAACCACCAGTTCCTCCGCATCAGTGGCTGTGTTAGAAAGAGAAAGAGAACAATATTATCCACCATATGCTAGTGAATTGTGCTGACAGGTTTATATCAGCATCCTTCACGTACTGGAAGCTGCTTGTGTCTGAGTGCTGAAGGTGTCCAGCTCTATAACCCCTCTCTCCTGCTGAGAAAGCACTTGCTGATGGAGATGTTGAGACAGAGCAGCTGTGGAGGTCACACGCTGTACGTGCACTCTAAAACAGAAACAAAACAGTAACAGTAATATGTAATACATGTTGTTTTTGGGCATATTGCAATTGTATTATATTTAGTGACTTAAAGTGCCATGCACAGTAAATACAGTGGGTACATGGATTTGGTAAAATCATGGTAAAGAGACCTTTACAAAAAGTAGTATGGCAGTATCATGGTGCACTTATGTGTAAGATGAGCATACTATGGTACTTTAGTATTTATATCATGGAACTGAAATTCGTAAACAATAGTATAACGTTATACATTGTGCTACAAGCTGTTACTAAGAATACCATGGTACTAGACATGGTAAAGACATTTGGTGCATTTAATAGTGTGTAAACTATTATTATAGATGTCAAGTACACTCAGGCGACGTCACTTACCGTATTCGAAAGTTTTTAACTGCATCCCGGGAACGGTAGAACGATTCTCCGGTGTCAGTGCACCAGCCGTCGCCCATATCTTACACTCGGCCCCAAAAGATAGAAGTCTTTAGCTTTAGTGTATCATTTGCATCGGTTGACTATTAAAAAACGCACACCAAGCATGAACAAGGATAAGCAGCTTTGACTGGTTTACGTTACTTCTTAATGCAATGCTCCGGTAGGAAGTTAATACTACACATCAGAGCGTCTCGTTGCATAGTAACACAACGTTACCGGAAGCAGCCGGAAGTCAATTATGCGCATGCTCGGTGCGGATATAAATACCCTGTTCTCAAATCAGCTAGCGTTGCTCTTTGACTCAGTACCAGAGAAACGGGACCGATGATCTGGGAGCGGAAGCGATAGTAAACACACTCCGCGCTTGACGTTCACATAAGTGTTGCCAAGTCTGCGGTTTTCCCGCGGAATTGGATTACTTTTAACACTGTTGCCGCGGCCCGCGGGTTGAAGCGACTCCAATAACATTATATAATGCGAATTTTAGCAGGGGAACCCCGCCAAAAAACGTGTATTTTACCCCCCGGAACGCGGTTTTTAACAAGGGACCCCCTCGAAACGCGATTGGGCTAGTTTTAAGCTAGTTTTGAGTAGCAGTTGGGCGGGGTTTCTTGTGAAAACCTGGCAACCCATCGCATTTGACCACTGCCAGTGAACTGAAAGCTGTTCCACGTGGTTGTGTTTGTTGTTGAAAAACGAATATAGTGGATTATTAATATGCCTGAGGTCGGTTCTTTTTAATATCATATATCCCATTTTACTTGGCTAATATTTAAAATTCTGCTTTATTCAGTAAGCATACAGTGTTGCTGCTGGTGCTTTAATTCTGAAGGGCACCATAGCCTTTTGGTTAACAGCAGCTTCAACACTATTTTTTCATTAATAATTTCTTCTTTTAAAAAAAAACAAATAACGAATAATATGTTAAAAGCAACATAAAGCGTTGAAATGAACTTTTTAAACCAATTTTTCTTCTCTTTTCTTGTTTCCCAACTGGTGTTCAGCTGATTTTGCTTGTCAGTCAGTCCAACCTGACCAGCAGACAAGTGCCCAAAACGGCTCTTTAACCGTGCAACTTGACTGGTTTAGGCCAGCAAAAACCAGCAAACCACCTCAAGATGGTTTAAGCTGTTTATTGAGGCATATATGAGCAAGTTATTAAAAGCAAATATGCAGGCATGGAAAACAAGTATCCCTAGCCTCCAGTCGAACTAGGAATAGACATAGTTGCTGCTTGGTAGGGCTAAAGGAATTATATTTTACATAGGGTGACCATACGTGCCATTTTCCCAGGACCGTGCAGACCACATGCAAACAAAGCCAAAACCTAGATATTTTAGGCAATATAGAAATCCTGGCCAGGACGCGTCCTGGGAAAATGGCACGTATGGTCACCCTATTTTACACCTTTCACACATCGTGCAGCCTATAGCTGCACAAGACACTTTTCTGTCCAAGAGACAGTGTTTCAAGATCAGGTGAGAGATTTACCTCTAGCAAACTCAAAAAGACATTTGTGTCTAAGCAGCATAAATACGCTGCTGCTAGAGATGAGATTTCTAGATCAACAAACACACAGAAGGGAAAAGTGTAATCGGAGTTACAGAAACTGAGGTTTGAGGATTTCAGTGAGTCAGAAAGCGGATGGATTTTGAGGCATATCCAAAAATAATCTGAGCCAAATGAAGATAAACACTCAGAGATTGTGTTTGGTGTGGCCCCATGTTTGCTGGCCCTCATGCAAAGTAGGAGGAAGCCGAGTCGTCTCTTCATGAAGAACAGTGAAGGGCCGCAGAGAGACACAGTTTTGAGGGTCTGTCAGGAGTCTGTCAAACGGGGCGTGCAGATACAGAGAGTCAGTAAGCAAACACTTGATAAGATGTGTGGTGGTAAGGTGCACCAGGGGTTGTGTGTGCAGGCTAGTCCTCTTGGGTTTATCACTGATGAAAAACCAATAACATCTCATGAGGTGAAGAATCACAGGGCATTATGGCTGGTTTTGGATGGAGTGCAGGATCCGATGAATCTTGGTGCCATTTTGCGGTCTGCATATTTCCTGGGAGTGGATCGAATTGCCAGCAGCATTCATAACAGGTGGAGTTAAAAGAGGCATTTGTGTTTATTTCTTTATAGCATTGTTAAATGGAATGTAGGACCATTGTTTATTCGGTCATGTATTTTGTTAAAGATTAAATGAAAATGTGTTTTACATATAACTTTGTATTAACCATTGACATCTGCTTGTGATTATTTTTTGTCTTTGTTAGCTGTCCTCTGACACCCACAGTGAGTAAAGCCACTGGTCATGGAGGTGTTTGGCTACGGCAACTTGAAAGATATGATTAAGGTCTGGAAGCTGATCCCGCCACTTCACCTCGTTTGGAATTTCAATGGGATTTACATGTTTAGGCGTAGGTCAGATGTTCAAATATCGGATTTAAAACCTCATATGGAAGTGACTGAATGGATGCGAAAAAACGCATCTTGTGCAGATTTTTATGTTTACGATCTGTGTCACATAAAAAACAGATTTTTTTGTGCCAGTGTAAACGTAGACTAAGTTTCCATTTGTAGCCAGTAGAGGGCAGTTAAATAACTCAAATGTGGTTTAGCTCATGGTTTTAAAAATTGGTCCAGGTAGCCATAACGATTGATTGATTGATTGGCGATTATTATTTATTAGCAATGCTAACTAATCAAAATCAACAATTCTGAGCCCAAACAGATTGATGAATACGTGTTCAAGTGTTATTGCAGTGAATTCCATCAGGTGAATACTAGTGTCACTAATACTAATTATATAAATACATAATAATTATTGTTTTTTTTTACTGCAAAGCAACACAAAAATTGTATAAATATGAGCACAATTATTGAGAAAAGCACATTTAATTTTGGGCCCCAAAAAATCTGAAAGAAGTCCCATAAAATTATGTTTCAAGGTAAAAAATAAAAGCAAAACGGTAAATTGTTTTGTTTAAAAAAAATACAGTGACACTGCAAAAGCATAAATAATAAACTTGTATGCTACCACTATTTTTCTAACATATATTTTGATATTGCATTAAAATGTATAGCTTATGTTTCAGGAAGGGGCTAATTTGCAAGGGGAGCATCATACTTATCAAAACAGAAGAAAAAAAACTTTAGTGAAAAAAAGAAAGAAATGCAGATGAACTTAAGAAAAAAATTAATTTTCGAAATGTTGTCAAAAGTAAGACAAAATAGAACATCCTTCCTTTGTTGTTTTTGCAACTTAATTGAGTTATGAAACAGGTTTTCATAATAAAATAAGCTTTTTTTAATTATAGTGAATGGAAAATCCCATCTGTAGCCTTTAGAGGGCAGTTTAAGAAAACTGTTGAGGTTTAGACTGTGTCTGCCTAGTCCTTTTGAGAAATACATCTCATACTTAATCATCAGGACTTCCATTGTTTATTAGCTATTCTGAATATTATAGGTGAAAGCGGAAGAAGGTTGGCAAGTGGTTGGTACTGTTGGGTTAGAGGAATGCAGTCCTGAATTCACAGTTATGCCATGCTTAGATTTCAAGATGTCCAGACCTACTCTACTGTTAATGGGTAACAGCAAGTGTGTGTTGAAACATATTTACACTCATAATTGTCGTGTTCTCTTTGCGTTACACTGGTCTGTCTGTGTGTGTGCTATCAGGTGGAGAGGGTGACAGTCTTTCTCCAGAACTGCGTCAGATGTGTGACGTCCTGCTCACCATCCCTCCTTTTTTACATTTAAAAAAGATGAATTTACATTTTTAAAGTTTATTTAAAAATAATGACTTTTACATTAATTGAAATAAAAAATTAATGAAAATATCATCTGTAAATGTTTATTTTTTAATTAATACCTCTGCAGACATTGTAATGATATCTGCCAGATATCTTTATTCATTTTTAGGAGGCAAGTGTTATTGAATGTGTAGCTGATATGATGTAGTTTTTTATAAAATAATAATAAAAATAAATATAGCAATTACTGGGGTTCAAGCGCTTTAAGGCATTTAAGCACATAAGGAATAATACATTACATATTATTTAGCAAGCCTGTAACCAACTAAATCAATGATTTAAAAAAGCAGTTTGGCAAATCCAGGCAATTTACCATAGAAATATGATGCTTTATATGATGCTTTTTTTTAATGTTATGACTGTCATAGCATCAGCTGTGGTCCGATCTCCCTAGAACTTTCTGTGGCATGCGCTCACCAGGGGCCTGTTTCATAAAACAAGTTCACCGAATAAGCAAGGTTTATTTCAGTTAGTCTGACTTATTGTCAGTTGATTTGGCTGAAAATAAGTTGAATGTTTTTTTTTTTAGTTTTCATTTAGGTTTTATAGGCATTTGGGTATATTTGGGCTGGCCCCTTTTATAAATGACTCCGTTAAAGCTTCCCTAGGGTACATTTCAACCTTTTTTAAAATAATTATTGACCTTGAGAGTCCAGGGAATTGTACAGCAGGGATTTTTTTCCCAGATTGAGCGTATAAGGTTTTTTACAACCTCTTCATCATTTAACAAACAATTTGATTGACAGCAGTGGTTCTAGAGGCAAAGTTGTTCAGAATGAGGAAGTCTATCGTATGATGCGAATATATTGGGTTTATGTGTGAAAAACCGCGCAATATACAATCGTGTACACCCTTGAAAATACGATATAGCCCCCCCAGTGGCCAATTTCTTTCAAATTTATCACAGACCTTTAGGTGTTGTGAGTCAAACCCACCGAGATTTGTTCAGATCGGCCTCTGTTAACCTTGTCTAATAGGTGCTCAAATTTCATCGGCCAATGGCGGCCATGTTTTTTGAGGTACACAAATGTCCTTATAGACACTATGCTATAAAGAGTCCTTATAGCATTTTGGACAAAGACCGATTTTCCTGTTAATAGGACAAACGGTTGCGTAGTTAGGGCCATTTTTTGTTTTCTTTCCCTCTTATAGCGCCACTAAGTGGCCAAACTCAACAATGTTTTTCATGTGACCTCAGATCTTACATACGTGTTGTGAATTTGGTGAAGATATCTCATTCCATTCAAAAGTTACCGTATAGCCGTTTTAGTAAAAGCATCCCTGCCCCTTTTGAACGTTTTGGTGTCCCTTTGCGACGGAGAGTTGAAAGTACAGCTTTTTTTTGATAATTATTGATATTCGTTTTCCAGAGAATAGTTCTAGTTCGCAAAAGTAGGTTTTTAAAAAAATCCAAAATACTTGAAAATTTTGCCAGGGTGACAACCGAATCCGAGGCTAACGACATAAGACACTTGAGCCTGCGATGAACTGTTTAGGAGTTATGACCAATTTTGTCCTTTTAACCGCTGTAGCGCCCCCGTCAGACCGACTGGAGTGAGCCTTGGTGACGTTGTAGATGGTGTGAGTACACCATCCCTCCAAGTTTCACGTCTCTACGACGACTTAGGGTGCTTTCACACTTGGTTCGTATGCCTGGTCCGAACCTGAGTTCGATTGTTGCCCCCTCCCCCTGTCCCCGCTGGACTGCGTTCATATTATTTTATGGTGCTTTTCCACTGCGTGGTACGACTCGGCTCAGTACGGCACGGTTCGGATCGGCACGGCACGGTTTGCGTTTCCACAGCAGTTCAGTACCGCTTTAGAGTGGGCGGGATTATTCACATGTCGTTATAGTTGCGCCGCCTCTACTACCACGGCTCCTAAAAAAAACGTTTTCATTCCGAGTCACCCCATCAAGCTCTCGCTGGATCCGCTCCTCTGCTATCAACGAGAGGAACGTCTGTTCTTCCGCAACAGACAACAAAACGTTTTGGTTGTTAAAAAAAGGTGTGCTGTTCGAAACAGTTGCGTTCGATGCTTCGCTGGCTGTGCTGATTTAAATCGCAAGTTCAGTGACGCAGGTAGAGACGATTCTCTCCGGCCAATCCGTGATCAGCAGAGTCGTCACGTTTTGGTAACGGTACGTTCACTTGGAACCCCAACCGAGGTGGTACTAAATAAAGTACCAGGTACTGTACCCAGTGGAAAACCCCCCAAAAGTGAACCGTACGGAGCCGTACCATGCAGTGGAAAAGCGCCTTTATTTGGGTCCGAACCATGGTTCGTTTGCGTCATCAAGCCAGCAGCTGTTTACCCTGTTGCTTAGTAACGATGGCGCAAAAGGCGGCAAATGCATAACATTGCTCACTGCACTTTTATGTACTTACGTTTTTGAACCGTTCCTTTTGTTTACAAAGCTTCGGTACATAACGGCACTTACGTCTGTCTTACGAATGTACTGCAAATGCTCTAAAGAACGCTGAAGGCGAACAGAAATGAGATATACAGCTCTCTGTTTGCAGCTCGTCAGTCACGCTCGTCAGGAAATTGAGTGAAACACACACATTTTATCAAATAATACGTCATTAATAGAGGATCACTTCCGCGATTTGGTATGATTGCGTTCACATCAGCAGCAAACCGTACCAGAGTTCACTTGAACCATACCCCAGACCACCCTTTTAAGGGTGTTTTCACATCAGAAAAGTCCACTGGTTCACTTGCTTTGGTCCGAACCAAATACAATGTTGATTTTTTTTGTTTTGTTTGGTGCGGTTCGTTTTCACACTGCCCTTTTTGCAAGTGAACCAGAAACAAAACCACACGTGTGCTTAAGGTCATCCATTCATTGGTTTACCCATTCAACCATATCAGAGTTCGTTTGGAAGCGGACCGAGACCACCTCTTCAGCTGGGTCTCGGTACGGTTGTTTGGTCCGCACCCGAGTGCGATTGCTGTATTCACACCTGCCAAAAAGATCCGCACCAAAGGGGAAATTAACTTGAGCTGGATTCAGTCGAACCAAACAAGACAGGTGTGAATATACCCTTAAGCGGACTCGGGTACGGTTTGCGGGTGCGCACCCGAGTTCGGAAGACTGCATTCACATCATCCAAAGGAACCGAACTCTGACATCAATCGAACCCGGGTGCGCACCAAAAGTGCTAGTGTGAAAGCACCCTTAGGGTTTAGTCTGCTCGATCATTTTTACGTGGAGATTGCTGATCCTTGGTCATTCTAACAATTACAATAGGATTTCAGCGCTATGCACCCTAAAAATAATATAGAAACAGTTAACCAGATTTCATTGAGTTTCAGGACTCCATTTATGAATATAGATAACTGAAACATATCGATTGTTAATTCATGCATTTGAACGTAGTTCAGTTGCTCTCTTTTAATGTGTTGCTGATTTTTCCTTCTCCCAGGCATTCTGCTGCACCACACGCACAGGAAGCTGATGATGATGGCAACAACGACAAGGCAGCAGCATTATTTACTCAGACGTCTCTCATTAGCTCCATACAGTGATTAATGACTGGATTACTTCATCAATTAACAGTCTGAGAGTCTGGAGAGGCTCATTGATCAGATAAAGAGAGGATATAGATGCATTCTGGACCAGTTACTGACTATGACCACCTTGTTTAAGACAAGACCTGCACTACACAGGGTCACTAAGGGAAAACATGCTTTTATAAACAGAGGTGTAATGTTTAATTATTCGTTTTCTTCATGAAGGAAGTTAGTTCATGTGTTTTATCACTGTAAACATTTGATGAAAAGTAATGCTAACTTTTATTTTGAATAAATATAGATATTTATATTACTTAAAAAAACATGAATGCTCAATAATAATTAACAGTATTTGAAGCAGCATGGATTAAATTGTACAACAACACAAAATACGGCAGTGTGTTGTGGGATGCAGTATTTTCACAGTGCGGTCTGTTAATTTATTGCTTATTTTGGCAAATGTAGAAGGTCATCCAGGTATTTCATGTGTAGTGTAAAAATGGGTCCCACTTTATATTAAGTGGCCTTAAGTATTATGTACTTGCATCAAAAAATAAGTACAATGTACTTATTGTGTTCATAATGCATTGCAAAACACTTGCTGCTATTGAGGTGGGATACGGGTAAGGTTAGGGACAAGTTTGGGGGTATGTGTAAGTTTAAGGGTAGGTTAAGATGTAAGGGATGGGTCAATAGTGTAAATAAATAATTACAAATGTAATTACATTCAGGTATTTTTAAAAACACAAGTACAATGTAAAAACATGTGCACTGAAAAAAAGGATACATTTAATTTACTACATTTTTTTAAGGTAAGTGGTTGCAATCAATTTATTTTAGCTACATTTAAATAAACAAATTTAGTTGACTAACTTTCAACATTTTATTTAAATGTAGCTAAAATAAATTGTTTGCAACCACTTACCTTAAAAAAAATGTAGGGTCATTTTTTTCAGTGTATGTACACAATAGGTGCATTGTACCAAATGATTAATTTAAATGTAAGTACATAGTAGTTAAGACCATTGAATATAAAGTGGGACCTAAAAAGGTTAAATTTTCAGTGTGCACTGCAGCCTATACATGTATATACACTGCAGAAACAGCAAGTTCCATCCAGTCAGCAGGTGGCACTGCATATATATAAATTAGTAGGTGAACACTGAGTTTTTTCTGTGACAATTAAGATGAGGGATGGACACATGGATGCTGGTGCTAGACCAGTAACATCTTACAGCGTTTACGTAAAGTTCACTGAATGGATATCTCACACCTCCATTTCCCTTCACGCTTCACAGCGAGATGCTGACTGCAGGTTATGGACCAAGATGGTTTACAATTAAACTAAAACGTGCACGATTGGCACGCCTGCAGAGAGCAGGACAGGACGATTAAGCTGCTAATACTATAGACAGTTAGACCTCGCTTTAATTTTACCCATAGCTGCAGGGGAGAGGGAGATATGAGATGAGATTGAATGTAATGAAGCACTCTATTGTTTTTACAGGGAAGAATGATCTGAAGGTCTTTGTGACAGGAACAGCTATCTATTGTTGTGTCTCACAAAACAGCCAATTTGTTAATCCTTCCAAATGTTAAATGGACAGATATGTGGATTTTTTTAATAGTAGTAACCACAACAGGCCATTTAGACACTGAATCGCAACGTTTTTGTCTGTTTTGACTTTAAGCCAGAGATGTATTCATAGAGTGTGGGGACAGTTGTTACATTTCATTATAGCAGAGTTTCATTGCAATTCCTGTGCATTTTGATTAAATTTTATTCAAATTAGATTGCTACATTTATTTTGTTACTGATTACATTGCTTTGAGACATAATTGGAGGAGAACTGTGGCTCTTAAGGTCATCTCATAGTCTACATTTGAGTGTTTCTAAGACCAGGGTTATTACAATTTTTTTTTTACTTGAATCAAAATAAATGTTAAAAAACTAAAATCAGATACTATATATATATATATAAAGCTCCCTTATTATTAGTCATTAGTATTGAACATTAGTATGTTCAAA
This sequence comes from Sinocyclocheilus grahami, assembly GCF_001515645.1. Lineage (NCBI taxonomy): Eukaryota > Metazoa > Chordata > Actinopteri > Cypriniformes > Cyprinidae > Sinocyclocheilus > Sinocyclocheilus grahami. Next base: position 179,668 of record NW_015505466.1, on the reverse strand, counting down.
ATATTATTACACTACATCAGTGTTAAAATAATATGTTGGTATGTTGGTTAGTTATGTACAGCACTATGATCAATGTCTGTTGTTTTTGAATGTTATAGAAATTAAATAGAAATAAATTGGATTGATTGGTTAATTGAGAACAAGACAAAAAATAAGACCTTTTGATCTTAAAATATGCCGTTCACTGTTTTTGCTTATTAATGGTTCAGTGAAGAACATTAATATCCATGGATACAAAAGTAAAGGTATTTATAGTGGAAAAGGGTTCAAAATGTTCTTCACACTAAGAAAAAAGGTTCTTTTAAGAACTGTTCACAGAAAGGGTCTTTGGGAAACTCAAAATGGTTCTTCTATGGCTTTGCTGCAAAAACCCTCTTTAGGAACCTTAAAGGGGTCCTATTATGCTTTTTCACTTTTTCAACTTTAGTTAGTCTGTTATGTTGCTGTTTGAGCATAAAAAATATCTGCAAAGTTACAAAGCTCAAAGTCCACTTCAAAAGGAGATATTTTATTGAACAGAAATCACTTTTCAAAAACTACAATGAACGACTCGTTTGGACTACAACGCATATTTTCCGGGATTTGTGATATCACAAATATCGACGAAAGGGACGAGACCTGGTTGAGCTGCACTAGAGAAGACAATGAGTGTTATCACTATGTCGGAGACACGCTAGCTTTCCCAAGACAGACGAACTTAGAGTGGTTACAATCATCCGGGTTTAAATCGCACTCAAATGGATTTGATTTTGACGCAATATTTACACTGAAGCTCGCAGGCGGCTATGGTAAGAGGCATGACATTTCCCCGACCAGGCTCCGAGTGCTGCCAATCACAACACGCACTGACCCAGCTAACCAATCACAGCACATTTCGTATTTCAGAAGGCGGGCCTTCATTTGATACAGGAACTATTCGAGCCGTTCATGCCAGACTGGGGAGAGAGGTGTTGCAATAATGTAAAATATGTGAAAAATAATGTGTTTTTCAAACAACCTAGTATGAGAGCCTGTTCTAGTACACCCCAAAAACAAAATCAAGACTTTGTAAAAGAGCATAATAGGACCCCTTTAATTTTTACATGCATGTATTTACAAGTATGAACAATAGAAATAATGATGCTGGCCTTAGCAGGAAGCCTTAATAGTCTCCACTTCACTGGTAGTTGCTCAGTGAGCAAATTATTCAGAATCTTCCTCTGTTTACAAAATCGAAGCCGAAAGTCAACATTCACAGAGCTCCACTTTCCTCTGGTGTGACATTTGTCTTTCTTTTATCAGCTCTCAGGACGTGTCTGCTTTTCTCGCCTTTGTGTCGGCAGGTAAGATTGACTGGCATTTCCCCCTCCCCGGAGTGCAGTTCTATTAATCTGTTTAATATGCCACAGAAAGGAGCAAAGTAATGGAACAGCCGAGCGTAAAAGCTGCCTGCTAGCTGTGATAGCTGGAGGTCAAGGCTGAGGGAATTTCTTACTTCCTTTAGCACATGCAGTAGGACCAAAAAGAGTCTTATGGAGAGAAATAGTTGAACAGTTTCAGAAGTATCTATCTATCTATCTATCTATCTATCTATCTATCTATCTATCTATCTATCTATCTATCTATCTATCTATCTGTCTATCTGTCTGTCTGTCTGTCTGTCTGTCTGTCTGTCTGTCTGTCTGTCTGTCTGTCTATCTATCTATCTCTTTTAATCGCTCCTGTTCACCCACACTCCTTGCGGTCTATGTAGTAAATGAGGCAACTCTACTGCATAAATGAATATTCCTCATAAATTCTGTATGACACTGTTTTAGTTCATTACAGATCGTGAGCTATTAGCTAATTTGTTCATTAAAAGTGCAGGGCAAATTGACTGAGCTGGTGTGCTATGACTGGACTAAATGTGAAGCTTAACTGAGGAGTACCATTGAATTAGAGCTTTAAAAACGCATTTTAAAGTTATTATAAACTATTTTTTTTAAATAAAAAAATATTTTTTTTTAGTTTTATCCAGTTTGATTATAGTTTATAAATATAGTCTATTTATAGTTCATTTATTAAATCATATATATTTTAAAATATAAATATTATAATATTAGCATTGAATAATATTCATATTAATACTAAATAATCTACAATGAACATGTTACTGCAGAAGTGAATATTAAAGACTTTGTATTAGTCAAATGACCTGCTGTGTTTGTATACTGTCACATACTTTTGTAACACATCCATTTGTAGTGGACAAAATAGTCCAAATGCTTATTATTGTATTGTGTTCATTATTATAATATGTACAGTGGGTACGGAAAGTATTCAGACCCCTTTACATTTTTCACTCTTCGTTATATAGCAGCCATTTGCTAAAATCATTTAAGTTAATTTTTTTTCCTCATTAATGTACACACAGCACCCCATATTGACAGAAAAACACAGAATTGTTGACATTTTTGCAGATTTATTAAAAAAGAAAAACTGAAATATCACATGGTCCTAAGTATTCAGACCCTTTGCTCAGTATTTAGTAGAAGCACCCTTTTGATCGAATACAGCCATGAGTCTTTTTGGGAAAGACCCAACAAGT
>NW_015505466.1:171060-176975 GCF_001515645.1 Sinocyclocheilus grahami | reverse complement strand
TATATATATATATATATATAAAGCTCCCTTATTATTAGTCATTAGTATTGAACATTAGTATGTTCAAAATATTATTACACTACATCAGTGTTAAAATAATATGTTGGTATGTTGGTTAGTTATGTACAGCACTATGATCAATGTCTGTTGTTTTTGAATGTTATAGAAATTAAATAGAAATAAATTGGATTGATTGGTTAATTGAGAACAAGACAAAAAATAAGACCTTTTGATCTTAAAATATGCCGTTCACTGTTTTTGCTTATTAATGGTTCAGTGAAGAACATTAATATCCATGGATACAAAAGTAAAGGTATTTATAGTGGAAAAGGGTTCAAAATGTTCTTCACACTAAGAAAAAAGGTTCTTTTAAGAACTGTTCACAGAAAGGGTCTTTGGGAAACTCAAAATGGTTCTTCTATGGCTTTGCTGCAAAAACCCTCTTTAGGAACCTTAAAGGGGTCCTATTATGCTTTTTCACTTTTTCAACTTTAGTTAGTCTGTTATGTTGCTGTTTGAGCATAAAAAATATCTGCAAAGTTACAAAGCTCAAAGTCCACTTCAAAAGGAGATATTTTATTGAACAGAAATCACTTTTCAAAAACTACAATGAACGACTCGTTTGGACTACAACGCATATTTTCCGGGATTTGTGATATCACAAATATCGACGAAAGGGACGAGACCTGGTTGAGCTGCACTAGAGAAGACAATGAGTGTTATCACTATGTCGGAGACACGCTAGCTTTCCCAAGACAGACGAACTTAGAGTGGTTACAATCATCCGGGTTTAAATCGCACTCAAATGGATTTGATTTTGACGCAATATTTACACTGAAGCTCGCAGGCGGCTATGGTAAGAGGCATGACATTTCCCCGACCAGGCTCCGAGTGCTGCCAATCACAACACGCACTGACCCAGCTAACCAATCACAGCACATTTCGTATTTCAGAAGGCGGGCCTTCATTTGATACAGGAACTATTCGAGCCGTTCATGCCAGACTGGGGAGAGAGGTGTTGCAATAATGTAAAATATGTGAAAAATAATGTGTTTTTCAAACAACCTAGTATGAGAGCCTGTTCTAGTACACCCCAAAAACAAAATCAAGACTTTGTAAAAGAGCATAATAGGACCCCTTTAATTTTTACATGCATGTATTTACAAGTATGAACAATAGAAATAATGATGCTGGCCTTAGCAGGAAGCCTTAATAGTCTCCACTTCACTGGTAGTTGCTCAGTGAGCAAATTATTCAGAATCTTCCTCTGTTTACAAAATCGAAGCCGAAAGTCAACATTCACAGAGCTCCACTTTCCTCTGGTGTGACATTTGTCTTTCTTTTATCAGCTCTCAGGACGTGTCTGCTTTTCTCGCCTTTGTGTCGGCAGGTAAGATTGACTGGCATTTCCCCCTCCCCGGAGTGCAGTTCTATTAATCTGTTTAATATGCCACAGAAAGGAGCAAAGTAATGGAACAGCCGAGCGTAAAAGCTGCCTGCTAGCTGTGATAGCTGGAGGTCAAGGCTGAGGGAATTTCTTACTTCCTTTAGCACATGCAGTAGGACCAAAAAGAGTCTTATGGAGAGAAATAGTTGAACAGTTTCAGAAGTATCTATCTATCTATCTATCTATCTATCTATCTATCTATCTATCTATCTATCTATCTATCTGTCTATCTGTCTGTCTGTCTGTCTGTCTGTCTGTCTGTCTGTCTGTCTGTCTGTCTGTCTATCTATCTATCTCTTTTAATCGCTCCTGTTCACCCACACTCCTTGCGGTCTATGTAGTAAATGAGGCAACTCTACTGCATAAATGAATATTCCTCATAAATTCTGTATGACACTGTTTTAGTTCATTACAGATCGTGAGCTATTAGCTAATTTGTTCATTAAAAGTGCAGGGCAAATTGACTGAGCTGGTGTGCTATGACTGGACTAAATGTGAAGCTTAACTGAGGAGTACCATTGAATTAGAGCTTTAAAAACGCATTTTAAAGTTATTATAAACTATTTTTTTTAAATAAAAAAATATTTTTTTTTAGTTTTATCCAGTTTGATTATAGTTTATAAATATAGTCTATTTATAGTTCATTTATTAAATCATATATATTTTAAAATATAAATATTATAATATTAGCATTGAATAATATTCATATTAATACTAAATAATCTACAATGAACATGTTACTGCAGAAGTGAATATTAAAGACTTTGTATTAGTCAAATGACCTGCTGTGTTTGTATACTGTCACATACTTTTGTAACACATCCATTTGTAGTGGACAAAATAGTCCAAATGCTTATTATTGTATTGTGTTCATTATTATAATTCTGAATACTTTCCGTACCCACTGTATATATATATATATATAGGCCAACGTTAACTGTACTGTATTGAGTCATTTGTTTTATTAAATAATTAGTACTACTTAAATTTCACTGAAAACCAAGGAAGATATCAGTTATGCTCTGTCATTCAATTTGGCTTCTGGTCAAAGTATCAGACAAAATAAGAACACTGGACTGTAAACTTGTGTGTGTGAATGCCTGCATGTGTCTGTATGACGATAATGCAGCATGACACATCTGAAATGAGACTGTGGTTGCTATGGCACGGAGCCAAGAGGGGACAGACTGTGCCATGAATGATTTGCATTTACATCATGTAGGCTACTCGCTCACGGCCCGTTTCTATATGATATTCCCTGTACAGGATCCTTCCAAACCTCATTTCCATACCCGTGAACATACTAAATGCCCCCTTTCTCAAAAATCTTTGCATGTAAGAGGTAAGACAAGTTTTTTTGTGATCAATAGTAAATACATAATCTAATTTAAAGAATAATGTATTTTGGACACATTACATGAACTAATAAATGATGAGTTGCAATTTGTGTTGTATGCGTCTAACCATAAACCTGTGAAATCTTTGAGAGAATATACAGTGGTGGACCATTTCTAGATTCTTACTTCATGATCCACTAACATTTGACAAAGAAAAACTGCATCCGTGTGCTTGGTATTAGATGAAGAACTTACTTTGCATATGATATGTATGGAGTCATTGGTGTTTGGTAATGAGTTTTTGGCTCAAGGTCTGTATTTAAAGTCACACCAGAGGTGTTAAACTGAGATTAGGACTGTGCTTTATGCAGACCAGTCAAGTTCTTCCACACTGCCTGAAACAATCATTTATTTTTTAACCTTGCCTTATACACAGAGGCATTGTCATGTTAGAATAGGAAAGGGTCCTGTTCAAACTGTTGCTATAAAATAAGAAGCACACCATTACCTATTTCATTATATGCTTAAACAATAAGATTTGTAAATTACTAAAGTAGTCAAACTGTCAGGATTATGGACCATTCTGTGTGTGTTTTTGCCCGTGACCCAGTTTCTTCCTCATGTTGATTGTGTTAATTTGATTCCAGGTGGTTCCAGGTCTGCCTTTAAAAGCCCTAGTCCTTTCAGTTCTTGTTTGTCGGGTCTACTTGTTGAATGACCTCCTTGTTCATGGTTTTCCTGTGGATTATTGAAGACTGTGTTATTCAAGTACTCCTCGTTTCCTGCTCCCTGAGTGAATTGTGACAGAAGACCCTGACCGATACAGTTACCTCCGTTTGTATCCTCTGTTTTGTTTCTATTTTTACTCAGTTTTTTTGTTTCCGTTGTGTGCCCTATGGATCCCCTCCTTCGCCCCGAATTCATTCTCCTCCTGCTGGAGCAGGGGGAAAATTCGCTAGAAGGTCATACCAGACTGTTTCTGGCTGTGGCCCATCTCACCACCTATGCCGTCGTCCGAAGATGGCCCTCGAGCTGAATTCGCCACCTTTGTGGAGTGGACACTCCCGACCCAGCTGTCGTCTGGCAGACCCTCTGCTCGCCCTCAGCCCACCATCATTGCGGTGCGAGCCCCGCGGGACTGCCATCCTCCAGCGTCGCCATGGCTGGAGTCTCCCTTGACTCTGCCTCCAGCCTCCGAGACCTGGACGCCGCCTCGGCCCGTTGACCCGTCGGCTCCTAGCTCCCTCCTCTCTGTCGTGGCTCGGCAGTCCACAAGCTCCGCCAGGCTCCCTCGTCCCTCCGGCTCCGCCTTGGTCTGGTGTCGACCATCCTGCACCTCGGGACTCCACTCCTCTGGCTTCGCCTCGTCCCTCCGTCCCTCCGTCTCCACCACGGACTCCCGGATCTACATCTCCGCATCGGTCGCCGCCGGATCCTCCCCGGCGCCCTGGCTCATCTGCTCTCCGTCTCCGCCTCGGACTCCTCCACCACCTGCTCCGCCGCCATTGATCGGCCCCCTGGAGTCGGCGGCCATTCCTCCTCCATGGCTCCTCCCTCCGTCGGCTCCACCATGGGCCACTGTTATGGCTGTGGCCTGGGTCCTGCTGTGATCTTCCTGCTCCGGGTCCCTCCTGTCGTCTCCTCCCTGGAATCTGTCTGCCGGCGCCCTCCCGGGTGTCCATCCTCCTCCTGAACCTTGTAGCGTCTGGACCACTCCAACACACAATATATATTTTGTTAGCTAGATTTCACAAATACTTTGTAACACCCCAGGACGCCGAACAAGACCCTGGTTTCATGGTAACCCGATACATTTACAACCTTGTGGAATGCGAGCCGGCTCTCATTCTGCTTTCTCCAGAAACAAGGGGTACAAATGCACAGGAGAAATGGACTGTTCTACTAATTAATTCATAGGAAAACCTTCTTTGAATGAACACCCATTTTCTTCAGGCCATTGTGTATATTATTGCTGTGTTGTATTTAATCTGTTGTATTATAGACTATTTTTATCCGTGCTTACGATAAACCACACATTCATATAAGTAACTATTTCATGTCTAGTATCTATGAATTCGCCTTCTTATGATCGAAACAAGTGTGTATATTATATGCTGATACCTATGCAACATATTGATGTTCTAAGAATCGGTACTAATTTGTGCCTCAACACTCCAGCGAATTACATATGCAAAATACCATGCTTACAGACAAAGACTCATAAAAATCCTCAGTATTTCCAACCTCCCGCTTGGGATTTCAGCCTTCCTCATTGGACGAACCCATCTTGAGAGGCGTGAATCTCTGCAGGCTTTAAAAGGCCACACTCCATGTGACCCGCCCATGTCGGTGGTTCAGGGAGATGCTAAGATGAAGATGTGAGAAACGCTCCAGGATACCAAAGCTCGTGCCAGGCTCCGGCCTAGTCCTTTTCATTCATCAAGTGATTCTGACTCAAACTAGCTCTTTCTCATCAACCAACTTCAGCAAGATCTTGGGGCCTTAAGATTGCATCAGGAATCTTTTTCAGACATACGCAAGTATCAAACTTAGTCGATTTAATTGATGCATTAAGTATCAGTTACACCTTTTTACAAGGTTTGTTGAACTAAGAATCTGACGTTTTCCCTCAGGTTTTAGATCTGCTGAATATGCAAAAATGGTTCCATAAATGTCATTCCTTATGTCTCTTTCTTTAGTGCTAAACTTTAACCCTTTCCTATACCAACTGTATGTGTGTGTGTGTGTATGTGTATGTTAGACCGGCTTAATGTGTTTATGTAGTATGTTAGACTAGTTTAAGTGTTTATGTAGTTAATAAAACCTTACTTGTATCACACTTGACGTGTTCATTGTTTACTCATAACCGGAGTCAATAATCATGCAGATTTACGTTACAAACTTATAGAATTGTACAGTAAGAAAGTTATTTCCTTTAACCAGGAAATTAACATTCTTAGAATTGACAAGACGGTTGACCCTGAGTGGTCAGCTAAATATCTACAGTGGATCTAAAATATGAATAGTTAATTATAACTAGTTATGGTTAATTATTCATATTTCCCCATGAGCTAAATTCGCTACACACTTCAAAGGAAAAAATTGAAATCGCATCATATGACCCCTTTAAA
>NW_015505466.1:168367-170386 GCF_001515645.1 Sinocyclocheilus grahami | reverse complement strand
GCTGTATTCGATCAAAAGGGTGCTTCTACTAAATACTGAGCAAAGGGTCTGAATACTTAGGACCATGTGATATTTCAGTTTTTCTTTTTTAATAAATCTGCAAAAATGTCAACAATTCTGTGTTTTTCTGTCAATATGGGGTGCTGTGTGTACATTAATGAGGAAAAAAAATGAACTTAAATTATTTTAGCAAATGGCTGCAATACAACAAAGAGTGAAAAATTTAAGGGGGTCTGAATACTTTCCGTACCCACTGTATATATATATATATATAGGCCAACGTTAACTGTACTGTATTGAGTCATTTGTTTTATTAAATAATTAGTACTACTTAAATTTCACTGAAAACCAAGGAAGATATCAGTTATGCTCTGTCATTCAATTTGGCTTCTGGTCAAAGTATCAGACAAAATAAGAACACTGGACTGTAAACTTGTGTGTGTGAATGCCTGCATGTGTCTATAATGCAGTAATGCAGCATGACACATCTGAAATGAGACTGTGGTTGCTATGGCACGGAGCCAAGAGGGGACAGACTGTTGATTTGCATATTTGCATTTACATCATGTAGGCTACTCGCTCACGGCCCGTTTCTATATGATATTCCCTGTACAGGATCCTTCCAAACCTCATTTCCATACCCGTGAACATACTAAATGCCCCCTTTCTCAAAAATCTTTGCATGTAAGAGGTAAGACAAGTTTTTTTGTGATCAATAGTAAATACATAATCTAATTTAAAGAATAATGTATTTTGGACACATTACATGAACTAATAAATGATGAGTTGCAATTTGTGTTGTATGCGTCTAACCATAAACCTGTGAAATCTTTGAGAGAATATACAGTGGTGGACCATTTCTAGATTCTTACTTCATGATCCACTAACATTTGACAAAGAAAAACTGCATCCGTGTGCTTGGTATTAGATGAAGAACTTACTTTGCATATGATATGTATGGAGTCATTGGTGTTTGGTAATGAGTTTTTGGCTCAAGGTCTGTATTTAAAGTCACACCAGAGGTGTTAAACTGAGATTAGGACTGTGCTTTATGCAGACCAGTCAAGTTCTTCCACACTGCCTGAAACAATCATTTATTTTTTAACCTTGCCTTATACACAGAGGCATTGTCATGTTAGAATAGGAAAGGGTCCTGTTCAAACTGTTGCTATAAAATAAGAAGCACACCATTACCTATTTCATTATATGCTTAAACAATAAGATTTGTAAATTACTAAAGTAGTCAAACTGTCAGGATTATGGACCATTCTGTGTGTGTTTTTGCCCGTGACCCAGTTTCTTCCTCATGTTGATTGTGTTAATTTGATTCCAGGTGGTTCCAGGTCTGCCTTTAAAAGCCCTAGTCCTTTCAGTTCTTGTTTGTCGGGTCTACTTGTTGAATGACCTCCTTGTTCATGGTTTTCCTGTGGATTATTGAAGACTGTGTTATTCAAGTACTCCTCGTTTCCTGCTCCCTGAGTGAATTGTGACAGAAGACCCTGACCGATACAGTTACCTCCGTTTGTATCCTCTGTTTTGTTTCTATTTTTACTCAGTTTTTTTGTTTCCGTTGTGTGCCCTATGGATCCCCTCCTTCGCCCCGAATTCATTCTCCTCCTGCTGGAGCAGGGGGAAAATTCGCTAGAAGGTCATACCAGACTGTTTCTGGCTGTGGCCCATCTCACCACCTATGCCGTCGTCCGAAGATGGCCCTCGAGCTGAATTCGCCACCTTTGTGGAGTGGACACTCCCGACCCAGCTGTCGTCTGGCAGACCCTCTGCTCGCCCTCAGCCCACCATCATTGCGGTGCGAGCCCCGCGGGACTGCCATCCTCCAGCGTCGCCATGGCTGGAGTCTCCCTTGACTCTGCCTCCAGCCTCCGAGACCTGGACGCCGCCTCGGCCCGTTGACCCGTCGGCTCCTAGCTCCCTCCTCTCTGTCGTGGCTCGGCAGTCCACAAGCTCCGCCAGGCTCCCTCCTCCCTCCGGCCCCGCCCTGGTCCGGTGTCGACCATCCTG
>NW_015505466.1:165723-168240 GCF_001515645.1 Sinocyclocheilus grahami | reverse complement strand
GTCGACCATCCTGCACCTCGGGACTCCACTCCTCTGGCTTCGCCTCGTCCCTCCGTCCCTCCGTCTCCACCACGGACTCCCGGATCTACATCTCCGCATCGGTCGCCTCCGGATCCTCCCCGTCGCCCTGGCTCATCGGCTCTCCGTCTCCGCCTCGGACTCCTCCACCACCTGCTCCGCCGCCATTGATCGGCCCCCTGGAGTCGGCGGCCATTCCTCCTCCATGGCTCCTCCCTCCGTCGACTGCACCGTGGGTCGACATCATGGCTGTGGCCTGGGTCCTGCTGTGCTCCTCTTGCTCCGGGTCCCTCCTGTCTCCTCCCTGGCTCCTCCCTCCTTCGTCGCCCCCCTGGTCTCTGTCTGCCGGCCTCCTCCCAGATATCTGCCCTCCTCCGGAACCTCATCCCAAGTTCCCACCCACGCCTCCCTCTGTTGTTGCTATGGTGCGAGGATGCACCTTCCAGGACGGGGCGTTATGTCAGGATTATGGACTATTCTGTGTGTGTTTTTGCCCCTGTGACCCAGTTTCTTCCTCATGTTGATTGTGTTCATTTGATTCCAGGTGTGTCTCGTTCCTCCCCAATTATCCTGCCTTTAAAAGCCCTAGTCCTTTCAGTTCTTGTTTGTCAGGTCTACTTGTTGAATGTCCTCCTTGTTCTCGGTTTTCCTGTGGATTATTAATGACTGTGTTATTCAAGTACTCCTCGTTACTTGCTCCCCGAGTGAATTGTGACACAAACCTGTTCAATACTTTCCAATACTTTTGTCCATATGGTGATTTTTGGATGCAGCCCAGGTATTTAGACAGACAGACTACTCATTTGGCTACTATAGTTGGAAAGTAGGCATTATAAACTGAAATATTAGTAAGAGACTGTCACACTTCAGCATCCACTGATAAAATAATAATATGCTGCATTTTGTGAACTGTCACAATGATTTGTCTTTTTATCACTGTCTTAATTTATGTTAGTGCTAGTGCTTCTCAGTTAGTAATGCATGTATATTCACGCATTGATTACATGATTACAGACCTTTCATTGCTGGTAGAAGAAAACACAGCGGTCTTGTTCCCTGACACTTGCTGGCAAGGAAGGATGTGCATCTATCATTATCTGCATCCACCCTATCTCTCCATCCTCCCACATCTGTCTCTGTGGCCTGTCCTCCTGATCTGTCTTCTAACAGTGTAAATCACGTTTCCACTATGATAGATCCTTTCTCGGCTGTGCAGGAGACAGGTGTCTCCAGTTATTGATTTCACTCAAGCCCTTTACCAGCACAGATACCAAATCATTACAGAAACCCCTGATCTCAGATTCATAGCATGCATAATGAAGTATGCTTTAACCTTCCTAAATGTTGATGCATGGGAAGGGAAATAATGGGCAATATAAGAGCATATGGCTTGGAGATGATATAGATCAATTGAGTGCATATAGGTTTGTTTGTGCTTCATAAATGAGGATAAAGTATGATGATCAATTTCTCTGTAGTTCTGCTACTAATATTTTAAATTTAGCAGAGTTAAGGTTGGAATAAATGAGTAAGGTGGATCATAAGCTACACTGGCAGTCATTCCTAACACAACAAACTCATGCTAAAACATGCACCAAGTTAGGAGATCCATGACAAATATAAACAAGTATGTGTTAAAAAATCAGCTCAAAATATTAAGAATTTATTTTCGTTTCATTTTCATTTCATTTTCAAACTATTTAATAAGAGATATACACAAAAACCAGTGGCGGGCTGTGCATTTTACACCTAGGCCTTCAGTGGCGTCCTACATGAATTAATCCATCTCTTCATACCATCATAATGATGCCACGGCTATAGAAACCATAAATATTACACAGTAATGCAGTATAACAGGGCACTACATAACAGACAGGTAGCGAGAATTAATGCTATTACTAAAGAAAGAAACCCAATTAACAACTGTGCAACACATCATCTGTAGCTGAAGCATTAACCTAACAAAATGACACAAATACAGTCCATCCGATGTTCTTACAGACATTTACTCACCCAAACGCATTTATACCTTACAGATAGCATTGGTATAAAACAAATAAGGTGATTACATGTGTTTTAAAGTTGACCTAACAATTTAATGTTCTCTTACTGCTTTATTTCGTCTTCACGAGTCTCCCCGCCGGTCTGCCAGCGCACTGCGGGAGGAAAATACTGGTTAGCACAGCTTTACTAGGAAAGTGAGCAAGTAACATTAAAATAATTCATACAAGACGATGAAGAAAAGTGTATACATGTGTTTTAACGTACCTCTGTGACTCATCTCCCCGCTGGTCTGCCTCGGCGGAAAAGACAGCTCCACTCGAGATATTCTTATGGAAACTTAAACCTGGCTTTATATCGCGCAAATAACATCAGCATACAACGCATCAAGCGATAAAAGAGTCAAAAATAAAAATGAACCTACCATACTCTAGTGGTTTTTCATCTTCACGAGTATTTCACAGAGCCGGTGCCGAGGAGGTGTGTGCTTGTTTTTCG
>NW_015505466.1:144332-165600 GCF_001515645.1 Sinocyclocheilus grahami | reverse complement strand
CAAAATGTGCCCAAGAGTGAATCGTTCATTTTGTAAGTTTTCATGCAGGATTGTCATGACAAAATGGGCTTAATAGTGAATTGTTCATTTTATAAACTTCAGTTTAATTATTATTATAATTAAAATTATGCTGCTGTGTGTGTGTTTGTGTGTGTGTGTTTTATTGAAATGTTTTAGTTTTCATATAGAAAAATGTATGATGCACGTGTTCTTGACTTTGGAGTAAACATTTATTTTGAATCTTGTGATTAAAGTATATTTCATATAAAATGCCCAGAAGTTTCAAACATTATTTTTAATATCACAAACAGGAAATTACTCGCATAATACAATGAAACGAATAACTGTATAGGTCTACAACTAAATTACACAAGATTAATGTTTATAAAATGCTTAATATGTCATTATAAAAAGCATACATGCATAAAGTATGACGTATCGTGTGTAATAAAAGCAAATTACCCCTTAAAACCGTAAGGTGGAGCTACTATGTTTAAAAAAAATTAAGCTCCGCCCCTCACTTCCGGTTCTGTGACTGCGGTTCTGTGGCTGTGGTTCTGAAAGTGCTGTGCTGCGGGTCTGCAGCTGGATACTATTGACTAGATGGCCCTGGTGTTGTCAACTCGAAATCTGATTGGTTAAAGCAACGGTTTCATTGCCATTGATTAAGCTAACAGATGCCTGCACTGTGGATTCTGAAGGCCTTAAGGCAGATTTCTTTGACCCTGGCAACACGATTGCTGAAATATGATTGGATAAAAGCTCTAATATAAACATACACTGCTGGAAGCAGTGCAACCAAGAGAAAAGCTATGAACGGAAGAGAATAGACTATTGGAAATAATTTAATACACATTCATGGAAAATATATCAAAACTAAATCAGTGATTCTGATAGTGTTTAGGCCAGCAGAGAAGGCTTTGCTGGCCCTGACGGCCCACCACTGACAAAAACAGAAGAAATCAGGATGGAAGCAAACACTTTTCACAGCTCTATACAGGTGCATCTCAATAAATTAGAATGTCGTGGAAAAGTTCATTTATTTCAGTAATTCAACTCAAATTGTGAAACTCGCGTATTAAATCAATTCAATGCACACAGACTGAAGTAGTTTAAGTCTTTGGTTCTTTTAATTGTGATGATTTTGGCTCACACTTAACAAAAACCCAAAGTTGGTTAAATGACCATGGTGTTGGTGTGCTTGACTGGCCAGCAAACTCATCAGACCTGAACCCCATAGATTGTATTGTCAAGAGGAAAATGAGAAACAAGAGACCAAAAAATGCAGATTAGCTGAAGGCCACTGCCAAAGAAATCTGGGCTTCCATACCACATCAGCAGTGCCACAAACTGATCACTTCCATGCCACGCCGAATTGAGGCAGTAATTAAAGCAAAAGGAGCCCCTACCAAGTATTGAGTACATGTACAGTAAATGAACATACTTTCCAGAAGGCCAACAATTCACTAAACATTTTTTTTATTGGTCTTATGAAGTATTCTAATTAGTTGAGATAGTGAATTGGTGGGTTTTTGTTAAATGTGAGCCAAAATCATCACAATTAAAAGAACCAAAGACTTAAACTACTTCAGTCTGTGTGCATTGAATTGATTTAATACATGAGTTTCACAATTTGAGTTGAATTACTGAAATAAATGAACTTTTCCATGACATTCTAATTTATTGAGATGCACCTGTATATTACATCAGCTCAGCAAACGAAAAAGAAGTCAATATTATGTGACAAATTTGTCAATTTGATCAGTTTTTGCTCTGTTTGGCCAACAAAAATAGTTCTAAACAAAGTAGAACAGTTGCGCTTTCAAGCATCACACAGAAATGTTTAGATACTGAAAGAATCAACATTTTTTGAACAAATTAGGTGAGTTAATGATTTAGTAATTGCCCTTTTAAACAGGGTTGCCAAATCTGTCACAAAAACACTTTCTGTGTAGAAAAAGTCCAATGAACCTAACCTAAGTATCAAAACTGTAAATATGCCACTTGCACACCTAAAGTACATATTTTACAATCACTTCTATGCATATAAACAATTTCAACTTGAAAATCACTAGTAATTAAACACGGTCTGTTTTCATAAACAAGACCAGGAGCTCCCTACCAGTGCCCCTCCCTCACAAAACATCTGGCACAGTTTGAGGTTGAATTTTAAAATATTTAAATACAAGCATTTCAGTCAAATATATCTAGCTTTTGAAATCAACTATTGCATTCTACATTCAATATGACCAAGATATACCTTATAACTGTTTTCTCTTTTAGTGTGTTAATCGCTTTAAATATGAACTGGTGACTGGAGAGAGACAGAAAGCACTAGACAGGTCCAATTACTCTGCCCCCTGCCATCAGCATCCTGTGATAGAGAGCAGAGGTGCCAAGAGCAAATAGAGGGGCTGCTGGCCTCTCCTTTCACCCAATTATTGGCCACATTGGCCACCAGTGTCACGACAGCCACTGCTGCGAGACAAGACTGTGTGAGATGAGTAACAGTGTGAGAGGTCAAGCTGTGGGGTGGAAGGTTGCCAATATACTTTAAACTTCTGTGGTGTTTCTTCTCATTTGGACACTTGATATATTTCTGTAAGTTGTAGCTTTTTTACTGCTCAGCCTGTTAATGACATGCAATGCTTTTTCAAAAACTTGACATGTAACCCTAGCCCATTTCAGTGGTTACACTGTAGAAATATGGGAATTTTATTTTGCAATATAACTCCAATGATGCACTAACTAACTTTAGCTACAATTTCTTAGCAAAGAATCTCAAGAGAGTTATATTTCCATACCAATCTCAATCTCATAAAATATGAACATTTAAATAATCAATGTTTGCCATAAGATACTTCCTCCACCTCCGCCAGCTCAACCTGTCTATAATCAGAATTCTGTTTATCTATTGGGAAGACAAAATACATTAACATACTAAAAATAATATTTGTTGCCATGATTGACAACCTGCAACCAGTTCAAATCAGCTGTTCAATGCACCAAGTTGCAACAGGTCAAAATTAGGCTAATGATATATTAATACATGTAACTTTTTATTGAACATTTTTATTTTGTTATTGTAGAAGCTGAAATCAGATAGCAATCAAGACACAAAATCAAAGAGTGTCCTAATGCATCTAATTAAATAGTGTTTAATTTTAGACATTACATAATTAGATATTAAAATATGATCTTTTGCCAGCAGGCAATACAAAATCTGATCAATCTGCTTTGATTTAACACTTTTAACATCACACCTGCTTATAGATTAATCTTTTTTTTCATATCACTACAAGATTTACCCATGTATTTAAAAAAACACCCCTATAATAATTGGAGAATTATGATGCTACTAGTTGCTGTTTTTGGATACATGAATGCCCATTTGGGGTTCTATTATGTAACCACATTGACTCATACTTTAGGGTCACTGGTGCTCCTGTACATTTCCAGGTGGCTCCACTATGAGTGATGCTTCCTCTCACAGCTCACTGTAACAAGTGGAGTGACATCCTGCGCCATGGTAAAGCCTGACCCCTGTATTGATTAATCCTCATCATCCAATTTTCCCTCAGCCTTGATTTATGGGCAACTGTTGTTTTTATATTAGCCGTCAAATCTGTCTTTTTAGGTTACAGTGGACAGGCTAATGGCCTGCTATCTTTCTCTCCTTGATTCCAGTGCAAAATCCCTTGCCCTTTAAATGTTTTTAATTAAACATTGCTAATGGACTTTGTTTTTATACAGTTTTTTGTTGTTGTTGTTCTTGTTCATTTAGTTTTGGGTTTCTTATTCCTTGCAGTGACTGTGATATGAAGTAGTCTTCCCAAAAATTTAAAGAATACGTTAATGTTTTAAGAATGTTTCCTAATGTTCCCATTAAGTTATTTACAAAATGTTTTGTGAATGTTCGAAACATCTTTTTCAGAACGGTTTTCAGAATGTTCTGGAAAATGTTAGCAGTATGGAAGATATAGAGTAATGTGTGATAGATAAGCTGTGTTTGTGGATCGACTAATAATGATGGTGAGCTTTGCATTCAAAAGCAGGATCCAGCTTGAATATCTTGCAAATTACAAAATATCCATAACATGCAGCAAAATAAGTCTTTTGTCTTTCATCCACATGTCTATAAATAAAAAATGTTACATCTACTGCATTAAAATTACTTATGTGTTAGTCATGTGACCAGCAACATCTCACTGACCTCTGCATGTTCTTCACACATAGCTGCGACACAGCTGTCATCTGGACAAAGATCTGGTGAGTTTATCAGAAAATATGGCCGTTCTTCATTGCAAAGGCCACACAGGAGGCTAGAGAGTTATGAGCGATTGCAGGAGATAAAAGTGAGGGCTAGGAATATTTATGGAGGGGCGCTCCTTCATTGTTTTATTTCAATGAAACCTTAAAAATGTGTTTTTCTTCCATAAATATGTAAATTTTATTTACATATACATACTGTACAAGCTGTTGTTAGTCAAATGCATGTTGTTAATTGCTAAATAGTAACCCACATTCTACTATCTACTATACTTTACATGTGAAATTACAATTACAACATTGTAATTGCTGTCATTGTTTTGTGTTTAACAGTGTTAGTAAGGCATATTCTCCATGGTGATTAGGTGTTAAATACATGATAGGATTCTGGGTGGGTGGCTGAAGGGCTGCCAACATGAAAAGATGACTCCTGTCTGTAGCTAGAGAAGCCTTGCCAGCATTTGGCAGCCATGATCCATTAACCATAAATCCCCTCTCCCTTTATAGCCCAACCTATTGTCTCAAAGCCCCATTAACCCCAACCAGCCTTTTAACTAATAAACACTGTTGTTGTCATAAAGCCAGACCTTTAAGGGCCTTTCTGTATGTTTTCTTTTCAGGTCTCTAGTTAGTTAAACACAACATCCAGTCAAATGCTCATACACAATTTCCAAATGGGATAGACATTGTTTTAATTTATATTCAGTCTAAAGCTGCGTCCCAAATGATGCACAATACACTATACACTTATATACTATGTATTTATGTACTCAGCTGTGTAGTGTATGAAATACATAAGGTTATTTTGTCATTCATAATCAGAGTCTGATAACCCCTCCCTTCCGATACATAATAAGAGCTGCGACAGTTAAGTGCATGAAGTATCCAACATTCCACACTTCCACCAATTTTTTTTTGTTATTTAAGTGCATCATCCGGGTATTTAAATGCACTTTTTCTTTTTGGAATTCTCAGTGTGAACACTACTTGCATGCTGCAAAACAGCATAGAATAGTGCACAAGTACATGAATTGGGACACACCTTAAAATCTTTGGTAAGGTCTCTTGTAGCAAGCTATCTCTGTGCCAAAATGTATTGATTTATTTATGGTACTCTTACATTATATTCAATATCAAAAAGAAAAAATATACATAAAAATATTTCAACCTAATTTAACTGTTTTGTTCAATATTTGTGTGGTATTAGTGTTACACATTGGTAGCTTAGCAACACGCTAATGCCAAATGCTACTGGAATCCATAGAGTGCTAAAGGAATGTTGCATTTTTGTAGGCCAAAACCTGGAAATGACATTTTAGCACTTCTAATTCCATCGTACTGGAGTAAATGCCTCAAATAAGGTCTGTAGTAGCTCAATATTGCTTTTGGTTTAATTCAAATGCATAAAATGCATTGTAATTTTTTTAAGCTTTTACTTGTCTTGAAAAAGACAGTTGCTGACAAGTTGCTAAATGGAACTAAGGTGTTTTGGACATTAAACGTCATCAAGCCTCAACGTCATCACTAGGTTCTGTCATTCAGAAACATGGCTTTTCATATCACTGCTATGCTGATGACACTCAACTCTACTTCTCATTCCATCCTGATGATCCGACGATAGGTGCTCGCATCTCAGCATGTCTAACAGACATTTCTTGTTGGATGACGGACCATTACCTTCAACTCAACCTGGTTAAGACAGAACTGCTTGTGGTTTCAACAAACCCATCCCTTTATCAAAATTTCACCATCCAGTTAGGCTCTTCAACCATAACTCCTTCCAAAAACAATGTGTATTTTATATATATATATATATATATAAATATATACACCTTGCTATGTGTACTGCATTAGGCTAACCGAGACTTGTCATTTGCACTTATATATTGTTGCTCTTTTGTTAGTTTTGACTGCTTTTATTGTCCTCATTTGTAAGTCGCTTTGGATAAAAGCGTCTGCTAAATGACTAAATGTAAATGTAAATGTAAAGCCGAACAGCAAAACTTATTGACTCATTAGTCTGCTATTACAGCATCTTTGTTTTTGCTTATGCTCTAGCAAACAATTGAAAATCAAACTTTCATGGGAAATGTTTTTTGAATACAGACTGAAAGTCATGCAACCATGGTGTTTATAGCTCGTTTATAGGCCATGTTTAGCTTTTTTCATCTCATAATTGTATTTAAACTTCAAAATTCATAAAAGTTGTATTAATTGTTGAAGGTTATCATGATGAACAAAACATGTAAGAATCATAAACTGGTTTTGGTCACAGTGCTTATAATCTGAAAGCCAGGGTAAAAATCGTATTGGGTTTTTGTCGAGGGTGATGCTAAATTCTGGCCTACAAAAATATGTCTATCAATGTAGCCTTCAATTAATAATATTAATAATTTCTGTCAGGACCAATATCGTCAAATATGATTGACAATTAGCATACAGTTTGGATTGGCGGTATGGTTCTGTTCTGGGCAAGAACTCCCTGTGCATCCATGCAGCCTAGCATGGATGAGAGCAGGGAGAGCAGCGATAACCCCCCCAGGGTAAACAGAACAGAACCAAAATAAATCTATTGCAGATATTGTTAAAGTTCAATAATTTTATCACACACCAGCTTACTGGTGGAGAGGAGACAGAGTGATGAAGCCAATCAGTAGATATGGGGATTGTTAGGAGGCCATGATGGTCAGAGGCCAATGGGCAAATTTGTCCAGGATGCCGAGGTCACACCTCTACTCTTTTCGAAAGACATCCTGGGATTTTTAATGACCACAGAGAGTCAGGAACTCAGTCAAACGTCTCATCCGAAGGACGGTGCTTTTTGACAGTATAGTGTCCCCATCACTACACTGGGGTGTTAGGACCCACACAGACCACAGGGTGAGCACCCCCTGCTGGCCTCACTAACAGCTCTTCCAACAGCAACCTAGCTTTCCCAGGAGGTCTCCCATCCAGGTACTGACCAGGCTCAACCCTGATTAGCTTCAGTGGGTGACCAGTCTTGGGCTACAGGGTGGTATGGCTGCAGAGCGCTGTTTGTTTAAACAAATGTTCTAAATCAGTCAATTTTGAAGGTCTATTTTAATTGGCAGCTTCTTGTGTAATCAGTAAACAGCAAGCCAAATAACTAAGTTTTGAAACAGTATTAAATTGAAACAGTATATTATGCATTCCCTGATAGCATATGTACATCCCAGAGACACCTATATTTGATATGCGTGTTTACATCAGGAAGACATATTTTTGATAGTATTTGCTCAGCTGTCTCTGACGTTGCTTGTCAGATGTTAAATAGACATTTAGAAAATGCATTTAAGATGTTTATATTTAGAATGTAATACTGACTTTTTAAATGCATTTATCTTGGAGACGCATGTGTGCTATATGGGAGTAGATCTTTTATGATGTCTTTGACAGAGATTCTTAATCATCATTTTAATTTTAGGCTAATAAAATGCAGTATGTTTGTGTATTGTAATTCTGAGTGATGTTGGGCAGTGTGTCAAAGCGGGGCCCCTGATGCATCCTCAGCACAGCCCTCCATCAGAGAGCTCGTAGGAATCGAGTGATAATCGAGCTGAGAGTCTCTCAGAGCTCTGCTCAGTTTGAGTGCAATCATCCACGTGTAATTGCCATAATTGTGGTAACTTTGTATCAGGTTGAGTGGCAACATCATGTCAATGAGACAGTGTCTACACTGGAGAGCCCTTTCTGTTAATTAGCCTGAATTGATTTCAGCAGCTTACACTTAGAGTGATGTTGATATACTATGCATCCACTTCACATACACATTCACCACAGGTTTACATGTCAGCTGATATACATTGAGTCAAAACAAAGATTTTGGGTCACAGGAAAGCTTGATTTTTGATATCTTAATTTTTAACCAGTTTTTAGAAGCAACATTTTTGTCTAATATTTTCAGATGCTAAAATCTGCTCTGCCATGTTATCTACAGTAATGTGATGACACGGTACACGGCAGATTAAATCATATTTCTCACCATTCATGAAACTGTATTTTGTATTATTTTAGAAAAAGAAATACATTTGTAGTGGTTGGCTTTTGTGTTTTTGTCCGGTTTTGCTTATGTCACTAACATCAGAGATGTTCAATCTATCATTCTTACTTTTTGACTTGAACCATGAAATCTGGCAGTACATAATGTATTTACTTCATAAATTTGTATGCTGTATGTTTATGTAAAGCAAACACGATTAAGTAATGAAGGAACACTATTTTGGCTAAAAGAGCACATGCAATGCAAAAGTTGTATTTCACACAAAAATGTCTATAAACATTTAAAATGTATATTTTAATTGCATATAAAATGTTATCCATTTGGATTTGGAGTTTTATCAAAATCTGATCAACTTAACGTGATGCTTATTTATGAGTCATACATTACAAGAACCAGATTTATGTAATACCAATAACTACAATAATACACAATTACTGTCACAATTCGGCTACTACTACTGTGGGGTAACGAGGAATCGAGGAGACATCGGAGTAGATCAACATGGAATCAGCTTTCTTTAGCCAAACAAGGGCACACAGGAGCAGGGCACACAGGAGCAGGGAGAACAGACGTTTAACAGCAGACGAGGAATTAGGAGCAGGGAACACTTTAAATGCACAGAAACACATGGGTAACACCTGGGAACAATAAGAACTAAATGGGGAACACCTGGACCAAATGAACCTACAGACAGAAACAGGAAAGACCAAATAAGGGTGTGGAAACATAAACATGGAGCACATGGGGAACAAAACACAACCAACACTAGGAACAGAGTCTGACAATTACCAGGCTTTTATATTTAACATCAACAAATACAAAGCATCATATGTAAACCAGTCTATACATTTAATTGAATCATATTTAAACCATGTTCATACTTTAACTGATTCATGTTGTTTCTAAAGAATTTCGATAAAGACATTTTGAAAATATAATTATTTAAACAAAAGTAGATGCAAATACAAGCCATGCCATTTCCCCCAAGTGTTATAAATGAAAATAAAAGATAGTGTTGCATGCAAACATCTCAAAATGACCTGCTGGACTCAATTTTCAATATGATAAGAAAAAAAATTAAACACGTTCATTTTGCAAACACCACCAAATAAACAGCACTTAAGCACGTTAACAAGTAAGCAAACAGGCTCAAATTGGCTACTGCTGAAATACAGAGAGGACTAAAGAGCTGTTCTTCTTTAGCAAATGGAGAGGTGATTATGGTAGATTGCTGTATTTCTCCACACTTCCTCTTCATCTGTACCTTCAGCACCATGTGACTGTGTTCAGAAAGCCTCCTTTAGAGAAATGAGTGTTTACACTGTCATGTCCCACCACTAACATGTCATAAAGTCCCATCAGAGCCAATTATACCTCATATTGATTCAGACACGTTCTAAACAGTACAGACATCACCCATTGGCAGTCATTAAAGCTGTTGAACAGTGAGCGTTTTTTTGAATTGCCCTCACCTCAGTGGTGCTCGCTGCGAGTCCCATATACCATAATGTGTCCCCAATTTGAAAAGGCAAAACACATCAAATGTAATACACCAATTTCTCTACGCAACAAAAGCCTCACAGACACAATGTGCGGACAAAGAAGATAGCAACAGCAACTAAACTGAAGTAGGGCGATATTTGCCCTGTCTGCTATAAATATGACCTGGGAAAATACTGGAAAAAACGGCCTGAATTATTCTGGTAAGGGTCAGTCCATTTTGTTGAACAAAACAGCAAAATTGTTCAAGCTCAGCTTTCGTTTAGAAACACAGTCAGTGTGAGAACTAGTAAAAATTCACTAGTGATAAGATTATTTTTTTCTAATTTAATAAAAAATTTGACTTGACAATGATCGAAAGAGCATCAAATGTGCTTCAAAGGAAGGAAGAACATCTGACTGTCTGTACAAAGAAGTCACATAATCAACAAGAAATAATGGAGAACAGATCATTTTTCATAAAATGCTTATAATCTATATAATGTGCATATAATCCATGTTTATATATCAAATAGTCAATAATCAGTGTCATGTTCACCTGTTACCTGACCTAAGCATAAAATGTTCGTTTGTGTGCGTGTGCGTGTGTGTGTGTGTGTGTGTGTGTGTGTGTGTGTGTTAATACACCTGTTGCTGGCATTATAACAACCCATTGTAACAGTTTACATGTTTACATGAATTTTCTTTTCTTTTTGTCTTATAATCTCAATCACTGTTTTAAGGTGGTGACTTAAATGTTTCTAAGAAGTACATTTGTAATATTTGTCCTATACAAGCATCTATTTTATCCAAAATACACTAAATTCTTACCATTTAAGCGTCAATAGTATATAGCTATGGCACAAAATAAATAATCAATATTTTTTTTCCTATACATAATAGAAAATGTGTTCTTAAAACAATTGTTCTATGAATTCCTCCCTGTAAACTATTCCAATTTGGATGGAAATTAAATTACCAAATGACCCTGGACTTTTTCAAAACCCTAAAACACTGTATTTATTACCATTCCAATTTACTTATTTACTCACAGATTTTCAGGATAGTTTCAGAGATTTCTTTACCTCTTCTTTTACTCTCCATGGCTTTTGGCCAAGGTTTTTGGTCAGTGAATATCATAGTTTCATATGCATTTCTCCCAACATTTATAATTACAATCAACCAGCCTTGTTAACAATTATTATATCTACTCCTGTTGTCACATACAGTTTAACAATCTCACTGAGATTTCCCACAATTCAATTAGCACAACAACAGATAATACAGCATATGCTCTGGAGAGAGGGTAAAACTATTAAAGAGCAGAGCTCCCAGCAGAAGATGTGTTTTCCCAGCATGAGCGTGTCTCGCTGGAGTAGACGGCCCCTGGCGCACAGCAAAGAGAGGAGAGTCGTTCACAAACCCTATTTCATATTCACCACATGAAGCGCTCCCTCTCTAATAATGGAGAAACAAATAAGCGTGACCGCTCTGATGCATATCGCTTCATAATTTAATCACATTTTGATATGGTGCAGTGTGTGAGCTGGAGTGTATGTTTAAACTCTGGCAGGGGGTGATTTTACTGAATCAGTGACAGTCTAAATGAAGGGAATGCGCAGAAAGATGGTGTCTTGATGTCCAGCAATCATTCAATGACTCTTAAAAGCTGATGTAAGCGATAAAACCTTGTGTATATAGAAAGTAAATAACTTTTTCAACGTTTAAGTTCCAACATTTTATTATAATAAAACCTTTTTTTTACACAAATGTTTGCAAAACGGTAATTTTTAAGTCATTTTGTTGTTGCTGATAATCGTATACTTTGATATATTCTATTATTAAAAACACTGTAGAACAGTTAAGCACATTTTACATTTTAACTTGTTACTTTACTGCAAAATACATTGTCATTATTGTAACATAAAAAAATATTAATATTTAAATGATTCATATAAAATATGTATACTTGTATAATATGCTGTACTCCATTTAATTATTAAAAAAAATAATTGATTCATTTTAATATGGCCAGTCTCTATATATTTCTTTTAAAAAATGTAGAAGTTATAATTTACTTGCAAAAAATATAAATTTGACAGTATTTCACAGGACATATAATTAACATATAATGCAAAGTTAAACCATTTACAGTTTTTCACCACATATTGTAAAGTAACCAGTTTTCACAGGTTTTTAATGTAGCATATTTATAGTTTTTTATATAAAATTACATTTACAGTAGTGTTTTTTTTAAAGTCCTCCTTCAGTAATAGTAGATAACATTTTCTTGATTCAGAAAATGGCTTCTTATATTTTCTCTTGAGTATGGGGTGAAATATGAACTTGACTCATTTATAACCTGTTTTTGGCAGACTTCATAAGATTTGCTCCCTAAACCACACCATTTTATGATATGAGACTGTGTGGGGTTTTAATCAAGTAATAATATGCTATAATATATGGCAATTGGCAACTGTGGTTTGAACAAAAATAAAATGAACACTTTGATCTCAAATGAGAAACTGCTTTGTTGTGTTGATCATATATTTGGGCCACACTCTGATGCAGACGTTTTCAAATCACACCTCAAGCCTTCTCAACACTGCACATTGTCTCCCTTACTGGAGACACCCAGCTCAGATCATAAAGTAAATCTATTAATCAGCTGATGTCAAGTAAATCCAAAATGTGCAGTGTTGGAGGTTCCAGAAATGGTTTGAAAACACTTGCTCTGATGTACTACCAAAAGTCACAGCTAAATTTATATAAGAGTCCAGCTTTACTAAGTTTGCAAAATTAGTTAGCGTGCTTAATGTGCTGTCAGAGGGGAAACAGTGAAGAAGTCAAAACCAATGATTTTTTGGCACTCTACAAAGTGCTCCTTCCTCCAATACAATGTTCTCACCTTATCCATCTCTGCTTTATCTCACAGCCGGAATCTCTCAACAGGTTAGGCTTCCATTAACACCACACTCACAAACGCTAACGAGAGAACAGCAGGTACTAATTTCTGACCTGCGTTAACGAGGTTGTCTAGTAAGAACTCTGGAGGAACCCGTAGGGTTGAACTTCAGGTCCCAGATGGCATATAAAAGTGGGTAAAGGCCATGTGGATCTCTTTCTTTCAGTGATTTTATGATGTGTTACATTCAAAACCAAATGTGGGATATTTCTAATTGATAGCTTTTGTTGTCTTGGATTTTTTTTTGTCCTACGCCGTAAGAAAAAGAAATCTGTAGTAAAAATAGAAAAGTTGCTGGTAATTTTCTGCCAGAATACTATCTTAAGTTTACAGACACACACAGTTTTAACGTAAACTTTTAAATGTATTTTTCACAATAAACAGATTTATGCTAATTCTAAGCTAATTGAATAAAGACATTTTGAAAATTATTTAAATGAAATAAAATGGATGCAAATACTTATTAAAACGTACCATGATTTTTGAGTACCGAAATCGTACTGTTTCTTACCAGTTTCATGTTGACTGACAAATATGCACATTATCACATAAAGGTTGTCTATGGTAAGCAAATGTATATAACAAATGGATGGGAATTTTATGCAGTTCTTAACTTTAAAGTTGTTTTAAAAGTTCCATTGGACTTCAAGTGATGTTCTGTTGCACTGATTGTTTTTAATTTAATTTAATTTTTATTATATTTTAAAGTCATTGTTTTAATTGATTGGATGCATAGTATGATTATTGATTATACCTGTTACGTTATCACAGAATTGGGATAGGAAAATTATATATATATATATATATATATATGCATCACAAACTTGCAAGTCCAGTTTAAAAATGTCCTGTTTGGCTGACTGATGGCAGACTGGGGAGGGTTTGTAGCGTTTTTGCAATACCATTTGATAATTGTAGTGTCAAAGAAATTACCTTTAATTAATGCACTGTAGCATTTACAACTATACCTTAATATCAATCACCTCATGGCAATATTTTCGTGTTGCTGCTGTTCGGAGCCACACTTGTCTGTTACTATGCCAACCACCACCACAGTGTGCTTTTCCTCCCCGACCTCAGTAAGGGAAATAGGGGGATGGGTGTAACCTGGCTTCTCCTCTTCAACCCCAGCCTAAGGTCTGGATTAACCCCCTACGCCCCATCACAATAGGGGCACATGTCCGCCTATCCACCGCTGGCCCATTCAGACCTGCTTTGCTCACAGAGTAATAAGGATTAGTGTTAATGAGACATAAGGAATTAAGTATGAATGAAGACCTTCTTAAGCAGTCATTCAATGCATTCTGCACCTCCTCGTTCTCCTTCTGTCTCCGCTCTGTGTTTGAGCACAAGGTGTAATCCTCTTGAAAATCAAAGGTAGGCGGCTCATATGAATACAGGCTCAGATCTTACAGTGGTATTTTATTCAGCTTTCTGCCATCTGCCTTGTCTCTTTTAACCCACACCCCTCTCAGCTTGCTACTTACACTCACTTCCCTCTCTTCACTTCTTTTTATTGCAGGGCCATTGTTTAATTTCTCCCTCTTGTAACGTATGAAGCTTTTCATATGAATCAGATGAGTGTGGTGTGAGATGTGAAGCTCATGAGGATATTTCTTTACAGATCGTGTATATTGTACCCAATCAGAGATTAGAGAATTTACTCAACTTTACGTTTCAAACCATGTGTATAGGCCATAAAAAGAGACATTTTAAAGAATGTTCTTTGGCATACAACAAAAGTGTATAGCTTGCTGGGAGTGTCAAGCTCCAAAATCAAAAACAAGCAAAAACATCAAAAAAGCACACCATAAAGTAATGGGTCAGAACCCACTGAAAAACAGGGAAAATACAATGTTAAATGCAAATAATAAGATATGTGATATGTGGGTGGGGGGTATATGAGGGAGAAAACGCTTTCTGTACCTGTATCTGTACTGGATTGTTTGCTATACTGCACATACAATCGTGGTATTTTTGCAAAAAATTTTGTCACTTCATAGAAATTAATTTATTTTAGGAAAATGTTGACATGTGCAGGTTGTGTGACAAGCTGACATTCTCAAAAACCATCCAACATAGGCCTACAGTAAAAGAAAATATGACCCAGGTGGAATTTATATTGTTTGTGCCTACTACAATGTGCTTTGTGCAACGAAAAAAATAAAATACTTTATATATATACAGTATATATACAGTATATATATAGAAATGTGGGTTCTGAAGCAAAACCAGTTGAGAACATTTTGGTTTAACTGTTCCTTTAAGTCAAATCAAGTGTTTATTCTCTAAAATTACTTAATTTCCTCAGCAAGACTTCCTTTCTGCTTTCTGTGAATGCAATCTGCCGGTGGGCATCCTGTGTGTCTGCCTTTACATTGACCTCTATTCTGCTCTCTGTTTGATACCACTGCTCATTATGCACCTCTCTCCCTCCTCTCCAATTATTGCCCTCACAAGTCATTTATGAGGGGTCTCAGACGACTGGGACACTCACTGTGCCATTACCCAGAACTCCCCTTGATCCAGCCCACACGCACTGCCCAGCGTAAAAAAGACTAGAGAGCAAATTCAAATGGGACTTTATCGCATTTATTTATAATATTCATTTTAAGGTTAAATTATAAATACACTTACAAACATTCTCATTGTTATTTGATTGTATCGAGGGTGTTTGTTTTAGATTGGCATGAAGTTTAGAGAGCAAATAAATGTTACATCTATTTTATATATATATATATATATATATATATATATATTTAATTGTGAGCGGAATGTAATGTAAAACTAAAATATATTTACAATTATAATAAATAATTTATACTTTTAACTAAAATGTACTTTAAAATATGCTTCAATATAATTTCTATTGAAACTGATATGTCATGTTTTAAATATTATTGCAATTACAATAGGGAACTGGAGGGGGTTTGTTTATTTGATGAAGTGATAATAATTTTATCATATATGTAAATCTAAAATAATTTTAAAATAAAAACATACAAACACAAACAAACAAACAAACATAAATAAATAAATATTTCATTTGTTTAATGGCATGTGACCATTAACCAACATCAGAGAACTGAGAATGTTTTGTTAAATTGTTAAAATATGAATTTAAATCTTAGGGACCTCTTCTCCCCTGCATCCAACTTCATTTCCACTTCCATTTTTATCAGGCTCTCTCTGGCCTCTCCCAAGATATGAGATACACGCTCTGACATGATTTAGCCCTAGATAGACTGAGATACACATGTCCTTTGGGATTCAGAGAGCCCTTCACAAAATCCACCCTCCCTCCATGTCTCCCCTCTTTTTCAAGAGGCTCTCTAATCCTTGTTCTCTATTTGTTCTCCACCTGTCTGTGGGCTATCACCTGTCTTTTGGCTGGCAGAAAGCCTGTCTGTCTCCTGCAGATATGCTGTGAATTCAACTACCATTCAGTAAGAGAAATCAAATACTGTCTGTAGCCTATTAGCATATGGAAATATAACAGATCTATACATTCAGAGCAGGACTGTAAAATAAAGTGCCACCGCACAAATTACTGACAAAGTTTATCGAGTTTTTAGGTTTTTCTTTCTTTTTTTTCTGAGCAGCAGTAATAGTGATACTTATATGAAGCACCATTAATAAAGATGTTGTTAAGCAAAAGTAGATGTTTCGAGCTTTGTGCTGAATGTGATTGGCCTTTATGTAGGTTTTCACTGTACACTTGCCATTTTGTCCCTTTATAATTCCTATAGAATGTGTGATGTCAGTATATTGATATTTCATCAAGCCCAGAGACAGTGAGAATTCCTCAGACCATGTGTGTAATATTCCATTACTATGGACTCCTGCAGCACATAATATCCTATTAATGAACACTCTAAATTCAAAGGCAGACACTCATTTTGTGGGCAGTAACAGATTTAAGCAGAGGAATTGGCCTGTCTTTATAAATACTCAGATGAATGAGACAAACCAAGAACAGGCTTGTGCTGTTACTTACATGTGATTTTATATGAGGTTATGGATCAAACAATATCATTCTCCATGGGAAACCACTATCTGCTATTTCTTAACTTATGCCTATGGCAAGATTTACTTAGTAAATCTGGCTTCATAATGTATAAACTGTATTTTCTATCCCCCTGTCCTAACCCTATCCCTCACAAAAAAAAAACTTTCTGCATTTTTTTAGATTTTCAAAAAACTTAATTCATAATTTATAATCTGTTTTCCTCAAGTGGACAAAAAGAAAACAATTTTGATTATGTCTCTAAAAATTAGGGCTGTTTTAGTTGTATTTGATGTAAATGTATGGAAGTCTAGTGTGCTGCTTAGTATATACTTAGTATTGTTTTCTATTTTTTTGAATTGTACATGAAATCCAGTTATTATCTTCTGGGATATCGCTATGGTTTCTGGGCCCCCCGAACATCATTGACTCAGCTAATGATATGCATGCCAGTTAATAGTAACAATTGGTCCTTAAAATAAAGTGTTACAAATTTTTGGCCAAACTATTTTTTTCTCCAAAGTCCTAAAGTGCTTTGCAAAACTCTCAAAAAGAATGAGTAATGATTCTATCACAAGTTAAACTTTACTAATTGTTAACTTCCGACCTAATGTAGATTATTTAAATTTTTCCATTCCTCCTCCAGTTGCCCTTTCACAGGCCCCCCTCCTGCTCCTCGATGCAGCGGTCCTCTGTCCCAGGGGAGAGGCTGTCCTCCTCCTCCGCTCTGTGAATGAGAGAGGATGTCAGTGCTGTTATCTGGGTGATCTCCAGGGTGCCGTATCAGCCCTGAACAGCACTGGCCCAGACACAGTCAGCACAGCCCCGTCAGCAGCGACACGACTTATACAATCTGTGTTTGGTGAATCAGCTCTGGCTGTTTCTCCCACTCACACACACACATGCAAACACGCATATTTTCGCTCTCTCTTGTCAGAAAGCCCACAGAGAGGCCCTCAGCCCTACAGCTAATCAATTCAGTCCAAATAGTTTTATTGACATGACAAATGTTACATCTGCATCTCCAGAACAGATTTGGACAAGCTGTGTACCTATAGAGAGAAGGACTGAATATACACCTGCACTGACGATATTTGTTTGATACTTAAGTAAGAAACTCATAAAACAAAAGGCATCACAAACATTGGCATGTGTACAGTGCAAGCATTTACACACTTTAGATTCTGGGCTCAACTGATATAAGAATAGTGAAAAAGCTGGTGAAAAAAATTGTATTAGAATTTTTGCTAAAATAGTAAGAGTAGCATACAAATATGTGGTCCCAAATTCAGCATCTGTCTTCATATATATTTATATGTGCACCACTATAACCACTATATATGTTATGTACTGTTGTATAAATGTTAATTCTTGAATTCTTTGAAAATTCTTTCTGTGTTACAATATTGAAAAATAAATTTTGTTCTATAGATATTTGGATATGTTTTAAAGTAGGACAAGAATTTACTGTATGGCTGTGTAATTTAGTTCATATTTTAATGTTCTGTAAGCTACTGTTTGAACATGGTAGTAGCTTATCACACACTGTAAAAAAAAAAATCTGTAAATTTACGGTAAAAAAACGGCAGCTGTGGTTGCTGGAATTTTACTGTAAAAAATACAGTAGCAACATTTTAGGTTTTACGGTTTTAACTTAAATTTACAGTTAAATACCGTAATTTCATTAACTGATATAATGTTAATATACCAACCTTATTGAAGTACTGAAATCAGTTTTGTACCTTTGTAATATGTTTTTATTCGTTTTAGTCACGTTCATACTCTTTTTAGTCTAGTCAAGTTTCAGTCAACTAATAGTCTGAGCATTTTAGTCTTATTTTAGTCAGAATTATCCTTGACTATTTTCGTAGAGTCGACGAAAACTGATGACATTTTAGTCTAGTTTTAGTTGACGAAAACTGATGACATTTAGTCTAGTTTTAGTCAATGAAAATTGTATTTTAGTCTCTTTTTAGTAATGCAATTCTATTTAACCCATTCAATATACTACGGTATAAGTATATAGTAGTATAGACGAAACCAAAATTTTCTTTTAGCCAAACCCATTTCAAACAAGGTTATCTTATTATATTATTGTTACCTTATAGACTCAAGAATACATCCATTCCAGACACGGAAGACGCTCTGATTTGAATTTACAACATTTATTTTACCAACCAAACATGTTAGAAGTACACACACATAAATTTAAATAAAGACGAACCCCGGCTGGCCGGCCATCGGTCCCTTTCTCTGTGTCAGACTTAACTTTGTTTGTTGTCGTCTTCTAAATAATGGGGCTTGGGGCTTGAGGAGGTGACGTCGCCTGCGTCTGCGCAGTGCGACCTGATGCAGCCCCTGAAGTGAGACACAGGAAACAGAAATACTGCAAACTACATACAAGTACGCGACTAAACGAGACGAAATAACGTTATAACATTTCGTTTCGTCTCGTTTTGGTCAACTAAAATGAAGAGACATTTTAGCATAGTTTTTATTTTGTAAACCACATTTAGTCTCATTTTTATTCGTCAACAATATTGCATTATACATTTAATTATAGTCATCATCACATGACCAGCATTAACGTTGCGTCTCGTCTCGTTTTCGTCACGTGATAAAGGTTCGTCAATGACGATATTTAGTCATAATTTTCGTTGACGAAAGCAACACTACACACAACCCTAATATACAAAACTGATAAGTAAAAAACTAAGAAGAAACAGTTATTTCAACAAAAAAACATAAAATTTGAAATCTAATGCAGGGAATTCTGGGAATGTCAATTTACGGTTATTCACTGTAAATTATATGGTCTTTTTCACTTCCAAAAATGGTATACTACCGTAAAATTTATGTCCAATACATGTAATGTCCAATAAAGTTTTTCACCATATATAGTAGGCCAATTGACAATTAACCATTTAACAGGTTTTTACTGTAGCATTTTTACAGTCTTTTACCATTAAATTCACGGTCATTTTTTACAGTGGGATGGTAATATGCATATGGAAATGATATGCAGATGAGTTAATGCATAGTCAGTCTGAGCATTTTAGTCTTATTTTAGTCAGAATTATCCTTGACTATTTTCGTAGAGTCGACGAAAACTGATGACATTTTAGTCTAGTTTTAGTTGACGAAAACTGATGACATTT
Source organism: Sinocyclocheilus grahami (assembly GCF_001515645.1). NCBI lineage: Eukaryota > Metazoa > Chordata > Actinopteri > Cypriniformes > Cyprinidae > Sinocyclocheilus > Sinocyclocheilus grahami. Next base: position 145,702 of record NW_015505466.1, on the reverse strand, counting down.
AGTCTAGTTTTAGTCAATGAAAATTGTATTTTAGTCTCTTTTTAGTAATGCAATTCTATTTAACCCATTCAATATACTACGGTATAAGTATATAGTAGTATAGACGAAACCAAAATTTTCTTTTAGCCAAACCCATTTCAAACAAGGTTATCTTATTATATTATTGTTACCTTATAGACTCAAGAATACATCCATTCCAGACACGGAAGACGCTCTGATTTGAATTTACAACATTTATTTTACCAACCAAACATGTTAGAAGTACACACACATAAATTTAAATAAAGACGAACCCCGGCTGGCCGGCCATCGGTCCCTTTCTCTGTGTCAGACTTAACTTTGTTTGTTGTCGTCTTCTAAATAATGGGGCTTGGGGCTTGAGGAGGTGACGTCGCCTGCGTCTGCGCAGTGCGACCTGATGCAGCCCCTGAAGTGAGACACAGGAAACAGAAATACTGCAAACTACATACAAGTACGCGACTAAACGAGACGAAATAACGTTATAACATTTCGTTTCGTCTCGTTTTGGTCAACGAAAATGAAGAGACATTTTAGCATAGTTTTTATTTTGTAAACCACATTTAGTCTCATTTTTATTCGTCAACAATATTGCATTATACATTTAATTATAGTCATCATCACATGACCAGCATTAACGTTGCGTCTCGTCTCGTTTTCGTCACGTGATAAAGGTTCGTCAATGACGATATTTAGTCATAATTTTCGTTGACGAAAGCAACACTACACACAACCCTAATATACAAAACTGATAAGTAAAAAACTAAGAAGAAACAGTTATTTCAACAAAAAAACATAAAATTTGAAATCTAATGCAGGGAATTCTGGGAATGTCAATTTACGGTTATTCACTGTAAATTATATGGTCTTTTTCACTTCCAAAAATGGTATACTACCGTAAAATTTATGTCCAATACATGTAATGTCCAATAAAGTTTTTCACCATATATAGTAGGCCAATTGACAATTAACCATTTAACAGGTTTTTACTGTAGCATTTTTACAGTCTTTTACCATTAAATTCACGGTCATTTTTTACAGTGGGATGGTAATATGCATATGGAAATGATATGCAGATGAGTTAATGCATAGTCAAACTAGGTATTGTAAGCTCTGAAAGGTAACCCATTATTGATTCCAAATTACATGACAAAAATTGTAGTTAGTAAAGTATCCATTACATACTATTAAATAAAAATTAATGTGTTCACCACAAGTTGAAACAATGCAATGTTGAAATACTTCGTAAACCTGAAATGAATTTTGTAAATCCAGCAGTCAAATGCCATGGCATGTAGCCACCTGACTGGGGGGGGGGGGGGGGGATATAAAAAAAAATAAAAAAGGGGAGA
>NW_015505466.1:140120-142940 GCF_001515645.1 Sinocyclocheilus grahami | reverse complement strand
GCAGAAAAAGCGGCGGGGAGTTAGCCGGCGGGGGGGGGGGGGGGGGGGGGGTATATAAAAATAAATAAATAAGTGGTGAAATAAAGTGACTAGTGACAGGTCCTTGTGTTAATGTCCACAAAACTGCTTTCTGAGTCTATGTAGGTGGTAGGCTATTTTAGAAAGGAACATTTAAAAGATGGAAAAGAGGAATTAGGGAGAATCAATCAATTATGGGGGGGGGGGGGGGGGGGGGGGGGGTATATAAAAATAAATAAATAAGTGGTGAAATAAAGTGACTAGTGACAGGTCCTTGTGTTAATGTCCACAAAACTGCTTTCTGAGTCTATGTAGGTGGTAGGCTATTTTAGAAAGGAACATTTAAAAGATGGAAAAGAGGAATTAGGGAGAATCAATCAATTATGAATAATTTATTGCTATTGTGTGAATAATATGTAATCATGTAATCAATAAAAAGTAACAGTAATCTGATTACAAGTATTTTAAAATGTAATTTAATCTAATTATAAGCATTTTTTGTAATTTGATTACATAATCCAGATTACATGCAGTCAGTTGCTACCGTTGGTATGTGCAGAGCACAGCTCAACTCATGTGGTCTTGGATGAATTTGAAGAAACCGAGAGACACAGACTTCTCCATTTGCTCTCCCTTATAATCTCATAGCTGTCAAGGAGAAACAGCTGAAAGAGATCAATGAGAGTGGCTCATTGCTTCCATTAAAACACAAAAGAGTAGAATTCTACAGGATGACAGGATTGTAACAACCCCCAAATCAAGACAAATTCTCCTGTCATCATGTCATGATAAAATCATACAATAAAGAAATCTTTGTATATACAGTTGCAGTGCACCTGGCCGCTCCAAACATGAAGCTCTCCTCCATGCATAAAAAGGAAGCCAAGGTGAAAGCGAGGATCTGGACCTTTAAAGCAGCCTCATGATGAATGCGTTTGGCAGGCCGGTGGATGATAGAGTGGAGCGAGCGATACGAAAGCGCCGGGCTCTTTGAAGCCTGGCAGAGCCTGGAGGCATGACTCCACAAGTCCTTCAGCCCCTCATGAGTTAATGTCCTAATCTGTTTTCAGCAGAGCCCTTGCAGGCATGCGCAACAGCCAAGGGCAAAAACTAATGAAATGCTCTTTTAGCCAGCTGTCATTAATTGGTCACAGTTAGAGAGGGAATGTCAACATGGAGGCTATTATCTGCTCTCAATCTCCACAGACTTCCACACAAATGTTCCAGGGCTTTCACAGCTCCTTCCATCTCTGTCAAAACACCCCCTTCACCAGGCTTTCACACAGAAGGTGTAAAGCCACTGAATTTAGTTCATATATTATATAGAAATCTCAAACTTATCTCCTGCACCTAAATTAGATTTAGTTAATGACCATTTTAGCATGTATGAATTCGGGTCATTATAGTTCATGTTATTTTTTAATAGTTTTAGCTTTAGTTAAGAATAATAACCCTATTTTTTGTTAATTGAAATCGAGTTGAAATAAAGTATAAATATTAGATGAAAAACTAAACAAAATGTTGTAATATAGTAATTTAAAAAAACAAAAACTAATAAAAATGACAAAAGCATGTAAATTACTAAATAAATAAATAAAATAAAAAATAAAGTGAAAACAAAAATAAATGATTAATAAATAATAAATGAATTAAAAATATTGAATCACATAAAAATTGTGTGAATACAATAAAAGTGAATTGAATTAAGTGAAATCAAACCTTCAACTTTCAACAGTGTCATAAAAAAAGAATATAATGCAAATATTGAGATATAGCACCCTGGTATGCATTTGCAGAGTAGTTTCTTTTAAAAAACGTATTTCTACATTTAAAAATTTATAAAATTATATATTTTAGTGCTGAATAAAAGTATTAAATGTCCATACCAGCCAGCAATCAAATACACAAATGCTGCAAGAAAGGAAATAATAATTTTAAAAAAACTATCCTGTGAGGGTTGTTGATGACAAAAGGAGCATAATGAAGTGTGGTCTTTGTATTTGAGGAGACAGTATGGTCTTGTGCATGGCATTGTGGGTGCCATGACCGCTGACCCCAGGCTGAGGTGTGTGGAACAGTGGGCTAGTGCTAATGGAGCTGTAGTGAAGAACAGCTGATCCCAGAGTTGGAGAACACAGGCCCTCTCTTCAGTGCTTTGTTAAGACACTCTGACTTCTTTAGGCTGGGACTGACACGAATGCTCAGGACAAAACATCACAAATATAGTGGTGCCAATCGACAACAGCCGTAGGCTCCTCCAGAGTCCAGCTCAACACTCCTGTTCAATACATCACACAGCAGGAGAGAGCCAGAGGACTGAAACCAGCCCTCCAGCCTGCAAGAGGCCTGCGGGGACATGCATAAATATTATATTCCCAGGACCTCAGCATCTAGAATCAGGCTTGGCTTGCCTGTCATTGGGGCCGAGTGCAAAGCGTACAGATGATAATGTATGATGAATTACCCAAAACTGCATTTGTATTAATGATTTTCTCATATCACAGATGTCAAATCTTACATGAGTCACAAATATATATATATATATATATATATATATATATATTGTAGCGTCTGGACAAGTATATATATACATATATACACACACACAGTTGTGCTCATAAGATTACATACCCCTTGCAACACAATGCATTAAGAGCCGGGGGGTGTAAACTTTTGAACAGGATGATGATATGTAAATTCTTCTCATTTTGTTTAACGATCATATTTTTTTCATTTAGTACTGGACTTCAGAAGCTACATAAATACTTACATGTTTCCCAGAAGACAAAATAAGTACAATTT
>NW_015505466.1:99600-140011 GCF_001515645.1 Sinocyclocheilus grahami | reverse complement strand
TTTCCCCCCCCCCCCCCCCCCCCCGTCTCTTAATGCATTTTGTGGCCTTCTTGAACATCAGTACATGTTTTCACCTTTTGTAATGCATGAGTCCCTCAATTGTCCTCAGTGTTAAAAGATGGGCTTCAAAATCATACAGTCAGTGTTGGAAAGGGTTCAAATATGCAGAAGATGCTGGAAAACTAAAGAATGTGCAGGTGCTGGAAGATTTTTCTGAAGAACAGCAGGCAATTAAACTGCTCAGGACCAATAAGGTACTCATGAACAAAAATCTTTACAAAATATAAAAACTGTCGTGGATCATCCAGCAAATTACACATAGTATTAAGATTCAAGGATATGTAAACTTTTAATGGTGTCATTTTTATAAATATTATTGTGTCTTATAGAATATATGTAAACATCTGTTATGTGAAATAGCTTATTCAGGACAGTACTAATTAAAAATAACATGCAACTTTCATGATCCCTCTTATTTTGTTTCAGTTATTAACATTACATTTTGCACATTCTGCAAGGGGTATGTAAACTTATGAGCACAATTGCATATATATATATATATATATATATATATATATATGTGTGTGTGTGTGTGTGTGTGTGTGTGTGTGTGTGTGTGTATACATAATGATTATTAATATTATTATAAATAAAAAATGTTTGGGGGTCAGTGAGACTTTTTCATTTTTTCTATTTTAATGAATACTTTTATTCAGCAAGGATGCATTAATTTGATCAAAATTGACTTTTTTTAGGAAGACATTTATAATATTACAAAATATTTATATTTCAAATAAATGCTGTTCTTTTGAACTGTTCTAGTCATCAAAGAATACTGGGACCCACTTTATATTAAGTGGCCTTAACAACTATGTACTTACATTTAAGTTAATCATTTGGTACAATGCACTTATTGTGTACATACATGTTTTTACATTGTACTTATATTTTAGAAATACCTGCGTGTAATTACATCTGTAATTCATTTCTGTAATTACATTTATAATTACACTGTTGACACATCCCTTAAACCTACCCATACCACCAAACCTGTCCCTAACCTTACTTGTATCCCACCTCAATAGCAGCAAAAGTGTTTTGCAATACAATATGAACACAATAAGCACATTGTACTTATTTTTTGATGTAAGTGCATAGTAGTTAAGGCCACTTAATATAAAGTGGGACCATGCTGTATTTAAAAAAGAGGAAAGAATAAAATAACATTTCCACAATAAAATTAAGCAGTACAGTTTTCAACATTGATAATAATATGAAATATTTCTTGAGCACGAAATCAACATATTAAAATGATTTCTGAAGGATCATGAGACACTGAAGACTGGAGTAATGAAGCTGAAAATTCAGCTTCATCATCACAGGAATAAATTACATTTTAAAATATATTACAATAGAAAAGTTATTTCAAATTGTAATATTTCACAATAATACTGTTTTTATTGCATTTCCGATCAAATAAATGTTCTTTAATAATTTAAAACGTTTGATACTACAAATATTGGCTAACACATATATAAAAATAGATATATTATCACATGGCTTGATATTTCAAAAGAGCTTGAAGTCAAAACAATGAAACCCGACAGCAAATTAAGCCAGTATCACAATTCACTTATCTTTAGTCATAAACTGACACCTTTTTATGTAATTATATCAAAATTACAGTTCTGCTTATCCTACAGTTTCATTTCACAAGCTTAAGTGATTTCCTATTAAATATTCTACAAATTCCCTACAAATGAGTGGTAGAAGTCCATCACGGGAACTCTAATAGAAAAGTATAATTACTTCTCAGAGTGAATTATCTCTTACAGGGCACTAGTTATCAAAAGTTATCTAGCCATGGCTGGCAATTATTAAAGCCTTAATCAAATATGGATGGTCATTTGTTAATTGAATTATTGCAGACCATCAGAGCACGTTTTGGAGGTGAAAAATGAGCTGTGAGATGGAAACTGAGATCTATGCTGGATATGAGCTCCATTAATGATCCTGAGACCTGTGTGGCACTGAGCAGTTATAATCCTGTAGTAGAGAAAAGTTACAGGAAATAAAAGGCGATGGGGTCGACGGACGGAGAATATTGAGAGATCATTTCATTTACATTCATGCATTTGGCAGACACATCTATCCACAGTGCATTCAGTGTATACATTTTATCGGTTCATCATACGTCCCCTGGAAATCGAACCCATGACCTTGGAGTTGCCAGCACCATGCTTTACTGTTTGAGCTACAGAAACATGTATGTGTGTCTTATGAAACATTTGCCTTATTAAATGAATTTTTCCACAGCATGCCATTCTTTTTCTGCTAATAAATCTTCTGACATCACATGCAGCACACAGTGCGAACGCAAGAAAATGACAACAGTGTCACCTTCAAATTTTAAGGAATGTGTTCTTTTCAAATTTTTGTAACCGTTTTTAAAGCATTTTCACATTTTTTAAATACTTTACCAGTATTTTATTATGTTCACCTATACTGACATTTTCATGCTCAATATTTCAACTGTACTGAACAGTTTTTTATGCACAAGAATACTGACTTCAAAATACATGTGGTGTAATGATATTTGCCAGCTAAGGCAATTATTAGCAGCTTTTTGCACTGACCTTGTCACTTATAACCCTATAATATTTTGATTGTAACAGGGTCAATGAAAATAAATCAAGTGTAATGAATCCAGTTATTTATTATTGCATTTATTATTATAATTTTTTACATCCACACATCAGGCACTTTATCCCAAAACAACTTTGCATACAAAGATCAATATTTAATAATTTATCCATTCCCTAAATCAAATTGGTGGATTGTTAAACAACTTTATCAGCATAAAACTGTATATTAAAGTATATTACTTCCAAACATATTGTAACTGAAATTAGAATAAGATTGTAATGCTTCAGGCAGTAACAATTAGATCAAATATTTCATAAAGAACCACATATTTAAGATAAAAATATTGATACATTGACCTAAGGCCTCAAATATAAAACTTTGCATTTCATCCTAAAAGACACAAATCCAGAATTTGTGCAAAATTCCCTTTGGCAATCCTAGTCAGTGGAAGACTGTGGGTAAATGCATCCCTAAATAACAATATACATTAGTTTTTATTTTATTTCTGTTCATTTCTGTTTACATTTTGTTTTCATTAACGATAATAACGCAGTACAAGAAGTTTCCTGAAATACAAAAGAAGAACACAGTTTGTGTTATATGAAATCATTGTGAAAGACAGCATGTGAATTACAGAGCCATTACAGGCACGTTTCTCTGCTCTTGACCTCCGGTTGATCTAGCAGTCATACCTGCCAGAGATGCAAAGACAAAAAGAGAGACAGAATTACAGAGAGAGGAGGTGGAGTACTTCATCTACTGTTTTTAACCATATCACCCTCTTTGAGCAGATAGGCAGAAGTGAACTTTCAGCAGCAAACAGGGACTGAAACACTGATAAAGCCTGTCATGTTGACTTGAGGATGCCATAAAAACAGTGTCGAGTGTGGCAGATAAGGCTTGTGATTAATAGCTAGTCAACACTAACTTTATGAAAACTGAGTGGGGAAAAAAAGAGCGGCTACGCATTGTGTATGTGTTTATGGGTGTTAAATGTTTATTGATGTGATATATTGATTTGATATATAGATTTGCTTTATGCAACATCAAGAAGATCAGGCCCTTTCTTTTGGAACATGCTTCACAACTCCTTGTTCAAGCTCTTGTTCTGTCCAGGCTGGACTGTTGCAATGCTCTCTTGGCAGGTCTTCCAACCAGTTCTATCAAACCTCTATAATTTATCCAGAACGCGGCAGCAAGATTCATTTTTAATGAGCCAAAAAGAATGCACGTCACACCTCTGTTTATCAATTTGCACTGGCTACTAATAGCTGCTTGCATAAAATTCAAGGCATTAATGTTTGCCTACAAAACCACCACTGGCTCTGCTCCCCTTTACCTTAATTCATTTCTTCAGACTTATGTGCCCTCTAGAAGTGAACGTCGCTTTATTGTGCCATCCCAAAAAAGCACAAAATCACTTTTACGGACTTTTAAATTAACTGTTCCCTCCTGGTAGAATGACCTGCCCAACTCAATCCAAGCAACTGAGCCCTTAGCCATCTTCAAGAATTAGCTAAAAACACATCTCTTCCATCTTTTTTGACCCTCTAACTCTAGCACTCTCTATTCTAATTCTATTCTTTAAAAAAACACTTTTAGACTTGCACTCTATTCATTTGCTGCTTGTTTTCTTTCTAAAAAAAACTAGCTTTCTAATCTTTTTGGATTCTATATGTTTTCTTTTCATTTATTATACAATTAACAAAAGCAAAAAAGATCTCTAACACTAGCTTACTCTATTCTTTTTCTATTCTATCTGTTTTCTTTTTATTTATTATATTATTTAAAAAAAACCTTGCTACATGTACTGCGTTAAGCTAACTGAGACTTGTTATAGCACTTGTATATCATTGCTCTTTTGTTGATTTTGATTGTTTCCATTGTCCTCATTTGTAAGTCGCTTTGGATAAAAGCGTCTGCTAAATGACTAAATGTAATGTAAATGTAAATATATTGAATTAAAAAGAATAGGGATTGGCTCATTGAAACTGCATTTTGAAATAATGAGGAATATTAACTTTCAAAATGATTTCCTGCTGTGATATAAACACTCGTCTAAATTTCATAAAAAATACAAGTTTAAATATTATCCGTTTGGCATGTCCCATCATTTGGTGTGTGAATGCATTTGTAAACACACTCGTGGAGGCCTGGAGTGTGTTTGTGCATGTCGTTCTGAGTTTATGCTAATGAGCCGCAGAGGGCAAAGAGGGAGGGATGAGCTCTTCTAACGGCTTTTTGAATGAGATGAATGGGTTACAGATGGCCCACTCAATATATTAAAATGAGATATGCAAAGCAGGGGTGGGACTTCCTCAAGATGGGGGCTTTCCTGAAGCAGCTCGGCACTTGTCCATCATTCGTCATGGACGCATACAGACGCACATATGCATGCAGAGACGTGACTGATTCACCATAACAAATAAGCACAGTCTGGCTTTAACCAGACTAGCAGAGTCGTGTAATCAAGCCATTAACCCAACAAAACTGCATCTATTTATAGAACGTCTCTGAAGCTATTTTTAGGCCATGTTTAGTGATCTCTAACACTAATCTCATTCTGGGTCAAAAAAGAGTGGAAATATTAGTCATCATCAGCTTAGTGTGCCATCATGTTTGCCCATGTTTTTCGAATTGCGTCTTGTATCTTGCATCTTGCCATATGATTTATATCTTGCAATGTGACATTATATCTCACAACTGTGACTCTGTTTCTCATAATTGTGAATTCATATCTTGCAATATTTTTGTTTTAATTTCACATTGTGACTTTATTAGCTGTTTATCAAAATTGCAACTTTTGACTTGACTTTATTTCTGATAACTGTGAATTTATATCTCACAATGTTATTCTGCATCTAACAGTGTGACTGTATGTCTTACTATTACAACTCTATTTCTCATAAATGCAACTTTGTTTATTATAATTGTGACTTTCTATCTTGCAGTGTACTCTGACTTTATATATTGCAATGGGACTTTACATCCAGCAGTTTGTTTCTACTAACTGCGACTTCATATTTCACTAAGTAATTTTAAATTTCACAATTTGACATTATATGTCTCAATTATGACTATGTTTACTGTAATTGCAACTTTACAACTCTCAATATAATTTTAAATAATGCAATGTGATTTAAATCTCACAATTTGACTTCATAATTGTGACTTTGTGTCTTGTAATTGTCTTTAAATCTTGCATTTGTGACTGTGTCTTGTAATTGTGTTTTTATATCTTGCAATGTGATGGTTTTATAGTACTTTTGTGATGCTTTTAAACTACTTTGTGGAAAAGAGCAGTTTGGACATTACACTAAATATCTTAGGCAAATCAAAACTATTCCTTATATAATGTCAAGGGGGTCATGTGATTCTACCATTTGGCTTTTCAAGACATTTTCAGAGGTCTTTCTGAGTTGAAAGGTGGAGAGGAGGTCAGACAGCGAGTGTTTGGAGTAAATGTTTCTGATTCAGGAGCAATGAAGTGGAGAAATGGCTGCTGGGATTGAACGGTTCAGCTGATTTCTCCGCCTGCATCTTTCCTTAGTGTCACTCTGACCACTGACACGTGCTGAGCACTGCCCTTTGTCACCTCCTCCTTCACCCCCATCCCACCGTCTGTCTACACCTACCCTGGTATGACCCCCGTTCTCCACAAAGACACATTGACCGGCTCTTCCTTTGGCAAACACACCGCCTGGCCATTCTGCTGTAATCCATATGTGGGAGCATATATCTCTTTGAAAGTCACCAACAGAGATGCCATGATTTTTTTTTTTAGATTGATCAGGCTATTATATTTATTTGACTAAAGGCTGAAGGACATACAAAAAAATGCAAGAACAACATTTTACCTTTTTACCATTTTACCGTATACCATTTTTACCACCTCTGTTTTCTTGTGTGAACTTGTTGGGTGTATGATACAATGACTTACTCATAAAGACAGTCATTTGTTGCCACCTACTGGATTTTTTATGTTACACATCCCCACCACTAATTCACAGGCTTTGTTTTTGCATGCACAAATATTCATAATAATTGTAAAAGTGATAATTGCCTTAGTATGCACCACTAATTATTACTTAGTCACAAAGACATCTTAACTTCTGCGAAATACAATAATGTGGGGTTATTTTTAAATAAATGCTTATTAAAAACATCCAAATATGCAATTCACAGTGGGATGATTTTATCCCTATTGATGTTGCCAATATTACAGTTTAACTGGTGAATCGCATAATCCATACGTTCTTTTCTCATTGTTGTCAACGTATTGAAAATTCCTTGATATTCAATCAAAGATTATATTTACCCACGGTTCCCATTTATCAGAGAAGAAAGCCTAAATGCGATTATGTAGACGAGGGATTAATGTGGAGATAAGCACAGGGTAATGCATGGTAATGATCTGACAGTAGTATTCCTCCTCCTTCATTTGCATATCTTAAAGTGCTGACAGGTGTGCCAGGCCATGGGGTAGAAATGAAGGCCAGTGGATGCCGATAAGACACTGTGGGGTGTTTTACACCTTTGAATGTTGCTGATAATATGGACACTGGTTCTCTCTCTCTCTCTCACACACAAACACAAGCACGAAAACGCTCTGAGTATGTTTGTCACAGATAACATACTGTAGATGGCTTGCTGGACCATCTCTATGTCTAATGCACTCTGTCTGCAGATCTGTTGTGGGCTGTAGGCTCTTGTGAGGGCACTGATAAATCAAGGCAAATGTTACATGGAGGCATTTTTTGCATTCGCGCATACATAGACTTTGCGGTGTGCCTCATGCATCATTTTATCTGAATCTGCCACATGTTGTTGATTTTTCTCCACCGACAGCCCTCTCTCATAATAAATGCTTGGCTGATGCATATAACAGTACAGAATCAATCGTTGTATTGGCTAAACACCACACTGGAAATGCTGAAATCTCTTTTGCAACAATGAATGTACTGTGGCGTGCTCAGAGGATAGCCTATCCTTTATAGGACTATTCAATCCATGCAATCTATATCATACAGCTACATCATTACAAGATAATATTCCTCTATATTCTTATTGACTAGCAGTACATGTACATATGTCAAATGTCAGAGATAATTGGCCAGAAGTGCAAATGGTAAACGAATTTATATTCATTATTGGGAATGCTAATATATCTCCCGCCGGGTTCTTTACTGTGTTAAATCCTCCTTTGCATGCAATCAAGTTATGTCTTTGGTTCATTCTTAGAAATCTGTGCATTTCTGTCTCTTTTCTGTCCCTGTGACATTCCACTGATATAATTATAAAAAAAAACACCACTGAACTTTTCATTTGAATTGTACTTTTTAATTTGAATTTAAGAATTTGAAATTTAAAATTAAAATGTTTTAATCATCTTTCACCTTGTGCCTTTTTTCTGAAATGTTTATTTATATTCCCCCCAAAAAGTTCTTTTTCAAGTATGACAAAAGTGACAAAAGTGTCTTTTCAGACACTGTAATGTTGTGAGTTTTCTTTGATCATATTTAAAAGAGTACTATTACAAAATCCTTTTTAACCAAAGAAAAGTAAATTTCACAGCAGCTTTTGTCGGTTAAAAATAGTAACTCAATATTTCAACTCATTTTCATTGCATTTTTAGATTCCCCCCCCCCCCTCTTGGCACAAAGGAAAAAAATATTACAAGTAAATACTTTGGTGTGGTGCTGGGTAAGGTTATGGTTAGCTGGTTTAACCCTTTTATGTTGACCTTTAACCTTGTAATATTTTTAATGTAATCACTGTTGAATTATTGTTCCACAAAAGATGTTTTGCAAAGCAGGTCAAAACTGGTTGATTTGACCAGAATTTACTTCACAGAATCACAGAATTTATATAGATAAATGACCATTACTTCAATGCAATCTGCCATTGAACAGTCTATATTTGTTGATGATTTATTGGAATATTACAACATTTCATAGGTCCCCCAGCATTTATGGGAGTTATGGTTATAATTTTGGTGGGAAAATAGGATTTTCTATGAAATTTAAGAATAGCCACTTTAAAAAATCTATTATAAATATGTACTGAAAATTTCTTTTTATTGATTTGTTGGTTGTCACAAATGACACTGTTTGCTGAGAACGAGACATCTACACTTATATCAGTTTTTCGGTTTCATGTGAATCTCAAATACACAGATTGCAGAAAGCTCAGACAATCACAGAAGAATAAGGTCTTCTAACTGTCTTCTGACACTGCTCATGCAGGGTCGCCAGGATTCACTGTATCAATTGTAGTGCTGTTATTGGAGTGTAATCGGGCATGAGAAAGGCCAGCTTGCTGAGGGTTGGGGGCTATTATGAGGGTCCCATCTGTGACTGCGGTGTGGAGAGGGGGGTACTGGCCTGGAGGTCTCTGGCACATGTCTATGAATGGTGGGTGTGAGAAGGGGCAACGGGGAAGCAGCTGATTCGTCCGGATGTGTGGGTGAACAACCTGTCTTAAGCTTTTGCAATGTATATTTTGCACTTACCCTCCAGAGAAAGTGTCCCTTTTCACTGTGAGCCAGTGTTTATCATTGTTAAACTAGAAGAAGCTTAAAATACACATTGATCTGTTCACAGATGTGCATGCGTTGTTTCCTCTTCTAGCATAAAACTTCATATTGTATTATTGACTATCTTGTTCGTTGAGTGCACATTCAGTGCCATCTCCACACTGAGATCCATTTGAGAGCAAGAGTGATGGTTGATTGATCCCATGGCTTCCTCTGCAGGGATCAGCGGGGCCAGGCTGCAGGAGATGATAAGCTGAGATGGAACAGGGCTATCACCGCTCTGGGGTCAGGACCCCTCCGTAAATTGAGCTGATTACTGCTGCTGCTGCTGCTGCTGGTCAAGTTCGCGGGGAAGACCAGTAATCAACAGCCAGGCCAGGGTACAGCAGAAGACTGCTATCACAGACATTACTACACTACATACTACAGTATAAACAAACATGTACGAGGCTGAATGGTGTTCATGCAGTCCCACAGTGCAGTCACAATATAATACAGCCTAAAGTGGCTTATTGCTCTTCTAAAATGGCTACTATATATTAAACACACAAAAATTTTATATGTTATAATGAATTATATTATGGATATAGGGAATTCATGAAGTGCCATTATATGCATTTATATACTTCTATAAAATAGCCTACCATGTAAACTATAGTTGCCCTCTATGGGTGCTGAAAAGAGGTGTTTCACATCATTTGATTAGCATGACCTGAAAATGGCGTGAATGCATTAATATAATATATAAAATATTATATTATAGTGTGTAAAATGTACACTGAAAAATTAGTGTAGGTTTTACTTAAAATTTACTACACTGTAAAAAAAAAAAAATCAAAGTTGTAAATAAAATAAAGATTATTGGAGGACATTTTTATAAGAAAATACTATTTCAGTCTTTCTACTTTATAATGTCATGTTTATGTCAATGTATTGCGGTTTCTTTCCAATTAACTGTGAAATGTACTCACGACTTCTGCGTGAATATTATTTCTACACCACTTTTTGTAAGTCATTACAAAGAAATGGCAAGCAACACATTGAATATAACATGATATTTTGAAACAGAAATACTGAAATATAGTTTTGCAAAGATTACTTTTTACAGTTTATTTGGACACTCAAGCAACAATAAAAAATGTATATATGTATTTTGCAATATGTATTTTTAAAACAACTGCCACAATCTCTCAGGACCTGAAGTGGGACACTCACATTGACTCCATTGTGAAAAAGGCCCAGCAGAGGTTGTACTTCCTTTGCCAGCTGAGGAAGTTCAACCTGCCACAGGAGCTGCTGAAACAGTTCTACTCCGCCATCATTGAATCCATCCTCTGCACTTCAATAACTGTCTGGTTCAGCTCAGCTACCAAATCTGACCTCAGAAGACTTCAGAGGGTAGTCCGGACTGCTGAGCGAATCATTGGTACAACCCTCCCTTCTCTCCAAGAACTGTACTCGTCCAGAGTGAGCAAAAGGGCTGGCAGAATCACTCTGGACCCCTCACATCCAGCACACTCCCTCTTTGAACTGTTGCCGTCTGGTCGACGCTACAGAGCTCTGAGCACCAGAACGACCAGACACAGGAACAGTTTCTTCCCTCAGGCCATCCATCTCATGAACACTTGGCAATAACTGTGGAACACACACTATTTATTCACTCATACACTTATTTATCTAACATACACACTCAGTCTACATTTCAATTTGCACGTTGTAGTTAATGGTTTGTTAATGGTGAGAATTGGACCTTAAAATAGTGTGTAACTGATCCTTGATTTGAGTGATGGTTCCCAAGTCGGTATGATTGACAAGTACTGAACGCTTGTTGCAACAGCTCTGGGAAAACTGTGACAAGCAGTGTTTGAATGTTTAGATGATGCTTGCACGTTTCAACCTTCTGGGACATCTCTCAACATC
Organism: Sinocyclocheilus grahami; assembly: GCF_001515645.1. NCBI lineage: Eukaryota > Metazoa > Chordata > Actinopteri > Cypriniformes > Cyprinidae > Sinocyclocheilus > Sinocyclocheilus grahami. Next base: position 128,910 of record NW_015505466.1, on the reverse strand, counting down.
CCATCAATACATTCACACACAAAACACAATAACTGGCCAGATTTGCACAAAGCATGAGAGTGAACAACTCAGATGGTCTCCACTCCCTATACTTGACACGAGCATGACCTGTGTGTGTGTGTGTGTGTACACACACTAGCCCCTCCTTGTTGCAGTCTGTCTCTGTGTTTCTTCTCTGTGCCAACTGCTCACAGTCAGGGCGATCCTCCAGGGTGCATCCTCAGGTCACCTGGTCAATTAAATTCAAATTGAGGATAAATTATCTGCAAATTATGTCCAAACAAGTAAGTAAAATAAATTGACTTTAAAACAGTTCTGAGGGGCCAGAGGATGCAGAGTTTTGCTAACAAACCTTTACATGAAAACAAGGCACCCAATTTTTTTATATATATAAATACAGTCAAAACACACAATTATGTTTATATGCAGTTCAATCTGTCTGTATTTGAATATTGTTTCACAATGGGCATCACTATTACTATTACATGCTGTATGGTTAAAAGTTTGTTCAAATCACTAACCTTAAGCATTAAATTTTGGTCTATAACTTGCACAAAGGACATAAATGATACCTGAATGAAATCAGGGGTTTTGCCCAAGGACCCCTTCCTAAAATATTAAATCAGTATGTATGGTCATGTATTAGAATGAATGAATGAATTAATTAATAGTCATTTTCTTAAAATCTGGCTTTTATAATATTATTGTACTATAGTACTATATTAAAGTACTAAAAACTATATGCAGATTTTCTTTAACACGTGTCAACAAAATAGTCACTATTAATCTCTCTTTGACCAGTCTATAAAGCAAAATGAAACAGTAACATTATAAAATCTGGACAATGTAAATTAAGGTAATGTAAAACATTACCTTAAGCATTTTTTATGTATGTTTACAGCCATAAAATACATTTTGTAAAATAATAATAAAAATAATAATAATTTCTCTAAAATTGTTTGCATACCCTCTCAAACCCCCTTGTTTCCCTTAAATCATATGATATTTTGAGGAGAGTTGTGCCTGGCAAACGTAATCACCTCAGAACGCCTATATAACTGCGTAGCAACATCCTGGCAATTACCCACAACACCCTAGAACTATGGCATTGAATTTTGGTGAAGTGACACATTTCCTTCAGAAAATGTAAATAAATGATTTTTTTTCTGTCTTTAATTATGTGTTCTTGTCTTATATGTTTACAAGAGAGAATAAGCCAGAGAGAGGGAGAGAGTAAAAGGCATGTGACAGTTCTTGTCCCTGAGGGCTTGATGACACTAAAGAGACACAGAGAAGAAAGGAGGAGGGGAAGCCCATCACCCTCTGCTCCATTCTGTTCTTTTACAACTTGACAAAATAGCCTTTTAATTTTGCTGAACGTCTGGGGCGTCTGCGGCTCTGCCTGCATCAATCTCCATCATCAGCAGGCTCTGGGCACTGAGTCCCCAGGGTCCTCTCACTGCCAGAATACCACTGTCTCACCCCCTCTGGGCACACAGCAAAAGAGAGCCGCCAAGACTGTTTCTCTTCCTCTGTACAGCCAGGATTAGAGTTCTCCATCTTTCTATGCTCAAATTCTCCCTTTTTTCTAATAAGTTTGAGACTGTAGATTCAGATTCAGATTTATGCCTTTCAAATTCAGCCAGCAACACTCACATTCGTCATCATAGCATGTAATATCCTAACTGCTTTCTGTTTTCAAAAAAATAAAATGTTTCACTTTAAATTTCACTTTCAAAATCATATATTTGAACTGATGCCTTTGGGTTTGAGTTCTTCCGGCATTTCTGGCACGATTGAATATCATTTGACTGTGGCCCGGCCTGATGCGGTGACATCATTGAGTGAGACAAATCCATGATATCAATTGGCAGGCGGAATGAGAGACAGTCAATAGGGATTTTTTTTAGGGAAGTCTTTCCCTATTGTTTACATTCATACCTTTCAACCAATGTCAACCATGTCAACCAAGGTAAGTGAAGCAGAACAGGTGAGAAGGGTCTTTGGACAGAACGCCGCATACATACATGCCTCATTCACACAGAAAAGGAAGCTTGACAAACTTTTTAATCTGTCATGAGAGACTGTAGTTTCATCATGCATTTGAAATATGTATATATATATGCTCTTGTAGAATTAAGGTTTAGGTTGAGTGGTCTTCAAATAAAGTTGGTACATTTTTGTTTCTTGAAACAAAATGATTGTTAACTGAAATTAAAAATATATATATTTAAAACCTTTTATTTCAGCTATGGCTGGCAAGGCAACATTTTTTTTTTCCATTTATAACTAAAATGAAATAAAAAGTAATACATACAATCAATACAATGTATATATATATTTTTAACTATAAAAAAGAATAATAAAATTACAAAAACATAACTACAAATTAAGTGAAAACCAAAATATTAAAATAAAATTTCTAATTCAATATATTAACAAGAACTATGATAGCATATCAGTGAAATAGTGGGTTGTGTTTTTTTTTTACAAATAAATTTGCAATTAGCATTTGCTCATATCTGGAAATTCTTCAACATTCTTGTTCATTTTCAATAAATTACAAAAGACTATGCTATAGTCTATAGGCCATTGTTAGACACAAAGTTAAGTTCTGAACATTTTTACTTTTTACAATATTGCATGTCCTGCATTGCAAGCACCTTATTACTTGTTTGAAGAACATTAAAGACACTAATTCTCCAGGAAATAACTGAACTGATAACAGTTTCATATAAATTACTTTTTTTTTTTTAAGAAAACATAAGCCCCTAACCCTATACATAAAATAGTTACTCATTTCCACAAGAGTGTGTTGGGTTAATAGTTTCCATTGTGGGTGTTCTGCAACAATACACAGAGTAGCTGGTGAAGAGACGTTTCACATCATAACTGCTTCTGCATTTTAGCACACTGACCAATGAGCATCCATATCATAGCATACATACAGAGACAGAAAGTCCTAGCATTAACGTCACCCAGCTTCATTTCAACCTCAGCAGGGACAGCTGATGAAATTTATCTCTGTAGCTAATTCTGGGGCAGTCCTTAACTGTCCATTGTCCCTGTTAAATAAAACATTCAAATACATAATATAAAATAGATACAATTACATCCACACAGGGACAATCTGAATAAATAACATAAAAGTAAACCTGTTTTCTACTACACCCAAACTGGCCTGCACCTCAAGCTCCCTCTCCATCCCAATAAGCCCAGACTGCAGTCTCACTGTTACAACTCCACTACACTACATGAACAAGTATGTGAACACGCCTTTCTATTTAATAGGTTTGGCTATATTTTATTATTAACAGGTGCATAAAATCAGGCATGTACTTCGAAGACAAATATTTACAGTAAAGGATACAGAAAATCATTATTTTAAAATTCATAATCTCATATAGTTGCATGTAGCAGATTGGAGCTGGGTGATGATATAGTTTACATTTTGTGACAAAACAAGCAATCAAGTATTAGAGTCATGCTAGTACCTATTGCTTTATGTGAGTGTACTGCATACGTGAACAATATTATATATACAACTTTTTATACAGAGACACAGCTTACATAATACAGTATAGTGTATACAAAAGATCCCATAACTTCCATCATGGATTCATAATGTGTATGGTTGTGAAATTAGCAATGGGACTGAAGGTTGGATGTTTTATAAACTTATTTACGCGCATCCCCCAGAACACATAACGTGTAAAAATGTGAACAGTCAGAAAACACATTCACTCATTTGTGACTAAAACTGTGCTAAGTGGTTTCATTTGGCAAATCATAATCAATTATGTTTTCGGCAAATTATGTGAATGAGTGGTCCCTCTGGGTTGCCATCTCATCTTGTTGAACTCAATTAGCAGTAATTAACACGTGCTAATGAGATGAAGTGGAATCCAAAACAAACAGTGGGAGCTCAGCCTCATATCTAACAGCAACAGAGACTGAATGGTTCACCATGACAGTCTCTGCAGACAAGACTAGGACTCAAACAATATCAGTCATGCAGGATTGTAAAGAAATCTGACTCATGCAAATCTTTCAATCCAAGCTGAAGCTATGGCAAATAAACAAGATGTGTAAGCACTCCTGCTTTTTATTTATTTGGTTGTTTTGAGGGTGGCTCTGCAACTCACCATGTCTTTACAACCATTCAAGCACAAAAGACATTCAGTTTTACTATCAGTTGTATGCTTCAAGCTGAGTGCACAGGCTGACCACAATTCTTGAGTATTGACTATAACTTTCATCTGCTTGACATATATTCCAGGCATAAAATTGCAGGTCGGACACTGGTGAGATATCACTTTCCCGGTGAGAATAAAGGCACGTCCTCTTTCACATTTATATGCTATAAAATAAAGTCTGTACTTCAGTGGCTCTATGTCTACAGTGCATCTTTGTCTCTGGCTTGCACAACAAAAAGCGAAACTGTCCTGTAACAGGACATGTATCTCCTGCAGTACTCTCAGAATATTTTATTGAATAATAATAAAGATTTGTAGTGGTTATGTGCTAGTCCCATGGTTCATCAACTTTTTTTTTTTTGCATCACCTTCTTTATTGGCCTCTATGGTTCCATGAAGAACCTGAAACATCCATGGAAACTTTCCATTGCACAAAGGCTCTTTACATTGGAAAAACGGTCTTTAGATGATTAAAATGTTCTTCAAAAAAATAGTTATTTTAAGAACTGTTTGCTAAAAGCTTCTTAGTGAAACCCAAAATGGTTTTTAATAGTTATTTTTAAGATGTCAAGTTCTTATATTAACTTTATGGTCCTTTTTGTTGGTCCAATCAGTGACCAATGATATTAACTGTTCAATATCCAACCATTTTAGTGCTTTACATTATTAAAAATAAAGGTTCTTTATTGGCATCAATGGTTCCACAAAGAACCTTTACCTTCCATGGAACCCTTAATTCCACAAAAGGTTCTTTACAGTGGAAAAAGGGTTCTTTAGATTATTAAAATGTTCTTTACACTAGAAAAAAATATATATTTTAAGAACTGTTCACTGAAAGGTTCTTTGGGGAACCAAAACTGCATGGTTCTTCTATTGCATCGCTGTGAAACCCCCCTTTTGGAAACTTTATTTTTAAGAGTGTAATGCTGAAATAATTGTTTTCCAAGAATAGAAACGCGCAAACCCATTGGAGCCTTTATTTTTTTTATGGATGGTAGTGTTTCGATAGATTTAGAGGTTAACCTTAAATCTGTCACGTTTTGAATGATTATGTTTTTGTTTGTTTTTCTGTAAGATTGGCTATCGCAAAAACCACGCACATTTGATTAAACAGTAAATGCGTAAGAACACATTCTCTCACTGCATCGTTGAGGATCGAATCCCACGGCTAATGATATCTGTAGCATACAGGCATGAGGCTTGTTCGCTGTCTGCTGTATCTCTCGCTGCAGCTCCTCTGATGGCTCCCCGCGCGCTGATAATATCTCCCAGCAGCCGGAGACTTTATATTATAATCATTAGTGATCCTTGCCCTCTCACCCGTACTGAAGAACAATCGTAGAGGAACATTAATCTGAGCTGGAAACGGCCGTGTCCCTCTTTTCCCACACGGCTGTCCAGGTCGTGTTTTTTTTCTAACTGTGCATAATTTCTGGATCACTGTGGCTGAATTCACACCCCCGCTTAACTAAAATATTTCAAACAGCCTCGATTTCATTAATGACCCTGTGTTAATAAGATTTAGTCTACTGGATGTAGCTGACAAATCGAAATGACAGTGACTGTTCAATAGCCTATATAGCACACACTCTAAACTTTATACATACAACTTTGGGTCAAATATGGACTAACCCAACTTTTGGGTAAAAAATGTAAGGTAAAAAAAACGGTTGTGTTAGTCCGTATGTGACCCAGAGTTGGGTTGAAACAACCCAGCATTTTTTAGAGCGTATGATATAGCCTATTAACCTATAGACAAAATGTATAATAGCCTATATAAATATATTTGATGTAGTTAGAATAATTTTGCCAAACAATATAACCGCAATAGGCCTAAGTGAACCTAATGTAAAAGCATATTTTCTTTTCTTTCCTCTTTATTTTATTTTGCATTAATAATAATACAAATATAACAAATAACATGCACTATTCAATTGTGCTTCCAATGGCCGTAGGTTTGCTTAGAATTTGTAAACAAGCTTCAATAATCAGAGAATTAGCTATAGTGATTTACAAGCTCATTGAAAAAAATTAGGCTAAGTACGTCGCCAAGAACAAATCAAATTTGCATTACTCATATCCAAGTCTTGCATTCCGTCAGATTGTCTTACGTGTCATAAGTAGAACTAATTATGAATTATTATTTCTAAAAACAATGAACTAATTTACCAATAACGAAAAACAGGCACATTACTATGCATTCAAATTCCTCCGCGGTCAAAATATAGTTTTATACATTCTCCTCCACTCCATTTGGAAATGTAATTAGTCAACATTCAAGTTTGCTTTGAAAAGACTTAACGTGTTGTTTCTAGATGGACTGTAGGCAGCAGAAATTGCAGGGGAAAGTGCGTTCACCTAAATTACTGTCATCTGATTGGTTCTGTTCCAACATGACGTCACATCGCAGGGAATAAGGTCTCGCGGCAGCATCCAAAACGCATGCCAGCGACTGAAGCAAAGCGAGATGCAACTGGAAAATACATACTAATGACCAGGGATATGTGTGATATGCTTTGAAATAGTTGATTTTAACTTTTTGTAAAACGAATTAAACGCATTTTTGTTTCCAAGCGTTGGGAGCATTGGAGATTGCGCGCGCATGTATCGATTTAAATAGCTTGTACAATAAGTAACCATTCCATGAGATTGAACTAACACTTCCGCTAAAGTTTGTTTTTATTCATCTTAATGATAAAGCATCAACGTATGTTTAATCGTCTGAAGAGGAGCTGACAATTGTCCGTTTCTGCGCTGTAGGCAAAATTTGGGATGCTGTATTAGGCTATATCCAATGCTGCCTGCCCTTTTGATGACTTTTGTTTACTTGGATCAAGGACCGCGTAGTGTTCTCTAACTTTTGGCACAAGACAAGCAGATTTTTGCCTCTCACCAAGAACAGCAACGTGGTGACTGGAGTCACAAAATATGGTCCACTGTGCTGGATGCGAGAGGCCTATTCTGGACAGATTTCTGCTCAGCGTCTTGGATAGAGCCTGGCATGCCAAATGCGTGCAATGTTGTGACTGTAAATGCAGTTTAACTGATAGATGCTTTTCAAGAGAAGGACGACTCTACTGCAAAAACGACTTTTTCAGGTGAGCATTTGAATCGAAGAAAGCATCAGAGGACATGTTTAGCTCTTGCAATGCGGCTATACGGACCTTTCTGTATTAAAAGAGTCTTGAACTAGATTTTCCCCCATTCTATATGCTATGCATGTAAAATAATAATAGTAATAAAAATGAATTCGTTAAAAACACATTTATGTAAACCCTATATAAACACAGCATAGCTATAATAATAAATGCACACAAAAAACCGAAACAACTGGAGCGCATTACATTTTACATTTACAACCTCCCGAATTCTAGACAAGTTGTTAGGTGACAGACTAAAACAGTTCTCTTTGTTTACAAGGTATGAGTGTCAGACAGGCAGGGGATGAGATTTGCACCAGCACCTGACGGATGTGTGCCCTAGCCTCGCCTCAATCTTTCTTAGCACATGCGTTTGTTTGCAAAAGCTCGAGCAAAGATGCGATAAGTGGATTTGAATAATGAATGAGCTCGAGAGGAAAGCCACAGACATCCAGTCAGCACGCATTTGATAACCATTTCAGTGAACTGCATTTACATGCACGCCCAGAGACAAAAGAATGTATATTGTCGCTTGCGAAGTTTGCAAGAGGATATTCTGTTAATGCATTCTGTCAAAACAATGCTGAACATATCAGCAACTCTGAAAGAATAGAATAATTCTGTAGTGCATGCATCTTCATGGGTGGAAAAAGCATGATTATAAAATGTTAGCAAATTGAACAGAAAAAGTCAAACAAACAAAGTGCATGTTAATTGTTTAATTTAAATGACCAGGGTAAATAATGATATTATAAAGAACACTGTGCAATTTGTCTGTAAAATATTGTAAAATGTTTTAGATGTAAAAGTATGAACCATTTTAAAAATGACAAAGATGATTCGTTAGGCAAACGTCACAATACAGCAAAACATTGATAAAATCCTTATGGTTTACAGGTCGTTCCCAGAATTCCCTGCACGAACCATCACATTTGTATCTTAACAAACAGTATCTTCTTATTTTTGTTATCTGTTTTATGCATTGGAATGTTTTACATTGCATGTTGCTTAGTTAATTTTTGTTGCAATATTTCAGTTTTGTGTGTTACCCTGGTGCTTTTCTCTTATATTATTGTGCTCTTTATTATTTACCAGTTGTTGGAGAGGTAAAATTTTGATAAAGGTTTTCAGCTGCACCACTGTGTTGTTATCAGTTAATTTGACAGTATATGCAGCATAAAGATTTTAATAGGTTAATACATGAATATTATATAGCCTAGGACATGTAAAGTTACCGTCACAGTATTTTAATGACAAGGTTCTGGCAGCCACAACTGACAGTTGTTGTTTTTGTTTTTACTGTAAATTGATGTTTAGACCTGTAGCTATGCATAAAACATGCTTACTGTTTAATTAAGATAGAGATTAACAAAATAACTATTGGTACACCTACTTTTCGTGAAAAGACTATAACAAAAAACTATAACATTTAGGTGTCTGTTTGACTTTGTTTTAATTCTCTGCAGACGTTATGGCACTAAATGTGGAGGCTGCGCGCAGGGAATCTCGCCCAGTGATCTAGTTCGGAAAGCGCGAAGCAAAGTCTTTCACCTGAACTGTTTCACCTGCGTCATGTGCAATAAACAGCTTTCCACTGGCGAAGAACTGTACATTCTGGATGAATATAAATTTGTCTGCAAGGAGGATTACATGAATAACAGCATCGGAAAAGACACAACCCTTCTGTCAAGTGAGTCATTTTGGGGATTTGAAGCCCTGTAGTCTACGAGATAAATATTGCTATTTTTCTCAAGTTCTACTGATTATGTAGGCTATGTAATTTTTTACAATGCTAGACTCTATTGTTATTTCAGTATCTGATTACGTGTTGTCTTCGAATGTGTGGCACAAAGCGTTTTGACAGCTTTTTTAACGGCTGTGCTTTTAACAGTTACTACGTGCAGTGACCCGAGCTTATCTCCAGAATCTCAAGATCCACAGGACGACTATAAAGACTCTGAGACTGGACAGATGTCGGACAAGGAGGTCTGCAACAATGAAAACGACGAGCAGAATCTGGGTGGCAAACGTCGCGGGCCGCGGACTACTATCAAAGCCAAGCAGCTGGAGACTCTGAAAGATGCTTTCGCCGCCACCCCAAAACCTACCAGACACATACGAGAGCAGCTGGCACAAGAGACAGGCCTCACTATGAGAGTAATTCAGGCAAGAAGCTAACAAAAAAAATTAAAAAGAAAGAAAAGGAAAAGTAGGCCTAAATAGTAGGCCTAGGCGGCCTAATTGCGCTTAGCTTGGTGCTTAACACTCCCGTGATCAAATAATATTATATCGGCTTTAATATGTGTAACCGATATATGTCTATTTTATAGCTACTTGAATAAAACCAGTTCATTTATTTAGTTAACACATGATTTGCTTTGGCAAAACATTTGACGTGCGGCCGTGTTGCCAATAGTTTTTATTAAACCGCGGCCACAACAATATTAGCCTATAAAACACCCATTTTCGAAAAACATAAATAATAAATAAATAATAAGTCAAATAAACGGTTGTCTCTTCAAGTAGGCTACAGGCTACCTTAAACTGTAGCCTACGCATTGCATTTCAGCATCTTGTGTGTGGACACAGGTGTTTGTTGGCTATTTGGCCTTCGTCCGCGGCTCGTCCAATCAGATTTTATAGCCGGAACTATTCGTTTAATATGAAATAAATGAACAAATTTGGAAAAACTTACAACAAGTAGCCTACATTAATTTTTATTAAACCGCGGCCACAACAATATTAGCCTATAAAACACCCATTTTCGAAAAACAGATGCTTAAAAATAACATTGCATTTCAGCATCTTGTGTGTGGACACAGGTGTTTGTTGGCTATTTGGCCTTCGTCCGCGGCTCGTCCAATCAGATTTTATAGCCGGAACTATTCGTTTAATATGAAATAAATGAACAAATTTGGAAAAACTTACAACAAGTAGCCTACATTAAATACCCAGTTATAATGACTGCAATGACAATACATTTAAAGTTGTGTATAATTAGGCCTATCCACTAGATGGGATAATATGATGCAAATAGCCTGCAATTGTCCGACGTCTTGCAAAAAGTCCAGATAACATAATATACCATAGCCTACTGTTGGTTTGTCTTTCGGCAGTAACACCTAACGAATGGGGTTTTAAGTACTATTAAACATGGAAAGAATTATGTGGCACATAATAGCCTATGACAAGTGATTTGGGCATGAACACCAAATAGCCTAGGCTACTCCTTTTTTCGCATTTTTATTTTGACTTATTGTTTGATGGATTATAGCCATATACGTGCATATCTAAATGCCCGCCTTAAAACTAAACGTGTGATTCTTTTTTTTTTGCTTAGATCTTAGGTTTCCCACGTACTGTCAAACGGCAACGTTGTTCTAAATGATCGTTTGGGGGTATAGGCCTATATTAATCTGTGAACTAATGTCCTGTCTCGTTTGTGTATTTTCTGTCGTGCAGGTGTGGTTTCAGAATCGGCGCTCTAAAGAGAGGCGCATGAAGCAGCTGAGCGCGCTGGGCTCCAGAAGACACATGTTCTTCCGCAGTTCGCGGAGAATGAGAGCGCTGGGCGAGCGCATGGAACCAGGAGAGCTCATGGCCAACGGCCATTTCTCTTATTATGGAGGTTAGTTCATGTTCATGAATATTAATTAGAAAATTAGAATAAATATTAGAAAATTAGAAAATGCATCACAGCCGAATGGTATATAACAAATTATATAATTATTGTGTCCATGCTTTGATACCATACATAGTCCACGTTAAAATAAACGAGAAAGAATTTAAGACTGATAATTTATATATGCAATCAAAATGTATTATATACTGTATATATGATCATCCTCATCTTTATTTAAAACAATTTATTGCACAATTGACCTTTCCATGTTTACAAAAAGCAAAATAACTAAATAAAAAATAAATAAATGAATACAAGCTTATATGTGTTGCACAATACAAAATAAAATAACAACTTATTTTAAAAATTATATTTAAGGTTGATTTTTTTATTAATAGAAATAATCAAATACACAAAAAATATTGATCACTCCTATTGATGTTCAGTTTTTCACCATATACTGCTCTACAAAGTCAAAAGACAGTAATTACTTCAAAACTGATTGAACCGATATCAGTTAACAAATGGTCAGTTACTGTGTTTTGCCTATGTGTTGTAGTATGGGTATAATTGGAAGTCTTGAATTATAACATTGAGTGACCATTTGATGATCACCATTTTTGTTACAGACTATCAAGGTGAATACTATGGCCCAGGATCAAACTACGACTACTTCCCTCAAGGTCCACCATCCTCCCAAGCCCAGACTCCATGTGATCTAGGATTCATGCCCTCCTCTGGCCCAGCTGGAACCCCTCTAGGGAGCATGGACCACCATCAAGGAGCACATCACCCCTCCAATGAGACACAATGCTTCAGCCAGATGATATCGCATCACCCAGGGGACTCCCCCAGCCCAGAGCCCAGCGCACCCACCTCCATCCACAGTATCTCCACTGACATGTGTGACTCCACTCCACCCTTCACATCCCTGAACTCTCTCAGTGGCAACGGATACAGCAATCAGCTGTCCTCAGAGATGAACGAGGGGACAGTTTGGTAGCAAACAACAGACTAATTCAGGATACAAAGATGTGGATATGTACTGTTCATGTGTGATTTTCTAGTGACAATATTTATATTTAGTTAATATATTGACATAATTGTCTATTTATTTGTTCATTTGTTTACCTATTTATTTAATGTATTTATCTATTTAAGCACCATTTGTGTATTTTGAAAGTGGAATGTCAAATATTGGTCTGCAGACCTTATAGCTGTGCTATAGACAGCGACAGTATAAGAAAAGCTGAAACAGAATGTTTACATTTACAACACCTGGTGTGTCTGTTCACATGTGTATCATAATCTGACGACTCAGACCTCTTTGCCTTTTAAGGCTTTGCCATAATGACACTTGAAATCATCTCACACCAAAATCTGTCTCTGCTCTCCATGTGGTGGAGTTACGACTCCATTACGAGTTCCACCAAATCTCAAAGCGTTTGCCTTTAAAAGGGAAACTTAAAACTGACAAACCCTTTATTTAAAATGAAATATGACTTGAATTATAAGACAAAGTCTACTTTCTAAAAATGATTTCATATAGCCTAGTCAGTGGACAGAGAGCAGTCAATTGTTTACATTTCTTCAGGGCTTTAAATATCAACAATGACTTTAAAAAAACCCTCTTGATACTGACACAAACCTTTTCTTCAAGCAAGAAACCAAACTTTTGTATTAATTCAATTTAGATTTGAGTTGTGATTCACTGTACAAGTTTGTATGATATTGTGTTTGCACAAAGAATACACTAAACAAAATCATAAAATTAAATACATGTTGACAAATGAAGCACAAATACTTAAATTGCATTTCTTGCACTAGTCTTGAAATTGACTTACATGCATTAGTCTCTGGATTAGGGTTATCTGATAATCCTACAGAGTGGAATTTTATCATCTGTAATAAATCTGAAAGAAAGAAAGAAAGAAAGCAAAAGAAAAACAAGGGAGGACATACAGGCATTCTTGCAAAACAAAAAATGGTAAAAGGGAGGTTTTTGTTGATTCTGTTTGATGACTTGATAATGTCAGCGTTACCAGGTCCTCAAAATGTAACAATACAACAATAATGATGTAAAAAAAGAAAAGACTATGTTCATAAAAACTACAAATTTCAGGTTCGATTTTTGACATTATAATATAGAGAAGACTTTATAAATTCTAGTTTACTATCTATCTATCTATCTCTTGATTTTATGTTATCTAGGATGCTCAGTATTTGTTGCAAAACAGTTAAGTCCTACTGCTTATTTTTTGTACATTATTTATATAATAGTAACAAAACCAGACCTTATCGAAAAAAAACATGTAGGCAGTAAAAACAATAGCCTACCTAAACAATTTAAATAAATGTAATTTAAGATGTTACATTTAATTCTATACCAAGTAACCTTACAACATATCTCTTCAACAAGTCTGTTTATATTAACATAAAGGTGATAAAAAGTTCATCTACTAAGAAAAACTTCTCTTCTCCAGAACCACCGTTTTGATCGCGCCATTTGCTATGTTTATCTAAGACATAACAATATCCAACTTAAGTTCATTTACATTTCGTCACGTTGTTAAAGCTTTTTAATGTGAAATCGACTGTGTTTTCTGAGCGTTTTAAACGACAACCGCTGCATCCGAAAACTTCCAAGGCAGGAAGGCATCAAGGCACGTCCGAACCCAAATTCTGCTTTAGGTACCTTCTTCTGATCGAATTTTGAAGGCAGCATAGATGTATCCTTCGCTGCCTTTGATATCCCACAATCCTGTGCGTTCCATTCCGTGACGGTTGAGCTAAAAAATAAAGATGGCGCCTGAAAGTTGCGTTTGGTGGTCAGTTTGTGTAAATGTATATTTCTGACTTAACTTTTGCACTTTTGATGGTATTTCTAGCGAGAAATCGGTATTATAGTAATTAAATATTCGTTTAGTTATCACAAAAACTCGTTATATTTTGTTGTAGATCATTAAACCGTTACGCTGCCTCAGAAGCCTGTCCAAAATCAGTTTCATGAGGTGCCTTCGTGCAAAAACGCTGCCTGCAAAGTCATGGCCTCGTACCGCAGCGAGGCAGCAAGCCAGCTGCCGAAGGAGTATATCCTCCTGAGAACCAGAAATAAAAAGCTTTGTGTATTTAGTATTTTTTCATGTCATTACATTGTTTAGAGCATAAGACTGAATGTGCTCTGTACAGGACATCCAGACGTACAACTGTGACATGTGAGGTCTCAGAGAAATTCACTAAAATATAATGTCCACTACAGAGGCAAAAACTCCATAGCTGGGTCTCAGGAGGATATGACGGTAATTAATGCCATTCCTTCAGAACTTAGGAAATTATTAGAAATTATATAGGCTAGTCGAAAAACCAAATTTAGATTTCAGTGTTAAACTGGAAGGTATAAATGTAAAAGAACAAAAATGTAATAATAATTATCTTAGAACGATTTGCCAAATTTCCAGTGTTCCTGTAGCCATTAGTTTTTGGAGATCACGATTTCAAGCTGTCAACTGGAAAGAAACCTTTAAGATCTCCAGACATTTTTGTATCATAAATAAAATTAGAGAAGTATCATACAAGATTGTTCATCGTATTTATCCTGTAAAACAGGTAATTGCAAAGTTTTGTAAATGCATTGACTTGAAGTGTGCTTTCTGTAAAGAGGAAAATTAGAGTATTGTTCATTTATTTTATGATCGTATTTATACAAAATTATGTTGGTGTGATTTTTTGTTAAAGTATTAATATTGAATTGCAACTCAAAGAAAAGGATGTTTTATTTTTTTATGAGTATACTGTAGACTTCAAAATTTGGTATATTGTGAATTTACTCATTATATATGGAAAATGCTTTATTCACGAATGTAAATGGGCAGTGAAAAAAACGAATTTTACTTCAAAATAGAAATACCTGTATACGTTAAAAGAAACAAGAAATAACAAGGCAAAAAAACCTGTAAATTACTTTAAAGCCTTACATTTATTCTTTGAATAATTTGTAATAATTTGTTTGTAATAATTGATTTTTTTTAATTTCTTTTCTTATTTAATTTTTATTGATTTATTTTAAGTATTTGTTTTCATTCAGTTTAAATGTTATCGCCCTTATATGTTCTTTGTTCTAAAAACTGCAATAATAATAATTAAAAAAAAAATCATCTGCTTAAGTTTTCGGATGCAGCCGTGTGTATACACACTCGCTTCACGCTTCCTGCATTTACATTGTTCAATAAAGTAAGAAAAGAAAAGAGAAAAGCTTCACGCTTCCTGCGGCGCTCTCTGATGACGTCCCGGTAAAGTTACAGCGTTGGCCAGACATGGCAGCTTCCATATCACAGCAGCTCGAGGATTTGTTAAATCCTTTACCAAACTTTGTGGATCCAGAGGACGACCAAGATGAAGGTATTATACATTAAAATCATATCAGTTTATCTAATGTGTTGCAAACCATTTTAGCGTTATTATAATAGAAAATCTGTCACCTCTAACGTAAGCACGATATGTCGGCATGCCCGTCTGTACTGAGACGCAGCTTTACTTTATACTTATTATATAAGACCAGTAACTCATGACATTTAATATAAGCTAGTAATACTTACGATTGCCATAATAATAACAAGGATACATGTTCTTTTGTTTTCACACAATAGGCTATTTTCTGTTAGAATTAGTTACTTAACGTTACCTTATTTTAAGCTTTCTCTAAAAGAATGTACCGTGTCTATCAATGGTACATAAATGTGCATTTTGTGTGCTGTGGTAGTACCGTGTTATTCTTGTAAATAATATGTATTCAGTTACATGGTATTAGCATATGATACCGTAACTGTACCATGAAACTAATACACACACACACACACACACACACACACACGTTTGTTGTTGTGAAAAGTGGGGACTCTCCATAGGCGTAATGGTTTTTATACTGTACAGACTGTATTTTCTATTGCCCTACACCAACCCTACCCCTAAACCTCCCCCTCACAGGAAACTTTGTGCTATTTCAGATTTTCAATACACTCCATTCTGTGTGATTTATAAGCGTTTTGAAAAGTGGGGACATTGGGGTAATGTCCTGAAAAGTCACCTTCTCCTTGTAATACCCATGTCATACCCTTGTCATAATACAAATTTATGTCCTCATTTGTCACAAAAACGCGCACACACACATTACGTTTTATATTGCTTAATACTGCATACAAACATTTATTTTAAATGATTTCCAGGTCATTTTTGGCTTATTTAAAGGGCATTTCCCCCTAAACGTATTAAATGCATGCATCATCTTTCATATCAATTTCTTACATTTTATTAATAATTTTGGACTGTTACCAATCAAATTAAATCAGTATCTACAAAACCGATCTTTCCACTGCAGAAGAAACAAAAGTGACCGGAGTGGCAATCAGATGCATTTACACAGACAGTTCAATGTAGCTGAAATATAGCACGAATGCATTTACACTGCAGAATTATAACCGCATAAATAATGTTGTGAACATGGTGTTTTAAAATAGTTTTTTAAAATAAATATATATACAGATATGAAATGTTGGAAAAAATGCAAAGATAAGCTACTATGAAAGTAAACCGCCAGTAGGTGGCAGCAAGTGACTGTCTTAATTAATGAGTCATTGAAGCATCTTTTCAACCATTCGTTCAGACGGCTGATTCATTCAAGAAAGAAGCAAGTGCCTCCCTGCGTCCCAATGTGCATACTATCCACCCTCTGCCCTAAATAGTATTGAAAATTACTATTATCACATTGAATTTAGGATTTTCATTAAATCCCAAAAATAATAATAGAGCTATCCGTACACTTTTCCAAAGAGAAATTGTTACTGTACCTTATGTTTTGTCTCATTGGGTCTCTTTATTAAATGGAAAATTGATTTGCTGGAGAAAAGTGTGTTTGTTACCACAGAAATATCATCTTAGAAATAAGATTAAAGAAGTTTCTTATAAGCTTATTCATAGAATTTATCCAGCAAATCATTATTTACAAATATTTTAAAAAGGAATAAATGTAAATTGTATTTTTTGTAATGAATATGAGGAAACTGCCTTGCCCTTATTTTGGTACTGTACATACTCATTTACACTATGGTGTAAGGTCCAAAAATTTGTTAGCGAAAATATTCAGAGTTTAAGACTACTTCTTCACTCCTATGGGAAAATGTACTCTTTGGCTTTACTGACTATCCTGACCAAGAGGAACAGTACTTTTACTTGATTAATTTACTTATTCTATTGACCAAATTTCACATTCATAAGTGTAAATTTACCAATAAAAAACCCAATTTTTATTGTTGACTGAAATATTAATATATACTGACAGTATCAGAGACTCTGTGAATAAAAAAGCTGTAAGAACTTTGAAAGTTTGTGATCTTTACAATATATTTATTTGATTTTATATATACGTACAAGTGTATGTATAGCTTGTATTTTTGTTTTGAAGTTTTATACTTTCTTCCCCATGGCAACTGTTTTTTGTTTGTTGTAATTTGTCCTTCTATCTTTTCCTTTTCTTATTTTAATGTCGTTTTCTTGATAACATATTGTGTGTTATTGTTCCTTGAATAATAAAATAAATAAAATTAATTTAGGATGGATAGTATGCATATCAGGACGCAGGCCCTGTCTTTATGAATGGACCACTGAATCATTGACTCAAATGATTCAAAATTCAAAAATGCAAATTATTCTAGCCACCTGTGTGTTGCTCAGAGATGCGCGACTATACTATAACTATTTTCATTAACCAAAACGAGCAAAAACTGTTAACGTTGACAATATATCCTTTCAAATAAATTCTAATTAAAATATTGAACAAAAATGTATATTAACTAGGCCTACTCGTTTTAACTCTTGTTTAAAATGTCAAATTTGCAATCGTGGTTTTCAGGGAAAACTACACTCTCTTGGTCGTGTCATGTTGCTTAAATAGGCTGTATGTTATAAATATAAAAACTACGTTAAATTTTTATGTTTCTTCTGTGTGCAGTTGCATTTGTTTTAATTTCTCCATGAGATTGTTTTCACATACAGACAGGCTGCATGAGCCTCAACTGGCGCGACCTTAGTCCATTGCCGTTTACACAGAATGTAATAAAATCAGAATCATTTTTGCAGAAATTTCGGTGCTTCCCTAATTAGATGTTTTAATCAGATTGGTTGTCCGGTCGGGCAAGTAAAATTATCTTATTTCACTTGCCCCTTCAAAAAAAATCCACTTGTCCCACACAAGCATTAATGTTGAGCTATGTTACTGTATACTATATAGCATTCAACCCGCCAAAATGGCTAGTGGCAGTGACTGTATTACTATATATATATATGTATATATATATATAAGAACACTAATCTTGTGTATCAGAGCAAGGCCTGCTGATAATTATAGTATATTTTTATGACAACTGTGAAAGGCATTTTATGAATTTTATTCATTGTTTATGTATAGTTATTGTCTGGTGATATAGTCAAAATCTTTCTTACATGCTGGTTTCACTAACTGTTGATATGATTTTGTGACTGTATGACTGTAAATGTCCATGTGTACTTCGCTTAACTAAACAACAATACATAATTTTTGTGAACTGCAGAGACGAAAGCCAAAGTCATAGAGAAGTTTGATGAAGGTGGTGATGATGATGACGAAGAACCTTTATCTGGCCATCTGCGGAAGCGCTCTTCTGTAATTCTGGCTGATGGTGATCGTCGATATTGTGGCAAGGCTACATCCAGAAAAGATCTACAGAAAGAGTTGGATGGATCAGGTGCGGTGAAAATGTCCGATTGTTAAAAAAATTAATGAAGTCGTTGAATAAAAGGACTGATGTTTTGAAAACCCAACATTGTATACACTTTTTGAAAAAAATCAACTAACTAGTAATCTGTGCATTAAAAGCTTGGTTTGATTAACTAGCATCTATATGAACATTTTCAGCAGAAGATGATGATGATGATGATGATGAAGAAAATGGAATGTACATGGAGTGCATCAAAGATGATGATGATGAGGACGAGGAGGATGAAGATGGTGATGATGATGAGGATGAAAAAGATGATGAGGAGGATCTGAATGGAGATGATAGCTCACAGATGTCCAGCTTGGTCTCTAAAATGAAGGGCACAGACTTTATGAAACTCACAGAGGGAATGGATGACCTGGGAGAAAGTGAGGAAGACGAAAAATCAGCTGACAGTGAAGGAGAGAGTGAGGAAGGCTCTGAGGATGAGGAGGAAACAGCCCTGAGGACCTTCTCTAAAGAGAAAGTTGATGAAGAGGTTGAAAAAGGGAAAGCAGTGAAAAATCAGCTTGGTATGAATATTTGCCCACATTCAGATGTGCGCTCTACAACAAATAAACAAATAAATGTAACAAGAATATACATTTATGGAAATCTATTATAAAACAAATAGAAACTACCAAAAACAATTTAACTCAACTGTATGCTGTTTTCAAATCTACACAGCTCTTTGGGACCAGATGCTTGAAAGGCGAATCAAAATGCAGAAAGCTCTTGTGACAGCCAATCAGCTTCCACAGCCACAGACATTCCCAGAGTTCAAGAGCAGGGGAGGGACTGAGTATTCTGAAGCTTTAAAAAATAGTAAGTGAATACAATGAAAAATACGTGATATTTTCTACTTCTGACCATAAAGTTGTATCATTGCTCAGTGTTTTGGAAGATTTTGTGGTCCATAAAGTCAAAAGATGACTTTAAAGATATTATTAAAGAAAGTAATACTTTTATTCAGCAATGTTGCATTAAATTGATCAAAAGTGTCAGTAAAGACTTGAGAAATGTTGCAAAAAATTATATTTCAAATTAATGCTGTTCTTTGTCTGAGAATGTTAGTTTCTGCAAAAGTAGTAAGCAGCACAACCATTGATGATAATATGAAAATGGGCATAAAGTGTATATGAATGATTTCTGAAGACTAGAGTAAAATTCATGGTTAAACCTCACATCCTCTGTGCAGTCAACAACCAGCCCCAACATCACGTGTGGTTTTAATATCAGGATTCTTCTGGCTCTGAGCAATTAATATATTTGTGCGCCTTCATTCTTAAGCAGATCTGGCTGCTTAGAGAGACTGCCTGCTTCTCATTTGCATATTTATTGCACTGGTCCTTTAGCCAGTGAATGATTGATGTGGGGCCATCCTCCTGAATTCTGAACAGCGCGTTGCTTTGGGATGGAAGGAGAGGTGCATGTGTACTTTTGATTAGCAGTAAAGATGGCACAATCTCTGTCTGCATCCCCCTCCCCCTCAGTCGTCTTATTTATTTGTTCTCATTATGTAAAATTAATTGTAGCATAGGCTTGGTTGTGCTAGCCCTGCTTCGCATTGTTGGCTCTGCAGGAATACTAGGAGGCATGTTTTCTTCAAAATATTAAAAAAAATGGTTCACTAGGTTTGACTGTTGCTGACAGAAAAAAAAGGTTTTGCTTTGTTTTTGTGTGTGTGTGTGTGTGTTTAGCTTTGCTTTGCTTGGTTTTTGTAGTTATGCTTTCTAGGTAAAGCTGGGCTTGTGGGTTGTTGCCAGGGCATTGCTATACAATTGCTAAGATGTTTTGAGTGGTTTTTAGTGCTTATTTTTTTGATTGCGTGTGGCTTCTAGGGTGTTCTGGGTAGTTGCTTACTGGCCAAAGTCAAAAGAGATGACCATTTAGTCTCTACACTCTCAGAAAAAAGGTACAAACTGGAATGGTACCCTTGGGTACAAAAGCTAAAAAGTACATATTAGTACCTTTTGAAAGGGTACCATCCCAGTGACAGCACCTTTTTCTGAGAGTGTATGATACTTTGGTCTGTAGAAATGGAACTGCTTCCTCCAATTGAAGTCTGTGGAATTTTAGTTTTTATCATAAGGCTGAAAATCTTACGTCTGATAGTTTAGAGAAATTATAGCATACCTCTCCTAAACCACAAATGGCCAACTTCTACATGTCCCTTACAGCATTTTTAAATCAAAATGACACACTTCAACTTAAGCTTGTTTTCTTTGCCATGGAATCAGTACCTTGTTTGATGGCTTGTGTGCCTTGGGCTGTAGAGTTCATTTCTTCGTGCGTTTTGATGTTTTTAACTAGTGTAGTGCAGGAATGACTAAGATCAGAGGAGGTAAGTTGTAATGACCCTGCTTTTACAGAAGTGTGCTGAATTGATGTTGTGGTCGACATGTGCTGTATGATAAGCTCGTATCTGTGTGTGGTAGGTCATAAAGCCCTAAAGGCTCTACAAAGGTCTCTGCTGGAACTCCAAGATCAGCTGCTCTACCAAAACCCTGAAACCAGAGCCATCTCTCAGGGAAAGACATGGGGAGGAAGCAGGTACCTAATTCTGCTTTTAAAATAAGTTGTATTACTAAAATGTTGATAGAAATGTAACTTTGTGTGTGAACTACCCCTTAAAAAACTATTATTAACAAATAATGTTGTATACATTTTTAAATATCTTGTAATGTAAATTAACTATAGTTCCAAATTTTATGACATACTGCCTCATTCTTTTTTTCTTCTCACAAATGGAAATTGTGAATTATCAATAGAAATTATTTTTGCATTGCTTTCTTCATGACAGTTGTCTAAACTCGATAAATGTTCAATTTCCTTATTTAAATCTCTGTTTTCACATGCAGCAGTGTTAAAGATAATGAAGAGATTAACAGTGAGGATGATATGGAAACTGAGAATGATGGCCAAGTGGAAGAACAGGAAGCAGTGCGAAATGGACCCCCCAAACGAAAATTGGAAATGGCAGAGTATCCCAACTTTATGGCCAAACGATTTGCTGCTTTTCTGCCTTACCGTGATGCCACCCTGCAGAAATGGTACGACAAGACGCGACTCACAACAGGCAAGAGCAAAAAGGTAAAAAAAACAAAAAAAACACTCCAAAATCTTGCGGAAAGCCTTCCCAGAAGAGTCGAAGCTGTTGTTGCTGCAAAGGGATGTCTAACTTAAAATCAATGCCTATGTATTTAGAAGGCAATGTCAATAAAGTCCAAGTTGGTGTAATGGTCAGGTGTCCCAAAACTAATTATTATATTATATTATATTATATTTAGGGCTGTCAGATTAACGCGTTAATTTAATTAATAAGTTATGAAAAATAAGCCGATTAAAATATTTTAATACACTAGCCCCGCCCCCAGACCTGTACGTCATCTTACATTTCATACAGTTGACTGTTTGACAAATTTGATGCAGGTCAACAACTCCATAAACGCAGTTATGCCCTAAAATTCAAGATATTGGGGCAAAAAATGCTCCTGTATGAGTTTGTATCATATTTATATCATGATAAGCGATATCAGACGAGCAGCGAGAGCAATACCTATCACAGGAGTGCTGTTTGTCCCAAATAGCACGAGTGCAAATGTTTTTATACAACAGTTCAGTAAATAAGAAGTTAATTTTGTGTTATGTTTTAAACACAATATTGTCTGTTTTTGCTCAGTTTTGCCAACAAAAATATTACCTAAAGCCACAGCGGAATTGCTCCGAGCAACAGGCAGAATGAATCCGCGTTTTGAACGAATCGGGTGAATCAATGATTCAGAAGCCCATTCATAAAAGTGAGCCTTTTACTGAATTCCGGAATGAATCATGAAGCTGTTTGAACAAATCGAATGAATGAATGGACTCATAAAGACATTTACCGCCACCTGCTGGCAGTATTAGTTTCGTATTTTGAGTATTATTGTATTACTTCATTAAAAAAAAATAAAAATAAAAAATATATATATATATATATACAGTGGGGCAAACTTTGGTCCCAGCTCTCTGCAGGTCATTCACTAGGTTCCCCCGTGTGGTTCTGGGATTTTTGCTCACAGTTCTTGTGATCATTTTGACCCCACGGGGTGAGATCTTGTGTGGAGCCCCAGATCGAGGGAGATTATCAGTGGTCTTGTATGTCTTCCATTTTCTAATAATTGCTCCTACAGTTGATTTCTTCACACCAAGCTGCTTACCTATTGCAGATTCAGTCTTCCCAGCCTGGTGCAGGTCTACAATTTTGTTTCTGGTGTCCTTTGACAGCTCTTTGGTCTTGGCCATGGTGGAGTTTGGAGTGTGACTGTTTGAGGTTGTGGACAGGTGTCTTTTATACTGATAACAAGTTCAAACAGATGCCATTAATACAGGTAACGAGTGGAGGACAGAGGAGCCTCTTAAAGAAGAAGTTACAGGTCTGTGAGAGCCAGAAATCTTGCTTGTTTGTAGGTGACCAAATACTTATTTTACCGAGGAATTTACCAATTAATTCTTTAAAAATCCTACAATGTGATTTTCTGGATTTTTTTTTTCTCATTTTGTCTCATAGTTGAGGTATGCCTATGATGAAAATTACAGGCCTCTCTCATCTTTTTAAGTGGGAGAACTTGCACAATTGGTGGCTGACTAAATACTTTTTTGCCCCACTGTATATTTAAGGGGGTAAAACTAAGGGAAAAAAAGGGATAGTTCACACAAAAATTTTTATTGTCATCATTTACTCAAACCTGAATGACTTACTTTCTTTTGTGGAACATAAAAAATGGTATTTTGAAGATGGTTGGTATAACAAAGCTGTTTTGGTTACCAGTGACTTTCATTGCATGAACGAAAAAAATTGAGATGTTATTTTCTTCTATGTTCCATTTATGTTAGGCCGTTGTAGCCTAAACATTAATGAGTAATACATTTTTTGTTGAATCAAATCAAATATTTCTTTCTAAAGCTACTATTTGTAATGTCTACTTAATACTTTATCATTTAACACAAAAATAGCTTTAAATAATCTTTTGGGAGTATTTTCACAGATTAATTAATCGACACATGTAATTAATTAGATAAAAAAAAAAATTAATCGACTGACAGCCCTTTATTATTATATTATTTATTTATTTATATAATATAATATAATATTTATATATATTTATTTTTTATTTTATAAATGTGACGCAGTAGAATACTGCTGTCTCTGCTTTACATGTAAATATCTTCACTAATTTACTATCTCTTTGTATTTCCCATCAAACAGGGTTTTGGAGCATTTGACAGGAACATCCTCACACAGGTGGAGCAGGTTTTAATGGACAAAGAGAGGCTGGTGAGACGTACACAGACGCGCAGGTCTGAATACAGAGTTCTGGGGAAGCCGGAGCCCATCACGCCTGAAATAGACAGCAGCATCACAGAGGGAGAGGTAAGACACTGCTCTGCTTTTAAAAGGCAGTTTTCTTTTAATTGAATGTGCTGTTCTGTAGTTGTAAGAAAACCAAATTAGCTATAGCGTTATAGCAGTGCAAAACACTTTTAGTTAATCAACCCAGCCATTTCATTGAGCTCTCCATCTCGTTGAGCTCTCTCTCTGTTGTTTCAGGCAGCTGAACTGGCACTGAAAGCTAACGTACACCTTAAAGATCTGGACGAGGAGATTTTTGATGATGATGACTTTTACCACCAGGTAAGAAAACAGGCAGAATTAATTGTTATTGTGCAGGTACTTTGTCAACAACCATGCTGATGCTGTTGAGTAGTTATAAAGAAAGTAGTAGAGTTATGTGATGTCAGGGATCTCTTTCTGCTTTTTTCACAGCTACTTCGAGAGCTTATTGAGCGCAAAACAAGTGCGACAGACCCCAATGATCAAGTGGCCATGGGAAAGTGAGTGTGTGTATGTGCGTGTATATACATGTTTCATGTGTCGTTCACATTTGATCATCATAACTCAACCTCTGATCTCGCAGGCAGTGGCTTGCCATCCAGAAACTACGTAGTAAAATCAAGAAGAAGGTGGACACCAAAGCCAGCAAAGGCAGGAAGATCAGGTAAGCTGTTATTCTCCTAATAGAATCAAGATGTGTTCAGTATATACAGGGGAATCTCACAAAACCTGTCAATGACATGTCATATTTCCCCCTAAATATTAAATTAAATTTCTTTTAATTTAATTAAATTTTTATAATTAATTTGTCAGACAGGTTGATTCTCATTAATGAAAAACAGGCTTTTCGGTTAAACAAAATATTTTTTTGTTGACATGCTTTGCAAAATTCTCTTATATCTACAGCAATTATTAGTATTGCTTTTAATGCTACAGCACAATTATTGCAGTTCTTTCATGAAAGTATATTATAATTAACTAAAACTAAATGCATAAAAACATGTTCGTCCTAAGTACTTTTTACTACTAGTTTTTACACAACAAAAAAAGTCAAAATAAAAATGTATAAAAACATACATTTAGATGTATATTTAAAAGCCGAAAAGAAAAAGAAACGTTACGTCATCTAATCAAATCAGTAAATCATCTGCTATTATATAGCAGCAAAAAATGTAATGCGTAGATTGATGGTATCACTGGAATGAGATGAGTTGTTTCCCTTGAATTAGCAGCAGAAATCATCTCTTATCAAACATCTCCTTTAATTGTGTGTTTGTCATGTAAATGAGTTCAGATTCAGTCAGGCTGTGTGTGCTCACAATGAAACGTCACAATTCAATTTTCAAGACTGTTTGTGTTTATACTTGTCATTCTTTCAAACTTCTTGTCAGGTTTCACATTCACAGTAAGCTGATGAATTTCATGGCTCCAATAGATAACAGCAGCATGAGTGATGATGCCCGGTGAGTGATGTCTTATATTCTCATGTCTGATTTTCTCTATCTGCTGAAATATCAGAGCCAGACATCTGATCAAACACACAAGATGTATAGTTATCTAAAGGCATAGTTCACACAATAATCAGAATCTGTCACAATTTAAGGCTGATTTATACTTCTGCGTCGGACCTACGCCGTAGGCTATTCGTCAGTTTTCATTTATACTTCTGCGTCGTTTTCCGCATCGACGTGCAGTACACATGCAAACCGCTAGTCTGCAGTGTCCACGGGCATGTTGCTGGTGTAACACGCAGTACCACGGCAAAAGCCGAAGAAGAAGCGGCTCGTCGGAGAAGCATTATAGCCATGACGGCGACAAATAAATATCAAATCATTAAATCATTATTTAAAACTAGAAAATGGAGACCACAGTGGAACAGGAGAAGATGGCATACTTTCAATCTCCACAAGGACTTGTACCACGGCAGATCAACATTGTTTGTCGCGGACAACTACTGATGTATAATCTATGTAGTATAGTAAATGATAAGACACTTGTTCTTTGCTTTGTTTTATTTTTTATAAGAAGGTGTAACATTGAAATATATTAAAGTGCACATAAACACACACAAAACTTAAGTACATACAGAGGGAGGGGTTCTAGCAGACCAATCACAGCTCTTGCGGTCTGCGTAGAATTGACGCGCTGTTAGATTTTTGGAGAGGTGCACGTCAGGCTACGGTGTAGGGTGTGCGTTTCTGCTTAGGCTACGGCGTAGGTTCGACGCAGAAGTATAAATTGGGCTTAACTCATCCTAACGCTGTGGAACACGAGATGTTTAGCAGAAAATCACAGCTGCTGTTTTCCATACAACAAAAGTAGATGTGGACACACAAAAAAACCCCAAAACAAAGAAGCACCCAAAAAGCAGTTTACATTAATTGTGCGCTATATTCTAAGTATTCTGAAGCTATACAATAGTTACGCGTATAGTTCAGTTAGACTGAACCTGTTATAATATTATATGTTATAACAGCTAGAATATTCTGCTAAATGTTCCATGGAAAAAAAAAGTTTGGAACAACAATGGTGAATAAATAACTTTCAGATGTCAAAGCATCTTCAGTAAGTATATGATTTGAGTGGGCTTTTTATGCCGTGGGGACCCCAGCAGGAAGTTGTAGATGTGTGCATCTGTTTAATTAATGGTTCAGTTGTGTGTTTCTCTGTCCTGTCAGCCAGCAGTAATCCTCCTCAAACAGAGAACAGGCTAATCAAACACACTGTGGAGATATGCACATACACAAACACTCACACATTTCAAAGATTTCACTTTTAATCCCCCTTCTAATTTTTTTTCTTTTGTTTTGTTTTCCATTGGTTCCACAAAGAGAGTTGTGCATATCAGGTGTTTACTAGCTAAATTTTTTTATTGCAACATGAGTGATCAAAATATAATGTATTCATATTAAACAACATGCATACACTACCGTTCAAAAGTTGGGGTCTGTAAGATTTTTTTATTTTTTTTTCGAAAGAAATTAATACTTTTATTCTGCAAGGACAAATTATATTGATCAAAGTGAAAGTAAAGACATTAATAATGTTATAAAAAATGTTACAAAATAAACACTTTTTTGAACTGTTTATTTATCAAAGAATCCTGAAAAAATGTATCACGGTTTCCACAAAAATATTAAGCAGCACAACTGTTGTCAACATTGATGATTTAAGAATCATCTTAAAGGTTACAGGAATATATAGTGGAGTACAGAAACAAAAATACCTCAAAGCTGTCATGATATGGATTATGTATTTTAATATGTTCCTTGAGCTTTACTTACAATATTAAGTTTTTTTGCACAAAAAAAAGGAAATATGTGTGAAAAGGATTATTTTCGACCCTCATTCTGAACCTCTCTCTAAAATGACCTGTTTTTAAAGGGCGTGTGCTTTAAGGCTTCTCAGTAATCAGACACTGTTATGATTGGCTAACATCATTGCATAGGAAACGGTATCAATGCCCCCTCGCTATTGCATGTGTTTTGACAACATAATCAAAATAAAACCGTCATTTCCAGACGAAGCATTATTAAATAATTTACTTATGGTTTGTGATGTCAGATGTAGCACTGTTTCATGTTTCAACAAATGTTTCTTTGTGAACTCTCTATCACACTGTGCCTCGTTTACAAAACAAAATGCTCCGATCAATCCTCTGACATGATAAAAATAAACTATCCACTTGTTCATTACGCTGGGATCCTTCTGATATCTGTACAAAGATGCAAATGAGCCGTTTAAACCAAACGCGTCAAATAGGATTGGGTACCGAAACCCTATGTAACCGGTATGTACTAGAACCGAATCAGAACGCAGATTTCGGTGCCACTTAAATGCCTGAGCGATCGATTGAAATATTTGTCCTGGTTCTCTGAAATGGACGTAACACGCATGGGCGTCGCTAGGCCATTTTTAGCGGGGCTATAGCGATTAGCTCCATAAACTGTACACAAAATCATGATCGCCTCAGAGTCAGTCCTCTTTAAATTTCATATGAAAACGGCGGCAGACTTTTTGTCTCCTCCCCGTCTTTCAGCGCACTCTTCAATTCCGCAGACCGTGGCGACGCAGCACGAGCGGACTCAAACATAGGACACAAGGTGTGTGTTTATCAATAGATTGTTATAATATCTGTATCTGTGCAGTTCTTTGTCATAAATACAGTTTACAAAAGGTCACGAGGGAGCAATCGGTTTCCCATCTACTGTTTTCGCTGCGTTCACAAAACTCGGGAAATGAGAGCATCCAAGGAGCATGTGAATGCTATGTATATTTATTTTTTTATATTTTTAATGTTCTTTAATGTTATCCATCGTTTTTTATGTGGCTCTTTTAAAAAAGTATCGGTTCAGGCACCGTTACCATTTTCAAAGTATCGATTTGGCACCGGTATCGTAAAAAACCCAATCGATACCCAACCCTAGCGTTAAAGCGAACGTTCTATCACCCCATTTGTCCTTTTGATGATAGACACTAGTGTGTGGACTGTGTCAGAAAGCGAACATGCATCTGTATACAGGTGCATCTCAAAAAATTACAATATCGTGAAAGTTATTTTTTTTGTAACTTGTTTCAAAAAGTGAAACTGTCATATATTCTAGATTCATTACATGTAAAGTATTTTTTGTTTTAATTTTGATGACTAGCGCTTACAGCTCATTGAAAGTCAGAAATCCAGTATCTCAAAATATTTTAATATTTACATTTTAGTTTCATTAAATGACCATCCCTACAGTATAAATTCCGGGTATCTCTTGTTCTTTGAAACCACAATAATGGGGAAGAATGTTGACTTGGCAATGGTCCAGAAGACAATCATTGACAGCCTCCAAAAAGAGGGTAAGTCACAGAAGGTCATTAATGAAACAGAGTGCTGTATCAAAGCATATTAAATGCAAAGTTGACTAGAAGGAAGAAATTGGGTAGGAAAAGGTGCACAAGCAACAGGGATGACCGCAAGCTTGAGAATACTGTCAAGCAAAGCTGATTCAAACACTTGGGAGAGCTTCACAAGGAGTGGACTGAAACTGGAGTCAGTGCATCAAGAGTCAAGAGCCACGCTCAGATGTCTTCAAGAAAAGGGCTACCAAGCCACTTCTGAAACAGAAACAATGTCAGAAGCATCTTACCTGGGCTAAGGAGAAAAATAACTGGACTGTTGCTCAGTGGTCCAAAGTCCTCTTTTCAG
>NW_015505466.1:31758-97966 GCF_001515645.1 Sinocyclocheilus grahami | reverse complement strand
TCATTAAATGACCATCCCTACAGTATAAATTCCGGGTATCTCTTGTTCTTTGAAACCACAATAATGGGGAAGAATGTTGACTTGGCAATGGTCCAGAAGACAATCATTGACAGCCTCCAAAAAGAGGGTAAGTCACAGAAGGTCATTAATGAAACAGAGTGCTGTATCAAAGCATATTAAATGCAAAGTTGACTAGAAGGAAGAAATTGGGTAGGAAAAGGTGCACAAGCAACAGGGATGACCGCAAGCTTGAGAATACTGTCAAGCAAAGCTGATTCAAACACTTGGGAGAGCTTCACAAGGAGTGGACTGAAACTGGAGTCGGTGCATCAAGAGTCACCACGCTCAGGAAAAGGGCTACCAAGCCACTTCTGAAACAGAAACAATGTCAGAAGCATCTTACCTGGGCTAAGGAGAAAAATAACTGAACTGTTGCTCAGTGGTCCAAAGCGTTCTTTTCAGTTAAAAGTAAATTTTGCATTTCATTTGGAAATCAAGGTCTGGAGGAAGACTGGAGGGGCACGGAATCCCAGCTGCTTGAAGTCCAGTGTGAAGTTTCCAAAGTCAGTGATGATTTGGGGTGAAGTGACGTCTGCTGGTGTTGGTCCATTGTGTTTTATCAAGTCCAAAGTCAATGTAGCAGTCTACCAGGAGATTTTGGAGCACTTTATGCTTTCATCTGCTGACAAGCTTTATGGAGATGCTGATTTCCTTTTCCAGCAGGACTTTAGCACCTGCCCACAGTGCCAAAACCACTTCCAAGTGGTTTGCTGACCATGATATTACTGTGCTTGATTGGCCAGCCAAAATGCCTGACCTGAACCCCATATGGAATGGGATATTTTCAAGAGAAGAAACCGTTGATCCAACAAAACAGATGAGCTGAAGGCTCAATAGTGCCTCAGCAGTGCCACAGGCTGATCGCTTCCATGCCACACCTCACTGATGCTGTCATTTGTGTTAAAAGAACCCAGACCAAGTATTGAGTGCATAAATGAACATACTTTAAAGAGCTCAAACTTTTCTGTTTTGCAAATGCTTTTTTTGATTGATCTAAGGAAATATTCTAATATTTTGACTGGATTTTTAACTTTAAATTGTAAGCTCTAATCATCAAAATTAAAACAAAAAATGTTTTACTTTACATGTAATGAATCTAGAATATATGAAAGTTTCACTTTTTGAAATAAGTTACAAAAAACTACCCAGTGTAGACAAGATAGCAGCAGGGATTGTAATTTCTGTTTGCTTTTGACGCAACGCGACACATTCAGTGTAATCAAGTGTCAAGCAGTTAAGCAGCTGAATGCCAGTGGGCGGGGCCTATGATGAGAAGAAGACTATTCGTTGATGTCTTGCTCAGTGTTTATGCAAATGACCTTGCCCAGGTGATGTTACCTTGCCCCTCGGATCCAAAATAAGCCATTTTTGGAGCTTGATTAAATAAATTGTCCTCTTTCACACTAGTGGTAAATAAGCGCCTCCAGGGTATTTTTAGGGCCAAGGTAAAGCGCGATCGTGATGCATACTACTAGTCCCTAGCTAACGAGGCAGAGGATGGGCTACATCAGGCAAGGCTGACCCCGTTGCTAGCTATGACACAGTCTTTTGAATAATGTGATTGGTTGGTTGTCTAAGAAGGAAATAAAAGAGCGCTTTTAAGAGTAGGGTCTATTATAAGCCTTCACTTTGAAATTACAGGCGTAATTTTTCCTGTTTTACCACACACACACACATTATATATGTGTATATATATTCTTTATTTTTTATTTACCATGCTGTCATACTTAACATATTTTATAGGAAATGAACAGCGACACAATAAGGTTCTAAAAGTTCTGTAATTGTTTGTGTGATCGCTTTGCTTATAGAAGGTTGTGACAGACCCAAGTCATCACTGCTGCATATTTGTATTTTTCCAGTTGCCAAATATGTTAATGTAGTGATTACTTCCATTTCTGGTGCTATGGCATTTCTGCGCGGTATCGGAGATGTTAGCGTGTCTCAAATAAGATCAGTCACAAACATGATCCCTGCACCATCTAATGTGTAGCATCTTATTAACTCACCCGGGGCAGATCAACAACATGCCATCTTCGCCCTTAGGCTCTTATCAGAAATACATTGTGTGTTTAATCGTCCACTCATAGTAGGCTATGTCGATCTTAAGACAGCGTTTGACTCTGTGGATCATCAAGCACTGTACAGTAGAGCACACTGCTGGGCATTGGTATTCCAAATTTCTTGCTAGATCTCATTAACGACCTTCATTCAGGTACTGCTGCCAGAGTGTTAGCAGTTCGCTCTCCGAGGTGCTTACAACTACCTCCGGAGTTAGGCAGGGCTGTGTTCGGGCCCCAGCACTTTTCTGCAGAGCCATGGATTGGATCCTCGAGCATAGCATCAAAGAATGGCGTTAGGTTGCCAGAACACGATTTCACTGACCTAGACTACGCAGATGATGTCGCGTTGCTAGACGAATCTGCATCAAAACTGATAACATCTCTTGAGCATTTCGAGCGAGAGGCTTCCCACCTGGGCCTACATGTATCATGGCAAAAAAAAAAATTGCAGAGCTTGGGCAGCGGATCCAATATCAGGAATATTTCTGTCATGGGTCAGAAGGTGGAAAATGTCACACAGTTCACGTATCTGGGGAGTGTACAAAGCTCGGAAGGTGCATGGCCTATATCGCATGCCGAATTGGTCTGGCTGCTTCAGCAATGAGGTCTTTTCAGAACCTTTGGTGTCAACAGAGGACTCGGCACAAAATTCGGTTCTACTACTCCTGTGTGTTGCCACTCCTTCTGTATGGTTCCGAGACCTGGACTCTTAAATTGCAAGATGCCAAAAGGCTACAGTCATTTCATATGCGCTGCCAGTTTCAAATAAATCATGCATGTTCGTTGGTCCGACCTCATAACAAACGTGGCCATCAACCTACGCACTGGTCTGCCAACAATCACAGACATAATTGCTTGTTGGCACATGGCTTGCAAGTCATACTCCTGCTTATGGTACCCTAGCCTGTGCCGTTGCCCGACGCTCTGAGAGATATGCTCCCACCAGCTGGAGCAGACCACCTGGTTGCCCTCGGCAAACATGGGTTCAAAAGATTGGGGATGGCTCCATCTTATCCCTCCTCCATGAATGGAACCTTGCCACCGACCGCGGTCACTCACTTCGCATGATGAGATCGGTGCTATAAGCCACTGCTGCTCAGGTGACTTGATGGATGGAAACTAGTGGAAAGAAAACATCCAAAAGAGTTCGATTTATTACAATATGTATTAGGTTCCATAGACTTGAGTTACGTTACATATACAGGGCTCGCAAAATCGCTAGCCCGACGTCCCGGGGCTATTGTGTTTTCCAGTCGGGCTACCTAAAAAGATTTTCACCACCCTGCCCGACGGGCTATCTTGAACAGTGATATAAAATCCCTTCCTTGATTTCCATCGTTCACTAGCTTGTAGGGGTAAAACGGATCGTAGTTGATCGTTTGCATGTGTTTCTAAGTCTTGCCGATTTAAACATTCAAGTGTTTTAAACCATTCACGCACATTCGGAGCTGCGCACACTCATTCAAAGCGTGCACAGAGAGCCGCTTTTCAGACAATGCGCGTACACAGAATTGATTCCTCTTTCGCGTATCCTTGCATCTGAATGAACACATACACACAAAATTATCTCAAAATAACTGTCTCGGCAAGTATTCTCGTAAACACAGTCGGTTATGTCTTAAGTGAACGTAAACAGTGGAGAAAGAAATCTCAAGTGCATCATTGTATTGTATCCGTGCATTCGGTCTTAAAGGGGCAGCAGCCTATAAATACCTGCTGTTCCATAAGCGCCACCTGCTGTCAGAGAGTGACATTTGCGTCTCATTCACAAAGCTAAAATCAAACTATTCTGTTTTTGCTTCAAATTTCGAAATTATACAATCTAATTGCAATCTAAATAACATGTATTTAGCATCTTTGTTTGGATCGTGATTAAAATGCAGTGGTTGCCTCTTATTTTCAATGGAAAAAGCACAGCCAAAGCATTAGTTTGTTTATGTGAAGAGATTTATTTTATTTTATTTGTTATTTAGTTATTTGATTTGGGATTTGTTTTAAAATTTCAAGTTAGTTTTATTATTTGACATATTTCAATTTCACAAAGAAATGTGCAGAAATAATAAAAGGGTTTTCACCTTTTAATTTATAATTTGTCCTAAATCTCATTTTGTTAAAAAGAAAAATTGTGAGAAAATTGTATTGTGAAATCAGTACCGTGAATCGTATCGCATCGCATCGTGAGTTGAGTGAATCGTTACATCCCTATATGCTACTAGTTTTTGCTGTGGTATCAAATAAGTATTCTGTTATTTCAATAATAAAGAAGCATATATTTTTTGCTCATCTGCAAAATGACCCGATCTGATATAATGCAATATGGTCCGAGCCTTGGGTTTTGTGATTCGTTGCACCCCTGCTCTCTTGACTTATTTAAAATAAAAAAAACAATCACTGAAGTTTTTAATCATGCTGATTTGTCCGCAGTGAAGCTCAGCCGATGTCTTTTTTTTTTCTTTTTTTTTTACTTAAATTCATTTTGGGCTACCAAAATCTGAAGAATGTCTGCCTGAAGGGCTACCAACGATTTTGAAATTTTGCGAGCCCTGATATATTTAACATACATTTTCTCAAAAAAACTTATTTAAAATAAAAAAAACAATCACTGAAGTTTTTAATCATGCTGATTTGTCCGCAGTGAAGCTCAGCCGATGTCTTTTTTTTTTCTTTTTTTTTTACTTAAATTCATTTTGGGCTACCAAAATCTGAAGAATGTCTGCCTGAAGGGCTACCAACGATTTTGAAATTTTGCGAGCCCTGATATATTTAACATACATTTTCTCAAAAAAATTTTTTTAGAAGTTTTAGGTTTTCAAAGAGGGATTTTTAATATATCATTCACCTAATATATATTTTACATTTTATTTCTAAAAACATGTGGTAAAGGTACATGTACATAAAAACAAAATGTTTTTTCTTAAACTTTTTGGGTTATGTTACACAGTATTACCATGGTATTCATTAGAGAGCTGTCAGTATTGACTTTATATGAATAGCTTCAACATTCCACTAAATAGCTACTTTTGTGTTCCTTGGAAGACAATCAGACAGATTTGGAATGATTGGAGAGAGTAAATGACAGAATTTAATTTTGTGAACTTCCTTTTATAAAACCTGGAAATTCTATCTGTAAAACACAAAACAACAGTTTTACAAAATCAAGCCTTAAACACATGAATACTTGAATACACTGATCTTCCCTCTGTAGTCTTCCTATTGTTTTGCTTTCCTCACACACTCCCAGTAATTATTTTTCAGGATGTTTTAAGGGTTCTAGCATATGCTGCACTATAGGTTTGGAGAGGTGTAAAGGAAAGAAATGCAGGTTTAGAGAGGAGAGGATGGATTGATGAAGAGGTGGAGGTGACGGATAGACTTGGCCTGGTGATCATGGTCACAGTGCTGTGCTACTTGAGCACGTAGAGGACAAAAACATGAAGCACTCAAGAAGGTGACAGCAATGAATTGTGCTGAAATATAATGCACGCACACTTATCTTTAAGCAGACCAGGAGACGACACACATACACGCATATTTCAGAGAGGAGGGGAGTCTCACATAAACTAACCACTGGGGTACCTCAAGGTTCAGTGCTTGGCTCTTTTGTATAGCATATTATTTAAAAAATCTTGTATTCTATATGACCTGGTACATTCATTCAAGAAAGAGCCACAAAAAGTACAAATAATTTAACGTCAGAATTTGAGTTTATTTAGTTATTTTTTAGAGGCAATCACAGCTTGCCACAGTAAACAGGAAATCCTCCATTTTGACTGGAGACAGCTTCTGATCTCTTCAGTAACATGTTTAGCAACACTTATAGACACATGAGACAGTCCACCAACTGTTTGCGTGACAGCATGTCACAATTTTCACCTTTCATAGAATCAAATATTAGTGCTAGCATTAGAGTGGCAGCTTGTTTTCCAGTAGTGGAGACAACCATCATGATGCCAATGAGACATTGTGGATCTAAAAAAAGCATCATGACTGCCAGTGTAGATTGTGCATAATACTCCATTCACTTTGCTTAATTATCCTCTGCCACCTCCAATGCTTTCATTTAGTATATTTCTGCACTGCACTCTTGTCATTCCAGAATATGTTGGAATAATAATCACGTTCTACAGTTACACATTTACATTACAGTGTACCATGTTGAACTACAGTGTGCGGCACTTAGACATGTTTAATAAGTTATTAATGTCTTCTCAGCATTTTATCTATGCTAAAAAAATTAAACGTCATAAGTACAATACCAGTGGATACACATTTAAAAAAAATATATAATTTTTTTGGTTAAGTCACAAGGGAATGAAACAAGCGTAGTCACAATCTGATGCGGTCATACGGCTCAATCGACCGTCATGCATGTGACGAATAATACCACGTCTACACAGTGAGTGATGCAACGAAATACAGCTACATCACTCCTGAAACAGGAGTGATCTAGATGTGAGATCGCTTACTCTCAGTGTGGACTCGTGTTATCACCTGACTGTTGTAGGAGAAAGTGTAAAGTTGATTTTTAAGTTGCAAAGTTCTCTCTTATACATTAATCTACTGCCTTTTAAACAAACAAAAAACCATTTCTAAAAAAGTGTAACATCCTCTAACAGCAGCTTTGGGAAGCTAGTTTCTACAATTGGTCTCTGTTCAATCTAAGTCTCAAAGTGCACTTGACTAGATTGCAAAACTATAAACACAACACTAGAACGTTTTACTTTAGTGTTTCTAAAGGTGCTCATTGATGTGCATTCGTAGGTACTGACACGGAGTATCTCTGTTATAGCATACTTTCAGAATCATAGCCAACAATGCTATGTCACATAACATCGCAGCACCGCCATGTTGGCTCCTCTAGTTCCAGTTTCCAGTAACATCATGCCTCTGAGATGATTGTGTGTAAACAGGGCTCTATGATGACGCAGGGGCGTCCATGGTGGACAGGATTCGGACCACCTCAGCACGCTGCGTGGGGGAAATGTGCTGGGTCATGTGAACAATAGAGTCCATGGCCACTTCAGGGTTAGCTTGAACCAGGCTAAGAAATGAAAACAAACAAACAGTTTATTAAAAACACAAAATATACATTTATGAATAAATAGGGGTGTACAAATGCATTGCAACGCATTGATCTGATATTGAAAATTCAATGCAGTTATTTAATAATCAGTAAAAATTTCTTATACAAAACAATTCTTTTTGCATTGATTAAAAATACATCAGATCTCACAGACCCTTAATATTTTATTAGCTCTTCAAAACGCAAAGCTGCCGCAAAGAAAAACAGTTCCTAACAGCTTTGAGCCTAGATGAAGTTCAGACAAGTCAGACATTTAAGGCATAATGCACAGTCGCATAACTAATCAGAATCGAGTATTTCAGGCAGCTGTGTAATAATTTGCGATAATGAAAGCTGACTGTACATTATCCCTTAGATTAGTGGAAATGATTAAAAAGAGTGGGAACTCTAAAAGAACATTAAGCTTATAAAACCTGAATTTTAATTGACAGAAATTATGAGTGTCAGACCTTTGAATATTGTCGTGGACAATGGAGGGACTTATCAAAAAGGTTGAGAACCTCATGGTTTATAACACACACACACACACACTCTAGTTAGTGCTGTCAATCAGAAAGAAAAAAAAAAGAATGAAAATTTTTCTGTAATTCATCATTAATAATTGCATATTAATATAACATTAAAATTGTCATAATTTCACACTGAATCTACAAAATGTAGAAACAACAAAGATGGTATATTTTAAATATGTATGTAATGGCATCTTTTTACCAAGTAGCCTATTATTAATGAATTGATATCAATACTGCTACTGATATCTATTAAATGCATGTTTCCTTCAATTTTAGCCATTGATTATAGCCATTCAACATTACAGTATAATTTACAGCCATTTCTTTTTTTACATTTGATAGGCATTGAAAAATATAACTTAATTTAAGTGAACTTAAAACAATCTTCACATAAACTGTTAATCGTATATGCATAAACTATAAATTTAATATAGATGAATCTTTATTCAAGCTATAAAAGTTATTTAGCAAGCAGAGCAGTGATTGATTTTTTTATTTGTTCCTTGATTTACATCAATGACAGACTGTAGCAGGTTTCACTTTAAAAGCAGTGCTGTCTCTTTAAAACCTGATGCACATGACGTGTATCTGACGATCATCCAATTTTCTCTCATTTAAAGGGGTCATATGATGCTTTTTTAAAGATCATTATTTTGTGTATTTGGTGTAACAGAATATGTTGACATGCTTTAATGTTCAAAAAACACATTATTTTTCAAATACTGTACATTATTGTAGGTCCTCTATGCCCCGCCTCTCTCAAACGCTTCGTTTTCTACAAAGTCCCTCCTTCCGACAAGCGCAGTCTGCTCTGATTGGCCAGCTGACCCAGTGCATTGTGATTGGCCGAACACCGCAAGCACTCGATATATATATATATATACATACATACATACATATACACACACACAAATGTATACTCACTTGTACTGTCATATTTGTAAAAGACTTTTATTGGTGATCTGGAGAAAAGAGATTTTTTATGCAATAGTTTTTGGTAACGTACTTTCACAGCTCCCTCTGCTTCCACGAACCAGCGGCGGAGCATGGCCTGAACCTGCCCGTCTGTCAGCTCACTATTGGCACACTGGATCTTCCTCTGAACCGTGTCCTCCAGCAGTAACCGCCGCAAGCGCCAATAGAAGAACAGTCGAGATGTCCGCCACTCCAGGACATCCTGAACACACACAAGTCCAGATTCATTTATGGCATAGTTCACGGATTCACATCTTTTCATTTGAGCTTCTGATTCTTCAACTATGGAGAAATATGAATACAAAAGTACCATCTAAAAACAAAAACTGCGGGTAAAAGCAGAGCATACTAATGCTACTATAAGAGTTGAGTACTGACAGTGATGACTCCTTTCTCCTGCATGCGGCCCGGTGTGTCATGAAGGTCGGCAAACTGCACGGCTACTTGATGATATATTGGCAGCAGGAACTCTTCTCTCTCTTTCAGTTTACTCTCCAGCTCTTTACGCTCAGACACACTCAATTCTGGGGTGCCTGAAAACACACACAAACACAGAGGATGGACAAATGCAAAAATAAAAAAATTTATGAGGAATGTACCAAAAAAGTAACTTAGAAACAGGCCAGTATATAAATCAGGCTAATTCATCAGCTGACATTTAGCTATTTCACTGTGGCTTACATTAATTCATTAAATTAACGCATTAAATTACTGTTTCGTTAAATAATTAATTTCTTGCTGTTGTTGTTTTTATTAATATTAATAATTAATTATGATAATGGATTTGTTTTTGACTAGGTTTTAGAAAAGCTGCATTACCTAAAACAATAACTGAACAGCTTTTTTAATGTTAATTGCTATATTTTTGGATGAGGTAGCATTAACAAAAAGAAAAGTCAAGCAAACAGTGCAGTTATTAACTAAAAATAAAACTATTAATATTATTTTAATTAACTGAAATAAAATATAAATATTAGATAAAATGTTTATAAACTTACATCTGAATGAAAATTAAATGTCCTGCATTCAATAATAATTACAAAAATACTTAAACTTAAAACGAAAAAGTATATATATATAAAAAAAGCTATTCAAAATATAAACATACTATAATAATGTATAAACAACACTGATGTTATTTCATTTTGATGAACAATTTAGAATTACACCTACTGGTAAACAGTGTAAAAGAAACGTGCATAAAAAAAAAAAAGTGTCAATTTTGATTTCATGCTGGCTAAAGCTAATGAACACAATTCTGCTAATTTTGGCATCCACCAACAGGTCCCTCATTCTGTACATGAAAATCAGCTAGAATCACACCACTAGAGTGCCGCCAACCGAGGAGCTCTCCAGGATCTCACATCAGCCCGTGGCTGTTCGAAAGA
The DNA here is from genome assembly GCF_001515645.1 of Sinocyclocheilus grahami. Lineage (NCBI taxonomy): Eukaryota > Metazoa > Chordata > Actinopteri > Cypriniformes > Cyprinidae > Sinocyclocheilus > Sinocyclocheilus grahami. Next base: position 87,885 of record NW_015505466.1, on the reverse strand, counting down.
GATTTATCCCATCAGAGCCAATCATTCAGAGTGGCCGCCTGCAACACTACAGGCCACTCTGGTGGCACGGTCCATTTTAGTGACTGCTGAGGGTGTAATCGATCGAAGGAGGTACAGAACAGCAATGGCGTCTGATTGATCTGAGACCCCTGTGATTGGCACGTCTCCTCAGGGAGGAGAGAAAGGGTCGACACAATCAGCAGAGCACAGAGATGAGGTCCTTTAATATAACACTTATACACGCCCAATAAAACAAGATTTCAAGGGAGAGACAGCATTGTGAGAAACTTACCCAGTCTTTCTGCAAGCCCCATGTATACAGGGTCCACCCGTCTCATGGTCTTCACCAGGTCTTTTTTACGGAACTTGATCTCCACCGTGCCTTCAGGCTCCAGCACGCCACCACTGCAGAACGCACACACTGATCAATCAATTTATTCAAGTAGGTTATTACAATGAATTTGTTTGAAACAAATTCAATGATTTTCTTCCATCATTACTCAAAATGACTTGCTTGAAAGGTCTGACCACTTCATTTTTTTTTATTTATAACATTTTTTGGTGTTTTATTTATTTATTTTCTGTTTTAATGTAGTGTTACTACACTGTTACGTAAAATAAAAAATGCACAATGATAAATACAATAACAAAACAAATAAAACAAACAAAATATACAAAACAAAGCACAACCAAACCAAATAACACCAAAACCAAAACCAAAAACAACCAAACAAAACAAACATACCAAAAATAAACACCCAATGCAGTGTTAATACACAGTTACATTTACATAACATTACAAAACAAGATCCAATGCACAATGACAAACAAAAAAAACGAAACAAACAAAAACAAAAGCCAAATAAAACAAAACAACCCAAACCAAAGCGAAAAAATAAAAAACAAAACTGGTTCTTACCGGCTGTCCTTATCTGCATACATCTCCATGTGGCGAGGGTTGATGGTGGGGTCTATGACGACCCATGATCCTCCCCTGAGCTCTGCTTGTGGAGGGATGTACACCAGCACTGGCTGTCTGTATTCTCTCAGCCCGTCCACTATATACGCTCCAAACTTCAGCACCTGGTCATACATGTCTGAAGACAGGAGAGCATAAGGTGTTAGCAGAGATCATCATAGCTCACTAAAGTGCATCCTACTTAATTTCCTTTCATGACCTTTCATCCCTCCAGAGAAGCCTCTCCAGTTGGCAAACACCATGAGTGGAAGCCCCTCCCTGTTGAAGTCTTTAATGGCCTGTGCGGTCTTAAAAGCAGAGTCAGGGAACCACACTTGCCCTGCTTGTTGGATGATCTACCAGAAAAAGTACAGAAAATTGGTCATCTTCCTGAAAGAAATCAAGTGGCAGAGTGTGTAAGTGTTTCCAAGTGGTCACCTTGGCTTCGGAGTCCAAATTCGCTGGGTCTGCTGGGATAGAAAGCTCCACTGATCGGGTTTCTACTGCAACTACTCCAGTCGGGATCCCGCCCAACCTACAAATGACAAGTCAGAATGTTTGTTACACAGGGACAGATTAAACAAACGCTCAAAAAAAAATAAATAAAATGAATAAATGAATGTTACAAATTTTATTATTGAGTTAAAGGGATATATGTCATCATACTGACTCAGTTATGATATTTACAGCTGTACAGCTGGAACTGGGTTGAGGGATATAAGAAAAATTATCACAGCATTCTTAAACATGTTAAATCTAAGTCTGCGACCCATAGACATCACCAGACTCTTGGTCTTATCTTTTGAAATGCTTTTCCAAGCCTGTAATGCAGCCATTTCCAACTGTTGCTTGTTTTAGGGAGTAATTTGTTTGTTTTAGATAAGACATCAGACCAAGTGGCATCTACAATGACATTCATGAAGTTTTAGAACTTGCCTAAGAGTCCAAATACTTTTTGGGGCCAAAGTATTCATTGGTGCTTACCTGGCCCGTCCTACGATTACACTCTGTGCCCACGGCTGCATGATCTCCAGAAAAGAGCCGTGGTCAAAGAACCCGCTCACCCACGCACCCTTAGTGTCTGTATGGAAGGAGAGAGACCATCAGAGCTGCATCTTTATCAGATATATGCCAAGCTTAACTGAGGTGAAGTACATGCTTGCTGCAGGAAGAGGTTACCATTCAATTACACTGAGACCTGTCTCTGCACTGAGACAAAGATTTTTCTCCCTGCCACCAGCTCTCAATATCTCTCCACCTCACTGTGGCAATTACAGTGATGTGTAATCTGTCTCGCCAATAAAAAAACACTCCATATATCCCAGAGTGTCTTATCTCTGAGTGGAGAGACCTAGTGCTGTGCCTCAAACATAAACCCTCAGACCACACTCATCCATTACTGGACACTTCCATCTAACAACACATTCCTCAGCACAACTGATAAACAAAACACAAAACATCACTGCAGGAGGCCTCAACAAATTGACAAGTTGAGCTGTTTTGACAGCATAATGTCATTGATACAGATTTTTTTTTCTTCCTCCCTTGTTTTTTTGTTATTACAGAAAGAATTATTACTTCAGAAAGGCTCTTACAAAGGAAGTCCAATAAGAGGGTCCACGATAAAAATCATGCGACAGATGCTATCAATAGAGTAATGAGGTCTAAGGTTGCAGCATCTACTCACTCTGACTGGGACGTCCCGCTAATATCCAGCGTGGGTCATAAGGTGCCTTTGTAGGAACAAACTCCACTGGCCGATCAATGGGATCTTTAGCACTGAGTATTGGCACAGGACTCGACTTATTCTGAAGGAGAACAGCACTGTTAAGACTCGAAATCACATTCTCCGGGTCACATTTCACAGTGTGTTCTGCATACCTTCGGCATGTAAGACAGCCAGAGCAGTAACGTAAACACTCCCTCAAAATCATCGCACACAGTGGTGTGTGTGACTCCATTATTGTGCATGATCTGTACTCCACCCAGCTGGTTATTGGAGGTGTACACCTCGCGACCCAGAACCTGTGAAGAAAGAGCAAAGGCGTGAATTAAAAAGTCTTGTTCACAAGTCGCAAAGCTGCAACACTGAGTACTTCTGAAGAAAAACTTGCTGCAGGATTGCATAAAGTACATTTGTGAGATACATCACATTAAATATCTGATAGCTAGATTAAATTGATTATTATGTTTTAAATATGGTTATTTTTCTTACAAAAACACATCGATTCGCTACAGAAGGCCTTTGTTCAGCCCCCAGAGCCATGTGAGACACTTTTAATTATTGATGGGCACTTTTTATTTCACTTCTTTTGGACTGATGCACTGCAACACCTGCTGACTGCCATTAAACAGCTTGAAAGATCAAATACCATTTTTAATATAACTCCGTCTAGATTAGTCTAAAAGAAGAAAGTCATATACACCTAGGATGCCTTGAGGGTGAGTAATTTATGGGCTAATTAAAATTTTTGGGTGAACTAATCCTTTAAGAACATATTAAGCTTTGGTTGCAGCGTTTTGTCTGTGAAATGTTCTGTACATTAGTTAAAGGGGTCATGAACTGAGAAATCAAATTTCTTTTGTACTTTAAAAACATCTTGTAAGTTTCAGAACTCAAAACTTTCTCATTAGTCTAAAAACAGCTTATATTGAAGCAAATCTGCCAAAACGACAGGTTGTGGAATGTGCCACTTTATGACGTAATAATGTGGATGAACCGCCTCTGCAGAAGATCAACGCCTGCTTCTACATCACTGCCTGATTAGCCCCATCCACCGATTCACACATAGTGTAAATAGCGAGAGAGGCAAACGTTTTTATTATGTGGTCACTATTGCTTTGTCTGATATATCGTTTGATACAGGCCCGTAGCCAGCTATGAGGTCACCGAGGTCCAGACCTCAGTAAATTTCTCTTGTTGTCTGAATGACTAATTTGCTGTTAAACTCCTCATATGAATGTCTGCATGTGACATGTATAATACAGTTAAGACAGTTTGCAAGAATTTTTAGCATCCGTGGTATGAAAATGATCGCTGCGAGACACTGCCGGAGTGAACGAGTTGTGAGTGAGTGCGTGGGCACAGCCTCGTAACAAGACGTAACAATCATCACAAGCTAGCATTATAGAGAACATAACGTTAGCCAATGTATTTTTGTTTTAGACAGTTCCTTTGCAACCAAACTCAGACCACATCCTATAGATTGTTTCGGGGTTCTGTTCCACAGGGTGCTCCCCAATCCGCAAGACAGCTTTCATATGACCAATTTTTCAATGTAAACCATACTGTTTCAAATTAAACATAGTTTGATAGACCTTGGTCTACATCTACAGCTCGGTTTATGGTCTCATTAAGACTGCAGTCTGTACCACAAGCATAGGTGTAATTTTCGGGTGGGACATGTCCCCACCACTTTTTGCCAGGGTCGATATTGTCCTTACCACTTTTTGAAAGTAATTGAAAAATATATTGCGGAAGGTAGGCTATGTATTAAAGGGAAAACAAGATCAATAAATCATTCTTCATAATCTAATTAGGGTGATAAAAAAATGTATTCCTTATGCATGCATAACTCGTGCAGTGCAATAACGATGTGATTTGCAGCTGTCGCACTTTTCGTAATGTCATTAGGCTATAGCATTTTATTTTAAAAATGGAGCGCTTCCTTGTGCTAAGTATAGGCCTGCCCTCTACTAAAGATTTTTCTAGTCAACTAGTCGCACGTTATATTAAATTGATTAATATAATAATATATTAATGATTAAATATATAATTTATAAGCGCCATACTTCAATATAGGCTATAGGCAGACGTATTAGGCTAGAGCCTATTCCGCGCTCAAGCTCGCACATAAAGCAATTGCCTCAAAGCACCGGCAAAGTGATTCTGAACGTGTCGGGGGAAAAGAAGACATTTTAATTATTTATTAATAAACTAGTGCTTTCTGAGTCAGTGCCGGGTGCAAAGATGAGGTTGCCGAATGCCGACGCTGACTCGACATCTCCACATGGACATGCCTTTAATAGAAATGCACCTTTTCATACCGACTACAAAATTAAAGAATATTACAAAATCAAGTGGGCGTCAGAATTGCGTGATATAAACTCGCAATTGCGAGACATAAAAACTCTCAATTCAGACTTTTTTTCTCGCAATTGCGAATTTATATCACGCAATTCTGACTTTTTTTTGTCAGAATTGTGAGATATAAACTCGCAATTCTGAGAACATAGTCTTTTTTCCCCCTCAAAATTGGACTTATAAACTCGCAATGGTGAGTTAATCTCACAATTCTGAGAAAAACAGAGAGAATTGCGAGAAAAAAAGTCAGAATTATGAGATATAAACTCGCAATTGCGAGAAAAAAAGTGAGAATTGCAAGTTTTTATCTCGCAATTGCGACTTTATATCTCGCAATTCTGACTTTATATCTCGCAATTGCGAGTTTATATCTCATAATTCTGTGGAAAAAAGAATTGTGAGATAAAAAGTCACAATTACCTTTTTTTTTTCAGTGGCAGAAACGGGCTTCCATACTTTATGCTATGGAGGCTCTCTCTCTCTCTTTTTTTGATTCCTCAGTGTTTGCTAAACGTTCTGTAATTTATTAGTCATTATATAGCCTAATACAGTGTGTAGACCTATGCCATGCCTCATCTTATTCGTTTTTGTTAATAACGTTTTGTAAGCTAGTTTGTCATTGAATACTGTTTTATTGTTGTTGTGCATTTTAATTAAAAATAATGAATCCATCTTTTTTTTTGTATTAAAAGGTGAAAGGTCTATAGATGTAAGCAAAACAGACAATTATATTTTATTGTAAAACCTGACAAGATCGTGAAATCGAAAGTGAAAGCATCCGAAGCCTGGTTTATAACATGTCAAAAGAGGAACTCCCGTTCACAAAATTCAAATCACAAGAACGGGTTGAATGTTAACTACTTTCGTTTCCATATAACTATAAACTATGATAAAAGTTCATCAGCGTGCATTGATTAACAGCATGTTGTAGCGCAAAAAAAAAACCCTGCTCGTGCAACCAACTGAGAAAGTTAATCGCAAAAGAGCGAGCAGTGGGAAGAATGAGTCTGGAGCCCTGAATTGCCCAGCTCCCTCTGTCAATGATCTAGCACTCCCTCAGCACCTGCGTTCAAAATTCTCTGGCACCACCCCTGGTACATGTATTTTTGAAAAGCAAAAATTAAGTTTGTTCAACTCTAAACCCAGTCCCCAAGTAAATTAGGTTATTAAATAAAAAACTAGCAAGACGAGTTGCGCGGTGTCCACACCACTTTTCAAAGCAAAGTTCCGCCACTGACCACAAGTGATAATTACCTCAACCATTTCAGAGAATGTACAAGAAATGCATGACTCTGAAAGGCAACATAGATATTTTAGCCAGTAAGTTCACTGAAATCAACAGCCTGGTCCTTGAATCAACTACTTAAACTTTAACTTTTTTGTCAGGGTCAGTCTTGGTTTGGACCTGAGGTGCAGGAGGTCTAGTTCTGGTATGTAGAGTATCTGGGCTGCAGGGAATATAGTTTTGGTCTGGGTCTTGACTCTAGCTCCAGTTTATGTGTCTGGTATGTCCCTTTTGTTCCAGTGGTTAATGAAAGACTGAACTCTTCCATATCACAGTAATACAAATCACAGGTTTGACCATCCACACACACACACACTAAATAAAAAACTAGCAAGACGAGTTGCGCGGTGTCCACACCACTTTTCAAAGCAAAGTTCCGCCACTGACCACAAGTGATAATTACCTCAACCATTTCAGAGAATGTACAAGAAATGCATGACTCTGAAAGGCAACATAGACATTTTAGCCAGTAAGTTCACTGAAATCAACAGCCTGGTCCTTGAATCAACTACTTAAACTTTAACTTTTTTGTCAGGGTCAGTCTTGGTTTGGACCTGAGGTGCAGGAGGTCTAGTTCTGGTATGTAGAGTATCTGGGCTGCAGGGAATATAGTTTTGGTCTGGGTCTTGACTCTAGCTCCAGTTTATGTGTCTGTTATGTCCCTTTTGTTCCAGTGGTTAATGAAAGACTGAACTCTTCCATATCACAGTAATACAAATCACAGGTTTGACCATCCACACACACACAAAAAAAAAAAAACATTCTAAACTCTGAGACTGACACCTTTGTTACAGTCATAATCACTTACAGACCTGATGTATTCTGAGACCTGTGCGGTAATGCTTATCATGGGCATTTGTAAATGAGCCGATCACGGTTCTGCTCTAATTAACACAGTAATGGGACTGTAAAGAACATTTTCAGATGGAGATAGATGGGGCGTTCCTGCAGTTCCAGAGAGGACAAACAGATACTGGCCGTGACACAGATACTGGCCGTGACTGAAATATCTGAATACCGTTTTTCTGTCCACACCGGACATTTAAGAACCATTAAAGGAAATTGTTCTGAATAAGAACTGTTTCTCGGTTCCCAACCCTAATCTAGACTGCTGCAGAGAGTGATGGGAGAAAGGCAGAGCGAGACAGGGATATCTGTGGCAGTAGAAGTGCTCATTCTGTTCTCAGAGGAATGATATGGGTGTCCCTCCCCGGTCTCAGCCCCAGGCATCAGCCTATTTCTATGCAAATAACAACTTCACGCTTCTCTTTCTATTATTCCTGCGGGAGCTGCAGCATCATGATGGGAGACAGAGAGAGAGAGACGCGGGGGGATGGCAGTCACAGAGGGGTGAATTATAAACCTACAGAAACAATTTTCCATTGACTTCTATTGTCTTTATACTGAGATATCAGTTTTAATACTGTCCCTCAGTTTGTAGCAAATCATTTTTGATTTAATTTCTGTTCCCAATAAAGCACATGTGGTGCCTTTGCTTCCTTTTTTAAGCTTGAAAATAACAAGATCCCAACTGCTTAAAAATTACATAGTAATTGCCTGGAAAAACTTTGCACATACAAATTTTTTGTTATACATTATTGTACAGCATGTGTACTTATAGTGTAATTACCCAAGAAAGTACCGGGTAGTGTAAGGTAACTACATGGTTTAGGTTTAGGGGTAGGTTCATGCATAGTATGTAGTTATTACTCAGTTATTGTAATTTCTACTTTATAAGTATAGTATGGACACGTGGAACAGGACTGTAAAAAGTGCTACCAAATTTTGTCTTTTTGTTTTTTTTATGAAATAAAGTCATATGTGTTTGGAATGATATGAGGGGTGAATAAATGATGAAAGAATTTACATTTTTGGGTGAGCTGTTCCTTTAACACATGCTTGAATGCACAGCCAACCGCTGTCACCAGTAAAATAAAAAACTGGTTGATTCATAAAAGTCATATTGTAAAGCAGTCGTGGTAATTGCATGAATTAGGGATTAATTTACTTGGGTCATAGCTGAGTGCACACAAGGCTTTTGGAGTTCACACTAACCTGTCACAATTGCCTCGGACCAATCAAATTACTTCAAGCAATTAAAAGAGGCCAATTAAAATGCCCTATTCAGCAGAGTGAATAGGTAATTTATGCACACATGCCACCTTTCATAGCAGCAACTAAAACAACAGAGAAGACCTTTGAAAACATACAAATCATACTAGGCGAATTATAAAACTGCTTTGAGAAGGCACAGTTAGCTTATGGATTCTAAAACTAGAAAACATGTAAATGGGTGCAGCTGCTGACCTTATTGAGAGCTCCAGCTCCAGTCAGGATGATGTGAGAGTTCTCCACCTGTATGGTTCTTTGGCCCAGTCTCACCAGATATGCTCCGATTCCAATGGCTCTGCATGTTACCTGAGGACCAGAAAACACAGACATTCAGAAACACTATAACATCTAAACTACTGCACAAAAGTTTGGGTAAGATTATATTTATTTATTGTTTTAAAGAAGTCTATTATGCTCACCACGGCTGCATTTATTTGGTCAAAAATACAGTAAAAACAGTAATATTGTGAAATATTATTACAATTTAAAACAACTAATACTTTAATATTTTAAAAAGTAATTTATTTCTGTGATGCCAAAGCTGAATTTTCAGCAGCAATTACTGTCACACGATGCTTTAGAAATCATTCAGATATGCCGATTTTGGTGCTCAAGAAACATTTCTTAATATTAAGAATGTTGAAAACAGTTGATACCTTGTGGTAAATTTTTTTTTAGGATTCTTTTGATCAATTAACAGCATTTATTTAAAATACAAATATTTTGTAACATTGTAAATGCCTTACTGTCACTTTCGATCAATTTAATGCTACCTTGCAGGAAAAAAATATAAATTTCTTAAAAAAAATAAAATAAAATCTTGCAGACCTTAATCTTATCCTAGGTAATGCTTTACCAAATGTATTGCTTATGAGCATTTGTGAATAGTGGAACTTCTCCAAATGTTTTTAACAAGTCACAGTTTTTAACAAGTGTTTGTGTTCTGCTAGCGTACCAGGTTCATGGTGATGATATCCTCATATGCCAGTGAAGATTCACCCGCGATCATGCCAGAACCTCTCAAGTTCTCCACACCCAACCCCTCCTCTTTACCAATGATATCAGTGATCTTATACCTGCAAAGACACACATTAAAAGGAGAATTTATATTACAATAGAACAACAAAAAATGACCCTAATCAATGACAGGAAAAAAAAATCCTGGCAATCTTTTGAAATAAATGTTCAATGTACAATGTGAACCTTCAGAACTCAAAACCTCCTCCCAGTCCAACTATTCACTGAAATTATGCAGCAAAGACAATTCTTATGTTAGACATAAAAGCATTAACAATAAAAAAAATTTGTGTATGGGATAATATGCAGCTCACCTTGATTCACCCTCGTCTTCCACATGTTCACAGTGGACTGAGTTCAGAGCAGACACCTTCTTATAGTCCTGAGGTGTGAGGTACAGGTACTGAAAGCCCTACCATTTAACAGGAAAACACTGTGATTACCACACAATTCCTGAAGATAAACACTACATCAATGATCGCTGATCCCTTCCCCTGGAGCCACTCCAAACCTTGTAGGGGTCTGCTGGATCCTGCCAGGCCACATGGAACATGTGTCTGATCTCCTCTGCCAGGCCAATCCGGGCTCCGCTGTTGGCAGCGATATAGATTCGTGGGATGCCGCTTTCCCGCGCCATCTCTGAAGCCTGCTGGAACAGCACATCCTCCTGCGGCCCGAAGGAGCCAATCTTATGTGTGATGTCATTGCTGATCACAATAATCTCACGGCCAGCCGGGTACTCAGGGGTTCGGAGAGTCATCCGCCATGCTACCATGCCAATCTAGAGAATCATGGAATCATGAGTTCATTTTCTATCCACAATAAAGGTGTGAGAACTAAATAAATGCTTGTGGATCCTCACAAACCAACATTTAAGAAGCAAAGGGGCCCCCTACAGTGTACAAAGTTTACTGCATGTGATCATTTGTTGAAAATGAGCAAGAAATGCCACACATTAAGTTTGAGTTACACAGTCTTCCTTTATTACTATAGCACTTTATACAATACAGATTGTTTTAAAGCAGCTTTACAGTGCTCAACAATAAAATAATGATTCAATGATGCAAACAAAATTGAATTCTCAGAATTGAATTGAACTCTAAAAAGGCATTAGTCATTTTTCAGTTGAAATCAGTTCATTGTTGATTCAGTTCAGTTCAGTTTAAGATGATACATTTTTACAAATACGTTTTAGCCAATATCATTAACATGGTGCAATCTAACCTCATTTCCTCCAGGTAGGCGGTTCATCTGCACTAGCTGACCCTGAGAATCCAGAACCAGCTCTGTGAAGGTCAGCAATTCCGATGGAAGAGGACACTTGGGTAAGTTGGCGTGTGCGTCCATGGACTGCCATAGCTTCTTCAGAGCCTAGAGGAAAATGGACACCACATGAGAAATGTTTATCTTCATATATTTCCAGTGCTCTTGTTTAAAAAATGGATAAACAAAGACTTGATAATCAACTTTGTGTATTAAAATATACACTACTGTTCAAAAGTTTGGGGTCAGTACGATTTTTACGTTTTTCGAAAAGTCTCTTATGCTCACCATCACTGCATTTAATTGATCAAAAATACAGTAATTTTATGAAATATCATTACAACTTTAAGAATAGTTTTCCCATTTTACAAGATTTTAAAATGTAGTTTTTCCTGTGACATTTTGACTAGCTGTTCCTCCAGTGTCACATGATCCTTCACAAATCATTCTATGATGATGAAATGATAATCATTCAAGTAACATTTTTTATCATTATCAATCTTGAAAACAGTTGTGTTTCTTAATATTTTTCTGGAAAACCATGATGAATATGAATGGATGAATAGAACGTTCAAGAACATAGAACATAAATGCCTTTACATTAAAAATGTCTTGTCACTTTTGATCAATTTAATGCAACCTTGCTGAATAAAAGTATTCATTTCTTTAAAAAAAAAATCATACTGACCTTCAACATTTAAATGTTAATATACATTGAAATGCAATTATATCTTGAAATGTGAAAAGATTTGCCATCACAGACTACTGTGTCAGGTTGTGGACAATACCTGACGGAACATCTCTGGGAAGTCATAGACATAGGTGGTACCGAGGCTCTGGGCCTGGAAGCGTTTGGACTGCAGGAGGTCTTTAGTGACATAGGGTGTGTTGATGAGCATGCCATGAAGAGGACCCTGCTTATCTCCATATGCCTGGAACATGATCTGATATGAGAGAGAGACAGAGGGCAAAAGAGAGTCAGCAAGTCAAGCATAGGTAAAGAAACACAAACAACTATATATAAATCGATACTTTTCCCCATGTCTAAGCAAACAGATAACAGTTGGCCAATGATACGAAGAAACAAAACTGACAGTTGATGTTACAATGACAAAAGATCATTTTGAATTTTTTTTTTTAAATGATTAATTGAACAGCATTTTTTTACATTCAAACAGAAAAAGTCACCACATCACTGACAAATGAAACTAAATGGTGACTAGCACAATGACAAATCACCCAACGCCAGTGTCTGAAAGAATATTAGTGAAACAACAAATTGTGCAGTGCCATTTATATGTTTGGACACATGTGACTATATTCATTTTTATCATGATACATATAAATAACAAATACCAAAATAATGCCGCTTATTAATCATTATTAGTAATAGCATAAATATATACAATACCATTCAAAATATTGGGGTTAGTAGGTTTTTTTAAAGAAATGAACTGATTCAAAGTTAATACTGTCCTTCTTAACATTCTATACATCAAAGAAATCTGAAAAACAATGGATTGCAGTTTTCCGAAAAATACTGCAGAATTGATGGTTCTTGAGCACAAATTAATTTTAAAACGGCAATTAATTTAATAATTAATTTTAATTTGTAAAAATGTTTCACAATATTACTGTTTTCATATATGTTTGATTAAATAAATACTTCTTTCAAAAACAAACAAAAACATTTTTGAACAGAAATGTATTTTAAATATTTTTGATCTATTAAATGACTGAAAGCATATATATACACTGTGTATATTTTTGACATATTTATATATTTTACATATTACATACATATTTTCACATATTTTATATATTAGACAAATATATGCATGAAAGGGTGTCGAATTTGAAAAAGATAAAATATAAGAAAAAGTATAAGATTTTTTTGGTCATTTGTATTATTTCCTAGCTTTGACTTCACTAATTTTCAAAATTTTTTAGAGTTATATTAAACAAATGTAAAGAATGCGTGTCCAAACTTTTCACTGATTGTGTGTTTGCTACTGACAGAAAATTAACACATATTATTAACAAACAATGAGGGATGACAAAGGCATAGTACTGTTGTTCAGTTTTAGCTGTCTGCATAAAATGTGTTTGTGTTAATGAGAGACACGTGAGCCCCACCTGTCTGTCTTTGTTCCCCACCTGTCCTGTACGGGAGTCTGTGACCTCCTTGTACAGGCTGATGTCCAGGTAGTAGCCACTCTCATTGGTCAGGAAGAGGCGGATGGGGATCTGTTTGCCAGTGGGTGTCAGTCGGATGTTAATCTTCAGCTCGGCTTGGAGCACACGGAGCTTCCAGAGGCGACTCCCGTAGCGCATGACCATGGAGCGCACAGATTCCTCAATCTAATGAGAACACAAGAGCTCAAAACGCATGCAGATAAGTACCTTCCTGAAACAAAATCCACTGAAACTCATTAAAACCTTAGAAGGGTCCATGATGACGGTTGGGACAAAATTTAGGAAGATGTGATTGCAGTCAGTGCGCACTGTGGTGTGGTTGAAGGCCACTTCCAACTCATCCATGGCCTCCAGCAGCAAACGTTCTGCCTCGTTGTGCAGGTACTCAAATGACGCTTCCTACATGGTGGGGAACCATACAGTGTCACATATAACCAAGTTTATGGATGCAAACATAGACCACAGAGATGCTCCTACCTTGGTGACCAAGTCCGAGTGGCGGATGATGGCCCGCACAAAGAAGCGGTAATCTGTGACCTCAGTGCCCACTTCCACGCGGGCAGCTCCCAAGTACAGGTGCATCTTATGGTTGGCACAGGGGATGGCCGTCAGTGCAAAGTTTCGCATGCGGTTGAGCTCCAGCTGGAAAGCCAAGGCAGGTTCCAAGTGCCTGTAGATACGGTCCTCCTCAAACTAGAAAAAAAGGATTGACAAAATTGACAAAAACTTCTTTGTAAGACAAAATTAAACGACTATAAAACTGAACTTGGTCGAAAGTGGTTCTAAAAAAAGTTCTAAAAAATATTTATATTATATTATATTTAGGTCTGTCAGTCGATTACAAATTTTAATCAAATTAATTAAATGATGTGCCGAATAATTGACCTAATTAATCACAAAATAAATTTGACTGAAAATACCCACAAAAGATTAAAGCTATTTTTGTGTGAAATGAGAAAGTATAAAGTAGACATTACACATAGTAGCTATAGAAAGAAATATTTTATTTGATTCAACATAAAATTTCAAGCAAAATTTCAAGGGCCAGTGCATTAACATTAAGGTGTTAAAATATTTTAATCACGTTATTCTTTCATAACTAATTAATTAAGTTAATGCGTTAAACTGACAGCCCTAATTATATTATATTATTTATTTTCACTAACCAAGACAAATGTGTGTGCGAAATCTGTGTACAAATGATTTTCATATCACAATTCATCAATACATTTTGTATAAAATGTTCTACTTTCATAAAAAGGTAGAGGAAAGGTACAAGTTAGGAAAATTTTAATATCATACAAATATTTTTGTAAGAAATTCTCCTGTTGATATAAATATGAATAATCCACAAAAATCATTAGTGAAGAGACCCATTATCTTTCACAATTCCATTTGTAGCTGCTTGTATAGCAGAAATGCAAAATTAGAATGATGAACTAAACAAGGTATTTTCCCCCCACTTACATTAGACAGCCAAGTATTAGTTTCTGCTGTGAAATTGAAATTGTTATCGAAAATTGTGAATGTCACTGGTATCTAAAATTTTGATATTATAGTAACCTTATATCCAACAGAAATATAATTGATGTGGAAAAGAAAATGACTCTTGTGTTATGTCTAGTCCTAATCATGTTTACAATATTGACCAAAAATAATTGATTTAATAATTGATTAAGATTTTTGCCATAATCGAGCACCCCTAAAAAGTTTGATCATGAAATGGCTAAATTTTACTAATAACTATAATAATAAGATTGAATAAAATAGAAAATTTAAAATGGAATGAAATTGCTCATTTTAAATTTAGAGAAAGTGAGTCTACAGAAGCAGAAAGTGCCTGTGAGCTATAATAGCAGGCTGGATTTAGTAAATGTAGGTAATCACAGCTGCTAATGGATGTCATCCCTCTCAAATGAGACAAATAATTAAAAAGTTCATTAATGTAATGAGCTTTGCTGGAACCATTTTAGCAAACTATCAGGGCTGAAGGAAGCCAGAGAAACGCCATTGATCATGATGGAGTGACTTGCACAGCAAAGACAAGAAATGGAGGAATATAACAGCTTTTTTTCCCTTCTCCTCATTTCCTTTGTATTTCCCCCCCTAAACATAAAGCTGCTGATGGATTTAATGAACACTCGCATTTAAAAGTGTTATAGTCTTTTGTGCCTGTCACTGGTAGTCTTGTGTAAAACATAACTCACCTTGCCTCGAGCTCGAAAAGTGAAAAATTTGGGGAATTCTCTCTGTGAAACAAAGACATTAAACATTAACCGTGAAATAGCATTGCATTCTGTACATGTCAACACCGATCAGGGAGACCAGACCAATATTAATGGTACAGTATATGGTATTCATTATTACAGGACATTTACAGAACAGGTTTTGTACATTTGAAAGACTGAACAGTCTTATAATTAAGTCTGTAACTTAATTAAGAGACCATTTATAATGGCTCTGTTCCAAAACCTAGGAGTCAAAATGTTAAAATGTCATTTAGAAAGCATACCTTCTGAGCAACCAAAAAGGTAAGTCTTCGGATGCCGTGCTCAAATAGCAGAGATTTCTGTGGTAAAAATGATGCAAGTAAACAATTAATACACTGACATTTAAACATTTTTGTTAAAAACAATCATCATATAGAGAACAGAACTCTGTTTCACCTTAGAGTGAGTAAACTCGTGGAACATGGCTGCTAACCCATCATCATCAATGTCACTGTCTGTCTTTATGGCCACATTAAGGATATGAATCGGCTCATCTTGAATGCTCTGCAGTAAGACAAAAAAAACACAATATAAACTATGCATAGAAAACAACAATGTTCCAAATAATTGCATCAAACATTAAAGGGCACCTATTATGCCCCTTTTTACAAGATGTAGTATAAGTCTCAGGTGTCCCCAGAATGTGTCTGTGAAGTGTCAGCTCAAAATACCTCACAGATATTTTATTATATCATTTTGAAAATGTCTATTTTGAACGAAAGCAGAAACACGCTGTTTTCGAGCATGTCTCTTTAAATGTAAATGAGCTGCTGCTCCCCGCCCACTTTTCCAGAACAGGGCTGTGCCTTTACAGCTCATACCTTGGATCTGATGTACAGTTTTCTGAACGCACATCCGAAGCACACACACAGAAAGCGCTGTCACATGACATGCGAGTACTAAACTAAGTTCTCTTTCATGTCTTATTGCATTTAAACTGTCAAATACACACAAGTTTATGTTAAAAGCAAAAATCACAAAAACACGGTTATGTCTGTGATAAACATGGCGGACTGCATGCGGCTCACTCTGGGCGGGGTCTCTGCTAATATGGCAGTGCCTGTCAACAGTCATGGACGGGGATCTGAATGTTATAAAAGGGGCCAGTTGTCAGGAGGCAAGTAAACCAGATATTAAAGGAAAAAATTGTTAAGACTGAAACTTCACTGTATGGGTGAATTCATGCATTTACATTCATTTATTTAAATTCATGGTGGAGGTACAGTTTAGTTAAGAATATTCCAGGTTAAACAATCTAGCTGCGGCCTGCTGTTTACCATACCATCACCCTAATTTTGGGTCAACCCTCGATTTGTAGAAACAAAAGAAATGGGTTCATCATGACACATTTACACTGGAAGTCTATTGGGCATGTTGGTTCTTAAACGGGTCTGTGAAAAAATTTTGTCTTCTCAAAGTTAAGATATTAATGAAAAATGTTTAACAAAACCTAAGTTTTAGATGTAACATTTGATTACAATTTCATTCTGCTTTCTAAAATCAGAAATAGTGAAATTAACTGATGATTTTATTTTATTGACAGGACTACTTTTTAACGATGGAGCCATGCACACAATTGAACTAAATTAAAAGGGAATAAACTAGTAACAACATGATTTACCTAAGATGAGGGAACAAAATAATAAGTTGTGGCTGCAAATGAATAAGTCATAGGAAATAATATTTCTGTCAAAACCACTATCATCAAAGATGATTGACAATTAGCATACAGTTTGGATTGGCAGTATGGTTCTGTTCTGGGCAAGAACTCCCTGTGCATCCATGCAGCCTAGCATGGATGAGAGCAGTGATAACCCCCCATTCCCGGCCCCCTGGGGTAAACAGAACAGAACCAACATAAATGTATTGAAGATATCATTAATGTTCAATAATTTAATGTACACACTTTTGAATTAGTTTGATTTAAAGGAGAATCAGAAGCCTGAATCCTGACTGGATGAGAGGAGGAGCTGGGGATGGAGAAGGCTAATTAGTTATTGAGCAATGCGATAGCTGCTAATAATACTAAAGGACCTTATATATGGATACTGTGATAGGCTTTGTATTCCTATAGGTAGACGTGGTAAACGTGGCCTGCCAGAACTAAAACTACACTCATAGGCGCGGGAAGTGTTTTTTTCTGTGGGCAACTGTTTAACTGTTGGGAATAAAAAAATAAAAATAAAATCGGAGTGTCTATTTACACTAAGTGCAAATAGACTGCTTTGTTGGCAGAGGCTATTTACACTAACTCCACCCACCAACGTGTGATTGGGCTAGTCAACATTACAAAAGACAGTCATCAATCATCAGATTCAGTGGCGTAGATGGTAAAGCATGTGTCATAGGCTACTCCTTTTGACGCGATCTACCCGGGTTTGAATCTGCCTTTTGGCTAACTTTTTTTCTCCCTTTTCAAATCACATCAGAAAGCATTTATTTTTTATAAAAATGAAGGAAATAATCAAAAAGTTAAAAATAAAGTATCGTGTAGGGTTAGGGTAAGTGTAAGGAGGGCTTTTGTCCCAGTAAGGTGGTATCCATTTAATAATTTGAATTATAATTAAAATTTACACAAGTTATTATTGTATATGGTTTTATAATGTATTACAATGCTGAGGTGCAGATAATTGCCACTATTTGCAATAAGTAATTAGCAGAATATCCTATTTTAACATAGTATTAATATAATGTATAGCTATTTGCACTTAGTGTAAATAGCATATGATATCACAAAAAAATACTGCTATTTTCACTTAGCGTAAATAGCATCTATCGCTAAGAAAATATGCTATTTGCACTAAGAGTAAATAGCCTCTATCGCTTTGCCAGTTCCCGCTTCCTTCTTCCCTGAGTCTTGAACTTTGTTATGTACATATAGCCTACACGTTTTCCTTAAATCATCCTGGCGACCCAGGGTTTGACTTTATTTCTGGTACACTTTATTGCAAGTGCATTATTATTAATGCATTTTTCCTGATTTTACAAACTGAGGGACTGGAATTCAAAATTATTTCCAGTGGAGTCCATGTAAGGGCTATTGATTTTAAGTTATATTTAACCCAGAATATTCCTTTAATAACACCTTTAATTATAAAGCTTAATCCGCACATCTATCAGAAATGGTCAAAATTCCAGAAGGTGCCAAGTATCCTGTTCAATGTTAGTATTTGACAGCAATCTCTTGCCCATTAAGACTAATTAAAAGATTCATACCCAGTAGGGATGTTCATTTTAACCGTTTAACCGACGGTAAGAATTTTGACCGATTAATACAATCAGTTAAACGGTTTAAAAAGCAATTTAATTATTTATTTTTTCAGTAATTTATCAAAATATTTAAAACGGTTTGCTGCATGGTTAAAATACGCTACGCGTAAAAAAAAATGTTTTTTAGGGGGAAAAAAACAGGCTAAGTCGCGTATAAATCGCATTTTATTATTTCATTCAGAAATAGGCCTAATGCCGATGCAAAATGTTTACAAACATTATAATAAACACCGTAAACATAGCTAGGCTATTTTAGTTCTCCTCACTCCACAACAAATCCTGTCAATTAACAGTATTTAGAAGAGAACAAGAATTAAAAATATAAGAAGCTATAGCAATATAAACGACAAGCAAAAACGAATTCATTTAGGCTAAAACGAAACTGAAACCAACGTTGGGTCTCTCATTCCACACAAAATTAAACGTTTCTGTATTCGCAATGTATTTGAATGGCAAATTATTTTTTATTATGTACTTCACTCGCGTTCCAATATCCACGTAAAACAAAATGTTTTGTATAACATCACGGCGGTACAGTGATAACACTTAACCTTAACGGCTTAACAGATTTTACTACATATTTTTTTTCTCCATATGTTTGACTGACTGTATTTTATTATGATAATAAACAGGCTGCATTGTCAAGGTAGCAATGCTTAACTGTGCACGCATGCGGCGCCGGCGCAATCACTTGAATTTTTTTCCTTCTAACAGTGGAAGCAACTACTCCTTTTAGTCCTAAAGATAATCGGAATTGTAAAAGGTTTGCCTTTATCTGTGTACATTCACAATAAAAACAAATCTTTGTGCTTTTGTAAAATAAGCCTAAAGGAAAATAGGATGCCGCTTTCTGCAGTCTTTTCTTTCGCGCAGCACAAAAATGAACCGAAACTCTGCATACTAGGCTACTTGTTTTTCTTTCATTTTCTTAATTTATAATTTAAGTAAAAACATTCTCATATAGGCCTATTTATTCGTTTTATATACATTATATATATATATTGCTATATAGCATAGCTTTATTATGTTTTTCTCCGCTCGCAGAAGCGCTGCAGGTGCGTGATGTGATATGACCATGTAAATCCTCATGTTCTGTTGTTTGCTGCTTTTTTGCGCATGTAAAATTAATCCCCGGGAAACAAATGTTCTTTTTAATGGGTCACGGACACTTATCCTTTCTAATTTAATTCAATCCTAAATTAAAATAATCTTGTCGGTTAACGAGCATCGGTTGTCGGTTAGGAAAAATAACCGAAATGAACATCCCTAATACCCAGTTATCATTAAGAAAACTGCATAGATTATTCTTGACTGATTAAACCCTCTCTGTGATTAAACCCTGTAGTCTGTCCTGCTCTACCTGTCCTCATTCTCAGCAGACTCACTAGCTGCCCCTGTGGCAGCACTAGCGTTAGCTGTGATATCTGGAAGTTTGTAGTCCTGAAGTGGGGCAGACAGTTTCCTGGGAGGACAATCACATCACACAAACATACAAACAGCAGATTTAATTGCCACTATTATGTAGCTAATTCAAAACCAGTATGAGGTCTAAACAATTTCACTTCACTTAACATATTACGGGAGTGTCTTCATTTGCATGCGCACACACAATGATATAATTTCAGACAGACCCACACACATTTGTGTTGAGAGTGGTGCAATAAGCCATGCAAATGAGTTTGTATTTACTGAGATCAACAGAATAAAGTGCAAAGGAAGAGCTGTTTTCAATAAAACACAAACTTACACGCATAATATCTGCATTCGATTGATTCAAAATATTTAGAGGCACTCAGAAGCTTTGATCATCATTAGATCCATTCAGTAGGGCGCTAATGCATTTCATCCAAGGTTGTTTATGTCTTAAAATATTAATTCAAATACATCTTTTATACATTGGTTATACTTGAATACTCTGAATATTCATATAGTATTACTGCATATTATACTGACTACTATTTACAATTTATATGTTTGACCATGTTGCTTTTCTATTCTAAGTCTAGATTTTGTTTTATGGAGGAAAGAATGTGTACTATACCTGTTTAGAGTGGGGATGTTCCCTCTGCAATCAAACAACATTGATTACTGATTGGTTAGTGTCAGGCATCAATGGGAGGGGTCAGTCAGACATCAGAAGTGTGCGGCCCTTTCACATATCTGACAGACTCAATCTAATTTCAGTGCACTTGATTTATGCGCATATTAACTTGGACCAGCAGATTGCTGCTAATGAGAAGTGGCTTAAAGACAATTGTGTTGCATTTGCACAAAGTTTAATTGAATTATACAAGTGTCTCAAATGAGTGATTATTTGGTTAGTGCATAAATGCATATCTGACCGTCTTTGATCATTTGAGGGCAAATCTTATAAAACCTATCAAGAAAACATCCTGGTCACATTTCACCCCAAAATCAAATGAAAGAAACAATAAATTATATTTTGCTTTAAGAAAATCTAGGCTGTTTTAGGAGCTTTAAAAAAAACTTTTTTGCACTTAAGCACATTTTCCTCTTTTCTCATTACTGCACCAACGGTTTTGAATAAAAAGCAATTAAAAATAATGACATATTATTAGAACAAAATTAATGTATTATTGTAGTAATGAACATCTACAATATTGAGAATATCGTGAATTGCTAATAAGCTTAGAAGTAAAATGTATTGCATAATGAGAATTGGGAGGTGGGATTAATTATTATGGTACAATGCAAAAAAGGTCCTAAAGTTGATTTTTAATGCAAAAATAGGGGTGCAAAATAAAATAAATTGCATTTTAAAATATACTGAAATAGAAAATGGTTAGTTTCAATTCTTTCAAAAGAATTACTGCATTAAAGTGCAGTTAATTAAGTTAATACCAACACTACTAATTTAATAACACTTTAAAAAGTAATATTTAGATGATCTTAATCATTTTAATTATTTTGTATGTTTTTATTTTACTTGTCTTTTTGTCCATTTAATAAATTACTGGCCATATCATCAAAATAAATATTGGCTTATCTGACAGAATTTTAATATGAGAGCATCCCTACATGAAATATAATTTATTTGTTTTGTTTTGTTTTTTTCCTTTGATTTTAGGGCTTTAAATTTGTGACCAGGTCATGGTTTTGTGAGATTCTTCCACTTCTAAACTAAGCCACACATTTCACAAACGACCGCCCCTCCCTCACATGCAACAATTCAGCTCTTAAAAAAACTGCACTAAATGCAGCTAAAATCTCTTTCATGTACTTTAACACAGTACAATGCATAAGCCACTCAGTTTACACAAATCACAGGTAAAGCAGCTGGAAAAGCACATGCTAGGAGCTGGGAGTATTGGAGAGAAAATAATAAGTAAATATGACTAAATGCACACAAAAAAATGCTCTGCACGCATCAGAAGAGGCTACACTGAATCAGTTCACATGCATGAATCAGCAGAGAATAATAAAAAATTTTAAAAAGTGCAAGAAGTGCGAGCTGGTAGACAGCCAATCAGAACATTCAGTAAGCATATCCCATTGGTCGCGTTCTTTGGTTTGTCACCTGAAACACACGGATGTGGCCAGCACAGATGAGAGACACCTTAAAGAAGAGCTTTTTTTGGCCCTGTGATTCAGACCCTGTCACTTTCTACTCCTACTTCATACAAACCTTCTGATCACAGCAGACACTAAATCAGTGGCATAGATTGTGCACAAATAGAGCATTTTAAAGGTGTGAGGGGAAGTGGATTGTGGCACAGTGGAGAAGAATTTGTGTCACAAACAACCAGTAGCTTTGATCTATGCAGAGAATTCAAACACATTTGCCCCAGTCAGCCCTTTCTTTTATAGTGTTTTGACATGCTCCTCCACAGTCCCAGCGAGGGGTGGGAGAGATGGGGGAAGCAGGGGTGCGGTACATCTTGAGGTACCTGTTGGGGTGGGATGTGGGCAGCATGAACTGGAACTCCACGATGCACGTGTTGTCCTTCAGCTGACGGTGCTGGACGCTGTTGAGTTCATAAGCGATATAAGCTCTACGAACATACACCTGAGAAATGAGAGTGAGAACCATGTTCTTGATTCTTAACAAGACAAAAATAAATACTTAATTTCTTGGATAAATGTAAAATGACACAGTCTTACCTCTAAAGCAGCCATCCGTACCACCTGATTACTGTGGTAAAAGAAATTTGGCAGCACATCAAAGATGGATGTCTCTGACAGGATCAGTTTCTAGAAAAAAATCAAGAAAGGTATCAATAACTTAACACACAATGTTCAAGAGCAAAATATTACAACATTTTAATACACTACAGTTCAAAAGTTAGGACTAAGAATTAACATTTTTTGAAATGTTTTTGAAATAAATGGCAATACATAAATACAATAAATAAAATTGACAATAATATTACACTACATTATTACAATTTATATTTTTATATATGTGACCCTGGACCACAAAACCAGTCATAAGGGTAAATTTTTTGAAATTGAGATTTGTACATCATCTGAAAGCTGGCCGAGATACAACTATTTGAAAATCTGGAATCTGAGGGTGCAAAAAAATCGAAATACTGAGAAAATCGTCTTTAAAGTTGTCCAAATGAAGTTCTTAGCAATGCATATTACTAATCAAAAATTTAGTTTTGATATATTTATGGTAGGACATTTACAAAATATCTTCAAGGAACATGATCTTTACTTAATATCCTAATGATTTTTGGCATAAAAGAAAAATCAATAATTTTGACCCATACTATGTATTGTTGGCTATTGCTACAAATATACCCGTGCTACTTGTGACTGGTTTTGTGCTCCAGGGTCACATATTTTAAAATGTAATTTATTCCTGTGATGATAAAGATGTATTTTCATCAGCCATTACTCCAGTGTTTAGTGTCATGTGATCTTTTTTTTTTAAGGATTCTTTGATAAATAGAAAGTTCAAAAGAACCGCATTTATTTGTTTGCACAACTAGCTGAATGAATTAAACAATAAACTGAAGTCACTATTAATGTACATTTAATTCATTTTCATTTATCATATTATTATTAAACATACTGATACTGTTACAAAACTGTGTTGCAGTACCTACATGGCTTGTTCATTTTATATAACTATAATAGTACATTACTAAACAATATAATAAAGTGTAAAGTGTGTTTTAAATAATTTAACAGTACTGAACTTATGAAAGTATGTCTGGAGAAAATGTCTGCATATCAGGGAATAATTAATCAGCTCACGTTGATGTAATTAATGTAACCATTTACATTTTTTCCACAAAAGTCAATTAAAATTATTTGCAACTGCAATTTAGAAAATTCTGCCATTCTCATTCATTTTTTTACACATTTCTGTTAACATAGTCAATTCAATTCAAATTTCTCATATGTAAATAAATGGGAGTCATTTATTCAATTGTAAAGTGTAAATAGTGGCAAAACGCTGTCTAGCAGATGGCACTATAGAGCAGTCATCATACATCCAGCATGTCCTACCTGCAGGTTTTCAATGCAGAACTGATGCCCGTACATGTCGATGGCAGACAGGAAGATGGATTCCACCTGATTGTGTCGCAGCTCGTATGACGGAAGGTGCGAGGCAATGAGAACCTGCCGTGCCCGCAACGCCACCTTGGCATTAGTGGTCTTGCTGAGCTGTGTGAGTTCTGTGAGTATTGCCATGAGCTCATCTGTCAGAGTAGGGTCTCGTCCACACAGCTGATCCTACAGAGAGAAGTTAAGAACATTGATCACGAGTGGACTGGAGTCACAGACTAAATATAAACATGCTTTTATTACATCTTGACTGTTATTACATTGTGCAACTGCAATCTACAAGATGGCCTTCTGAATTATATATATATATAAAAAAAATTCTTGTTTCCACATTTCCTGTTTCTCTCGGTTTGAAAATTGTGACTCTGCACTCACAATCAACATGGTGACCAGAGAGTTCTTCTTTGTGACTTGTGCATGAGAGAATATGTAGTTGAGCACATTAGCCATGTCCCCTTTGTTTTCCTCTCGTAGTGCAAATACACACTTGTCATAGTGACCTGGGAATAACATACACGCACACATACACAAATGAATAGTGAATTAATTAATACAAACAAAAAACACCTAAAAAGAAAAAGAAAAACAGGTAATAAAATGGTGAGAATAGAAAAAGCAAACATTCTTAATGTATTAAATTCAAGTTAACATTTTATTCAAATCCCTTATGTGTTATTTTAGTAGTATTTACATTCTATTATAATATTTATTCATATTTTGGATTAGCTTTTTTATTATACTATTAGTTTAGTTTAGGTTTTAGTAATTTTGTTGTGTGTTTTTGTCATTTTTTTCTTAGTTTTATATTTCTATACTGCTTTAATTTGAGTATTTCAACTTAAACTTCTTTATTTTTTTCAGTTAGTGGCCAAAGCAACATTTTTTATTTTCATATTTCAAGAGTTTTAAGTTTTTCATCTAATATTTTATTTATATTTTATTTCAGCTTTATTTCAATCACCAAAAATGATTTTTAATAGCTGTAGATTTAGTTAACAATAAAATAACTGGCAATTATCCGAAAAATTTTTTTTAAATACGTTTTCTGAATTTATAGGTAGCTGGCATTTTTATGAGATATATCTTTTGTCTTATTCTACTTTTTAGTTAATTATTTTTTTTACTTTAGTAATATTTGTATTAAAACGTTATTTCATTACTTTTCATTATTCACATGTTGGATTTTTTTGTTCTATTTTTTATTTCTATTTAGTAAATAGTTTAATCTTTTCATTTAAATGATTTAATACACCAGTATGAATGAACCAGTGTTGCACTGCCATCCAGTGTTCACACAATAAAATAAAATAATGCAACATCCTAAGTTTCCAGCGATATCTCATAATTTGCAGGCATATAGGATGCGGTCTTACCATGTTGAAACTGAACTTCCACTCTTAAATACTGCCTGAGGAGGTCCATCACCACTGCCTTCATATGCCCTCTGATGCCACTGCGGTACCTGTGTACACCACACACAAGAGGGCCAGTTAACCTGCGTTTGTGATTGTGTGTGTACATACACGTGTTGGTTGTTTGAACGATTTACTAACTTCTGAACCAGCTGTACAATGCTCTGCGTGTTCATGAAGAAGACTTCTCTTTCTGACTTCCTGTTCAGCGTGGCAGCATGACTGTCCAGTATATTGGCAACCTGACATGACAATTTGACAACATTTATAAACAATGGTCACAGTCTCGTAGCTTCAGAAAGACATGAACTCAAAGGGCCACAAGTAGCACCTGCTGACTGGGAAACTGGCAGAGGACAGAGGTGATGTTGCTGGCGTACTGAGCCATTTCTTTCTTGATAGACTTCTCTACGGCAGGAGGGATACGGCCTGAAACGCTCGTCATGATGTCCTGAAGCTCCAGCAGCGGCAGAGAGGGGTCCCTCAGAGTCTTCATCAGACGCTCCACCCATTCTTTCAGCTATAACACACACATACAAATCATAACGCCTTTTCACACCAAGCCTACCCTAGTAAAAAAAAAGGTAATATTTCAATTGCAATAGTTCCAGTTTAGTACAATCAAATATACTTCAGTTTATCTTTAGTTGGACTTCAGCACTACTTCCACACAATTAAAGTGCATTAAGGACAAAATTAGCTGTTCCAATTTAGCAGACTTAACAAGTATACAACTTTAGTATACCAAAAATATAAATTTTATTAAGCACATACATATGTAAATGTATTTGTAGTATACTTAGCACAAAATAAATTTATTTCAAATACATTTAAGAATTTAAATTTTTTTCACTAGGGTATTTTGTAATATCTAATGCAATATGGATTTTCTTAAAAAAAATTTAACTGCAGAAGTAAGAAGTACATGGCAATGACATATTTCTTTGTCATCCAATAATGAAACTAAGGGTGGTCACTATTATTATTAATTTTCAACTTATTTAATGGTTACTATTCTACCATCAATATCAGCAGTCTCGTGTGCATTTGTCATTTCATTATTTATTACTGTTAATATTTTTAATGAATGAAAGTAGCAAAAATGTCACAACCAAATTCTCAACCAAATGCTGGGGCCTCAGCAAACTTTCAATCAAAATAACCTATTTTTAAAATAAGATCAATTAAAGGTGCTGTATGTTTGACACAGAGTGGTTGAACTAGGTATTGCAGTCCAAATTCAAAATATTGGGAGGGTTTTTTCACCGGGCCCCTCCTCCTCAGACTTGACACACACACAGGTTGCCAGATTGATGACACCAACAGGAACGGGCAACCGTCAACTGGCAACCCGGGGTCCCGAAATACAATTGGGTAAACTGGCAGTGGGTGGGTTTCACAAACTAAAACAGAGACCGACATTCCGGCCCGGAACACACAATTTCAAAGGAGAATAACTGACTGTAGCATTGTTTTTCAGATAAACAAGTATGCTAACTTAGCATGTTTCTTAAATATCTGCAAACATATTATGGTATTTTTATGCTTTAGTAGAGTCAAAAACTTACATACAGCACCTTTAAGTATTAAAATAAGCTAAAAATAAAAAGTAATGAATGAATGAATGAATGAATGATTCTTATTTTAATTCAACCCCCCTCAGCAACTTTTTTTTCTATGAATAACTAAGATTCCCACAGTTAGGAAAAGCCTGGATATATGAGGTAGTTTACTTTTAAATGTGTGATTCTAGACATGGAAAAGTCATCTGAAATGACCATTTTTATAATGAATATACATTTTTCTAGTTATGCCCAGCTCTAAGATATATTGGGTAGAAATTGAGGAATTTTTTTTTATTATCCAGTAAATTATGAACAAGTGGAAAAGTCATGTAAATTCACTGGTTTACAAGAGTGAGAACTTTGAAAAACATTCAGCACTTAAAACTTCTGGAATCCTGACATTTTATTAAAAAAAAAAAATAATAATAATAAACTAGGATTGTTAGACTTAAATATTTATGTGGACATTAAGGGGCCTTGGAGTCCAAAATTTGAGAACCACTGCTATGAACTCCTATAATGTGGATGAAGGGCTTCATTGGTTACAGGTGTTTAATTATCAAGGAGCTGTTAATAATCTGTTTTCTCACCTTGGCACTGAAGAAGGGCTCTGGCAGACAGTAGCCATTCATTATATTAAAGGTGCTGTATGTAGGATTGACACTGAGTGGTTGAACTAGGTATTGCAGTCCAAATTCAAAATATTGGGAGGGTTTTTTCACCGGGCCCCTCCTCCTCAGACTTGACACACACACAGGTTGCCAGATTGATGACACCAACAGGAACGGGCAACCGTCAACTGGCAACCCGGGGTCCCGAAATACAATTGGGTAAACTGGCAGTGGGTGGGTTTCACAAACTAAAACAGAGACCGACATTCCGGCCCGGAACACACAATTTCAAAGGAGAATAACTGACTGTAGCATTGTTTTTCAGATAAACAAGTATGCTAACTTAGCATGTTTCTTAAATATCTGCAAACATATTATGGTATTTTTATGCTTTAGTAGAGTCAAAAACTTACATACAGCACCTTTAAGTATTAAAATAAGCTAAAAATAAAAAGTAATGAATGAATGAATGAATGAATGAATGAATGAATGAATGATTCTTATTTTAATTCAACCCCCCTCAGCAACTTTTTTTTCTATGAATAACTAAGATTCCCACAGTTAGGAAAAGCCTGGATATATGAGGTAGTTTACTTTTAAATGTGTGATTCTAGACATGGAAAAGTCATCTGAAATGACCATTTTTATAATGAATATACATTTTTCTAGTTATGCCCAGCTCTAAGATATATTGGGTAGAAATTGAGGAATTTTTTTTTATTATCCAGTAAATTATGAACAAGTGGAAAAGTCATGTAAATTCACTGGTTTACAAGAGTGAGAACTTTGAAAAACATTCAGCACTTAAAACTTCTGGAATCCTGACATTTTATTAAAAAAAAAAAATAATAATAATAAACTAGGATTGTTAGACTTAAATATTTATGTGGACATTAAGGGGCCTTGGAGTCCAAAATTTGAGAACCACTGCTATGAACTCCTATAATGTGGATGAAGGGCTTCATTGGTTACAGGTGTTTAATTATCAAGGAGCTGTTAATAATCTGTTTTCTCACCTTGGCACTGAAGAAGGGCTCTGGCAGACAGTAGCCATTCATTATGTGCACTAGGTGATCCAGAGTGCTGTGGAAGACTCTGTGAAGCTTCTCTCCCCTGAGAGCCACGGACTGAACACTGGGTAATGTTCCTGTAAACAGCTCCGCCTGAAACAGACACACTCATTTTAAAAACTAAACCATTTAATTTCTGTAACTTCTGAAAGCGAACCTATCACAACACATTTATCACATGTAACATGCATATACCTGCTGTACTCTGCTGGGATCGTCCAGCTGCAGTTTGGCGATGATACAGCCCGGCTCCAGCACTGCACCTGCTCTCTTCACATAGTGAATACAACCAGACTCTGAGGCCGTCAGGGTCATCACCATCTTCATCACCTACAAGACAATACATAATGTTTAGAATGAGGCAAACAAAGAAAATCCATACCAGTCTTGCATAGCCAAAGTTCTTACTATCACACTTAGACAGGAAGGGCTTGTATAATTGACATGTAAAAGAAACTACCTCACAAATCACACTTTTAGACAGTTAGAAGAAAAAAATATAAGTGCAAATTAAGATAAAACTTTTGAGATCCAAGCAGAATACATAGGTCTGCTACTTACGTCACAACTCTTGACTGTAAAAAAAAATAAATAAAAAAATCTGGCACCCTGACTTCTGGAAATTAGGTAAAGCTTACACACACCTCGATTTCTGCATAACTCTGTCCAGCAAACAGGTGTCCACCATCCTCCACAGTATACTGGATGAGTTTCCCAGCAGATGGTGAGCGCAGGAGTGAAGGATCATTCTCTTTTTCAAACACACATGTCTTGTTACCAATAATGATGCGATACCTAAAGAATAAAATAAAATGCATACTCAAATGATTTTCTACAAGTAACTATTTCTGTCAGAAACTTTTTATCATCTCTTATCAGTACTGGTATCAGTGATACTGGCCTGCATTGATAGTATTTAGTAAAAAGATGCTAATAACAAATTAAAATACTGTTTTTATGCTGTTTCCATGTTAATTTTGTGTGAAAAATGTGAAAATATATTTATGAAAAATATATTTATAATTACAAATTTTATATGCAATTAATTTTATATGCAATAAATATTATTTCTTTTTTAATCAACATCGAAAGGCGAAAGAGAGGAGTTTTCAGCTGTCGCTTGAAAATGGTCAGGGATTCAGCATTCCGGATAGGGGTGGGAAGATCATAGAGAGAGAGAGAGAGAGAGAGAGCACGCACTTCTGTTGTGTGATCTTTGATGTTCACTCACTTAGCACACGCATCATTTGGATTAAAACTCAATCGTAAAAATAAGACCATTTATAGGGGCATTCACTATAAACATCATTTATTTTCAACCTTCAGCATCAGTACAAATAAATGCACGCGTTTGCGTGTTTTGCTTGCTTGAGTGTTTCTGCATTATATGAGTGGCTTTGGAATATAAATCGCAGCACATTTCAGATGAAAAAAACGTGACTTCTATTTCTGAAAATATCACAGTTAGGAGATTTATAGCGAGTGGTTCCCTGCATTATTACAGCAAAGCGCGTGATTACAGTACTACGTCGCTGCAATGGAGCAGCTCTAATGCTATTAAATTAAAGATGATGTACCATAGAGCAAAAAAATTAACAGTGAAAGTAACAAAAACTAGTAAAATACATTTTAATGGGCATAATTAAGTGTGAAAATAACCGAATGATATACAGTCAAACCAAAAATTATTCAGAGACCAGATATAATTTTTGATATTTTTTTACTAGTGGGTGCAGGACACTATAGTTCATTTATGTAAGTGAGGATAGCAAAATAAAGTAAACTGTGACAAATCATACCCAAAAATTCTTCATACAGTGGACTACCAGTAAAATTGATACAAATTTGGGTCCAAAAATTAACAGTCAATATTTTTTGAGACCCCCCAAAATTTCACAAATCACGTTTTCAGGGGAGCCCATGTCTTCTTAAAGGGAGCCGAGCTCCCCCTAGCTCCCCCGTAGTTCGCACCCTGTCTGTACCCAATATTTAAAAATGTACAAATGCAATAGAAATATTGGTGCTCGGTATCGGCAAGTACCAAAAATAAAAGTATCAGTATCAGGCGAGTACTGGAAAAAGTGGTATCGGTGCATCCCTACTGGAAAGTGATTTTGAGCCTCTCTGTGATGGTACCACGAGGCATCACACACTAGCGGATCTGACTCAGATATAGACTACTATATACTATATATACACACATACATATATATATATATATATATATATATATATATATATACACACACATACATATACATATATATATATATATAGTATAAATAACTGACTGCATTAATTTATTGAAAGCATTACACCGTGTCCTAACCAGACATGATGCGACAAGATACCAGCAACAAGTAATTTGGCTGTCCACACCAGA
The DNA here is from genome assembly GCF_001515645.1 of Sinocyclocheilus grahami. NCBI lineage: Eukaryota > Metazoa > Chordata > Actinopteri > Cypriniformes > Cyprinidae > Sinocyclocheilus > Sinocyclocheilus grahami. The sequence continues at coordinate 56,848 of NW_015505466.1, read as the reverse complement.
CGAGACACGACAACGCAACGGGACAGAATCACTCATGTATCACAGCCACTCAGAAGCGAGAAGCGCACTGCACTCTCAATGAAATGGAAAAGTTTCTAATCTAATTCATAAATCTTAAACTTTTTTAACATTATTAAATGTACATACTGAGTGACTGATACTACCTTTGTTATGGAATATGCTTGTTGGTTCGCATCGAGTTCACAGTTTTAATGTACATGTTTGCTTTAATTTAGTTTCAAGATCTGAGGTAAACTATCTATAGTTGCTTTCAGTATGGCTATAAAGGCCATGCAAAATTATATTCAAACTCACATTAGACACTTTTAACATTGAATAAAGCACATAATGAGTACCTTGTAAAACTATTGTTATAGTTTGTATGTTGTTGTTCCAGCCGCATTGCACAGAAAATAGAAACCGTTTCTAAAATAGAATCCCCTGTCACTTGTCTCGTGTCTCTGTAGCGGCTGGTTAGGACAAAAACTCAGACTAACATGGAAAAGATACCTCTTATCGCATGTCGCGGCATCATGTCTGGTTAGGACACGGTGTTATAGATGGTATTCTCATTTTTAGTTCATATAAAGGTATCCAATATTTAAATGTAGTTCTGGACTTTAAATGATGAATTAACACATTGAGCACCTTGAACACTCTCACATGAACAGCTCTCATAGCTCTCAAAATGTCTGTGTTTTCCATCATGTATTTACTCTCAGAATCCTACCTGTCCACTTCCTCCTTCATGTAGGTAGTGTAGCTGCTGCCGTCATACGAGAGCAGCAGACCTCCGTCGCTCAACCGATGAACATCCACCTCTAGGACAAAAACTCAGACTAACATGGAAAAGATACCTCTTATCGCATGTCGCGGCATCATGTCTGGTTAGGACACGGTGTTATAGATGGTATTCTCATTTTTAGTTCATATAAAGGTATCCAATATTTAAATGTAGTTCTGGACTTTAAATGATGAATTAACACATTGAGCACCTTGAACACTCTCACATGAACAGCTCTCATAGCTCTCAAAATGTCTGTGTTTTCCATCATGCATTTACTCTCAGAATCCTACCTGTCCACTTCCTCCTTCATGTAGGTAGTGTAGCTGCTGCCGTCATACGAGAGCAGCAGACCCCCGTCGCTCAACCGATGAACATCCACCTCCGCAGAGTTATTCATGATGACCACGTAAGAGTTAGGACACTGTCTGGTCACCTTGAGAACATATTTGGTCCCCTCATAGATTAGCTCAACATCTACTGTGTTTAACAGCGTGTGTGCAGGTAAAACCTGCCCTCTACAGACGCAGGAGAAAAGAGCAAAACATCCTATGATTGCAATAACAACTACATACTTAGTAGGGCTGGGTTGACAACTCATTAATCAATTTCAATTAACTCCAAAATCATTATTTTCAAAATCGGTCTATGCTATCGAGTTGATACTTGAACAAATCATATTACTTTAAAATGCATTGCTTTACCAAAACATTACTTGTAGCACACCTCCCATCCAGTAATTGCAATAAGCTTTGTTATTTATGGTATCAAATAAAGTCTTAGCTTTCAAATTTTTGGGGTTTGTTACCTCTCCAGTGAATGCAGGAAATTGGACACACTGTTTCTGAGATTGACATCAGCCACATGCAGAGCTCCACTCACTACACCCAGCATAGTGTCAGGACGCTCGGCCTAGACACACACACACACACACAGTTATAATGATGTGATATAGTGAACTCAATATAGGGAATTATATTTGCGCACCAGACAGGAAATATCACAGTGTCTTGCGGTCACAGTAGCACACCTCCCATCCAGTAATTGCAATAAGCTTTGTTATTTATGGTATCAAATAAAGTCTTAGCTTTCAAATTTTTGGGGTTTGTTACCTCTCCAGTGAATGCAGGAAATTGGACACACTGTTTCTGAGATTGACATCAGCCACATGCAGAGCTCCACTCACTACACCCAGCATAGTGTCAGGACGCTCGGCCTAGACACACACACACACACAGTTATAATGATGTGATATAGTGAACTCAATATAGGGAATTATATTTGCGCACCAGACAGGAAATATCACAGTGTCTTGCGGTCACAGGTGATTTGACTGAAAATGGCAGGAAGCAATAATGGGCATGTTCATTAGAGCTGTGATGTGAAATGAAGAGGGTTTTTTCCCGCACCTGCATCTTCTCTGAGATGAGTCTGTCCAGCCAACCTGTGTCGATGCTATTGTGCTGGAAACTTTCTGTTTCTAGCAGCTTTATAAGATACTCCACTGTAGTCCTGAAGTCTCCTCTGATGGACAGCTCCTTGAGGGCCACCACCAAGTTTCTAAGATGACACATACAGCAAAATAAATAATATTTCTTTTGTTATCGTTTTCTTAGTGACTAAATGCAGTCAACGAAAAAAAAAAGAAAAGGGTATGTATATTTTACAGAAGATTCTATGTGAAATCACATTGTAGTGGTGTAAGGTGATTGTAACGAATATTCTTCTGAAAAACAGATGACTGGCAGTACTCACGAGATGGCCTCCTCACGGTTCTCTCCCCAGGAGAAGCAATGGCCAAACTGAGAGTCTGCAAACTCATGCAGCCCTCCAGCAGCCGCTACACTGAAGTAGCCCCACACATTCTTGTTACTGCGGAAATTTAACTCCTGGACAGTTCCTGAGCTGGGCTTAAAGCCCTGACACACAAAAATACCCAACACAGACAAAGCATCATCAGAAGTGGTTTAAATGGTAATTATTTAAACTTTATATTATTTTCTAATAATTACACTACTCCCGTTCAAGAGTTTTGGGGTCGGTAAGATTTAAAAAAAAAAAGTTTTTGAAAGAAATCTTTTATGTTCAACAAGGCTGCATTTATTTTATAATAAAGCATTGCTGTTTTAACTTATAATGAAGTAAACAACAGCAATACAGTGAATTATTTCTGTTTTATATATTAAATGTAATTTACTCCTGTGATTCCTTGAAAACAGTTGTGCTCCTTATTGATATTTTTGAGGAAACCATTTTTTCAGGATTCTTTGATGAATAGAAAGTTCAAAAGAGCAGCATTTCTTCCCTTTTGATCAATTTAAAATGGAGGGAAAAAAAGTATTAATTTCTTTCTTTCTTTAAAAAAAAAAATCTGGTAACTAGTTTCGGGACAAATTCTCACTATGAACTAGTTGTTTATTAGCACGCATATTACTAGCATATTGGTGGTTTATTAGTACTTATGAAGCACATATTAATGTCTTAAGCCCCGTCCACACCAGCGAACCATATCGTCTGTTTATACTAAGCACACACCCGTCTGCCACAGTGCGAAAGCAAAAGCACTTTATTTGGCCTTCCGGAAGTAGATGCAATTAGGAATCATTGGTTAAGATTTATTTACAACAGAACAGCACAACCCAGATGTTCGAATTTGTGCAACGCATTTTATGGATGACAGTTTTTGAACCTAGAAGAGTACAAGGCTGGCTATTTCTAAAAAAAAAAAAATAAATAAATAAATATAATGATCTTTAAAATAGCATCATATGACCCCTTTAATATTGAGAACGATTTTTAGAACTATATCTTTATCGTTATCTTTATAGTTATCGTCCTTGGTGTGAACAGGCCTTTATTCTGTATGACCATATTTAGATCCCTTAATCCTACCCCATATCTAAACTTAACAATGACCTTACTATCTTTCAATAAGCAGCAAATTAGGAGTTTATTTATGCAAAAGTCATAGTTAATAGTTAGTTAATAGTGAGAATAGGTCCTTAAAATAAAGTGACCAAAAATCTTTCTAACCCCAAACTTTTGAACAGTAGTGTATATTACATTACAATCAGATTTTTCCCATGACATCTACTACAAATATTCATCAAGGCTTCTTAAAATAAATGTTGCACAAAAGACATGTTCAGGTTTTTTCCACCCTCTCGGACCCTTAGAATTAAACAAGCCATTTTTTGTTGCCATGTCAGAGCTTTATCAAATTTCCTTTAACGCTTTAAATATTAAAATAGTCAGGATCACACACCTCATCTGGGTTCTCGCTAGTAATTCGAGCTGCAATTACATGTCCTCGCGGAGAGGGGGTAGTGGAGAGTCCATCAAAGTCAATGGGGGAATCTCCCCATGGCTGCATCCCGTACATCACCCTGATGTCTTTAATGCGGTGAAGTGGGATGCCCATAGCGATCTGAATGACAGAACATAAGTGTCACAAAATTACCAAAAACAAGTAAATTAAAAACAGCATTGTTTAATTTTACTGTTAATGATTGCATAAAATTAAAAACAGTCCACATGCAGTCTCTATGATATTCAGGCCCTTTGACATGAGTAAAATATGCATAAGAAGATACATGAGTTCACATTTCTTCAGTCATTAAATACGTACTTTTCCTCCTAATTTCTACACTCACTTCATTATGCAATTAATGAATGCCTCCCCACTGCGTTCCTCTCCCCCTGTTGCCCATTTCAGTCTCTCCTTTTCTCTCTCCATCAATTTCCCTCATTCATCTGCAGCAGTCTTTGTGTCTTACATAAGCGTATTAACACCCTCTCCCACTCCTACTGGACCTATAGCACACTGGCCTCAGCCAAGTGACCTACATAGCAAAGACAGTGGTCACGTGGTCAAGTGTCTGCCGCAAAAGACTGTACTGTATTGTTCACTAGATGCTGCCAGTCTAGCGATTGTGGAGATCCGTGGCAAAGGTGCTGTGTGGCAAAGTTGGTTTAGTAAATGAAAAACTTACAAGTCCACATTACATTTATTAAGCAATATTTTGGTAAATACTACTTAAACACTACTGGCAGCATCTGTGGTCTGCTGATTATTACCACAAAAATAATATCTGGTAAAACAGTAAAAATGTACAGTGGGGGAAAAAGTATTTAGTCAACCACCAATTGTGCAAGTTCTCCCACTTAAAAAGATGAGAGAGGCCTGTAATTTTCATCATAGGTATACCTCAACTATGAGAGACAAAATGAGAAAGAAAAATCCAGAAAATCACATTGTAGGATTTTTAAAGAATTTATTTGCAAATTATGGTGGAAAATAAGTATTTGGTCAATAACAAAATTTCATCTCAATACTTTGTTTGTCCATGAAGCCGCTAGACTTGTCGCTACAGTAGACGCTATTTTGAGAAGAAAAAAAAGTCGCTAAAGGGGTCTGAAAAGTCTCTAAGGCTACATCCACACGAAGCCAGAGCTTTCCCTATCCAATCTTTTTTCCCCCTCGTCTCAAGAAATATCTGCATCCATATGAAACCACAAAACGATGTAGTATACATGCCAGACCAGTATGTGGCACTGTATTTCTGCCACAGAGATACACTAAAAACGAAGAAGACTTGGACTATGCGCATAAACCTAGCGTGCGGTATACAAACGAACATGGAACAATACATTTATTAATCTGTGTTAATGTTAGTTAATAAAAAATCCTTCAGTGTTTGTTCATGTTGTTGTTACGTGACTTATCGGTGTCTGACTTGGGGCGAGACGTGGGCTGATGACGTCATCATTTCAGAAAATATACGGATTCGCTGTCCACACGAAAACGCAAGGGCCGCATTTTCAGAATTATCCACTCTGGGACCCGGTTTCAAAAAATATCGGTTTCACTCTCCCAAAACGCCGGATCTGTGTGTAACGCCTATACAATACAAAATGTATGCATATACAGCTAAATGCGTCTCCGTGTGGACAGGGCCTCAATCTAGTGAAAAAAGTCGCAAAGTTTGCAACACTGTGCATCTCCATTTCTCCAACTATGGGCTAGGCCATGGGTCAAACAGACAATGAATGCTGCATTAATCACGCGTTAATAAAATTAGTGCCATTAAAATTAATTTGCGTGAATGCGTAGGGTTGGGTATCAATTGGGTTGCTTTACGATATCGGTGCAAAATCGATACTTTTAAAACGGTACCGGTGCCTAAACGGTGCCTGAACCGATACTTTTTTAAAAAGAGCCACATAAAAAACAATGGATAACATTAAAAATATAAAAAATAAATATACATAGCATTCACATGCTCCTTGGATGCTCTCATTTCCCGAGTTGTGCTTCCCTTACTCTAAGGCTAATAAATGTATTTCACGATCTGGGTCATTATTTAATACAAAACCGCACATAATGTTTCTACTGTATCTCTGTCAATCACTCTCGATTTTTAGTTATAATGAGTGAATTGACTGAGTGCTGTCTGTCATCGTCTTTAATCAGTTCTGTGAATTACTGTATGGCATGCCACGATTGCTCCCTCGTGACCTTTTGTAAACTGTATTTGTGACAAAGAACTGCACAGATACAGATATTATAACAATCTATCGATAAACACACACCTTGTGTCTTATATTTGAGCCCGCTCGTGCTGCACCGCCACGGTCTGCGGAATTGAAGAGTGCGCTGAAAGACGGGGAGGAGACGAAAAGTCTGCCGCCGTTTTCATATGAAATTTAAAGAGGACTGACTCTGAGGCGATCATGAATTTGTGTACAGTTTATGTAGCTAACCGCTATAGCCCCGCTAAAAATGGCCTAGCGACGCCCATGCGTGTTACGTCCATTTCAGAGAACCAGGACAAATATTTAAATCGATCGCTCACCATATTGGCAACGGGTTTCGGTACCCAACCCTATTTATGCGTTATTAATGCGTTAATTTTGACAGCCCTAATTTTAAATAAATGTTTATTTAACCTGCAATATTCCTAAATATTGTATATATACAACACAAATTCACATGCAGACCTGCAGTTGGGCCACAGGCAGGTTAACATCAGCCACCATCTCAGTACAAGGATGTTCCACTTGAAGACGAGGGTTGAGCTCTAGGAAGTAAAAGCTGCTGTCTTGACTGTAGAGATATTCCACTGTGCCTGCACTCACATAGCCCACCATCTTTGCCAACCTCACTGCGCACTGAAACAGAGAGATGCAAAGTTCCACACATTTCTTTTTTCTGTTTAAGTAACCCAGTGTTTCCTGATGGCATATACATTATTCATTAGTTTAGGAAAACATTCGACTTCTTCAGAATCTGATGCTCAGTGATCATTATAGTCAGTGATACCTTCTCCATATCCTCAAACACATCAGAGGTGGCAATAGTAGCCGGAGCCTCTTCAATGATTTTCTGGTGTCTGCGCTGGACGGAGCAGTCGCGGCCGAACAGGGAGATGGCGTTACCGTACTGATCAGCCAAAATCTGTACCTCCAGGTGGCGAGCATGTTTGGCCAATTGCATGACAAAGATCGGGGAACCCGGAACCTCAGCTTGAACCTGAGTAACAAGTATTTTGGTAAGTTTTGGAAAGTTAACAGGTGTTTGAAATTGTAGTGTGGCAGTGAAGAGCAACTCTGACCTGTCTAAAGAGGTTGGGCAAGTCTTCTGCACCGTTGACTTTCCGGATACCTTTTCCTCCTCCGCCTTCAGACGCCTTCACCATCACAGGGTAACCTATTTGTTCAGCCGCCTGTCAATCAAAACATGCTCTCTTACTAACTGGACTAAATTATGAACGCCACATTGTGCTTGATGTAAGTGTGTAGTATACCTTCAGTCCAGCCTCCACATCATGTACACAGCCCTGCTCGTACAGCTCAGTAGGGACATTAACAATTCCTTTCTTCTGGTCATTCTCTGTCCACTCTACAGTCAGCCCTGTACAAACACACAATAACTGTCAAACACCAAACCCACAATCAAGATGGTAGTAAATGCTGGATAGAAAGGGGCTGTGGTGGGTTTAGTACACCTGCCAAATTAAGGGTGTGTTCACACTAGTGTTAATTTTCAGCAATATAATCAGCTATTTTCAATTTTAGTCTTAGTCCAGTGTTAAATATCCTTGTTAGTTTTTATCATATTTAATCAACCTTATCCTATTTAGTTTTAGTCTAGTTTTAGTCAATGAAAACTTGAAATTTTAGCAAGAAGATAATTATTAATTAATCGTACAGCAGTATTAATTTTGGCAGCCATTTTTTTATTTAGTCTTAGTCTTACTCAAATGTACATTTTAGTTATCATATTTAGTCAACATTGCCCTGTTTTTGTTTCGCCAAGTTTAAGTCAATGAAATATATGAGCATTTTAGTAAGGTTTTAGTCAAATCTTTAGTCACATTTTCGTCATGCTGTATAATGGTTAAACTGACAAAAATTATTTTTGCTCAAATTTATAATCGTAATGATTGTTGTCTGTGACGAGAGAGGTGGGGCCGAGAGCCGTGGGAACGGAGCAAGGCCGGTGGAGTACATGCTAATGCGCGACACCTGCGCCACTCACCGGTCTCGAGTCCCACGGAGGAGCTCCGGAAGGATAAAAGGAGGAGTGACGACAGTGTTGGAGGAGAGAGGACCAGGCCTGGATTTTATTTTGTGATTTGGTTCTTTAATAAAATAAACAAACACAAAATAGCAATATTTTGTGTTTGTTTATTTTATTAAAGTTTTCTTTGAGCGTTCGCCGGTTCCCGCCTCCTTCTTCCCGAACTACGAACTTTGTTACATTGTCATTTAAGAAATTTACTTTTGCATTTCAGGTATTGCAGTTTCACCAGTAAGCACAAATCAATAGAATGTGGACTCACAGTCTATTTTACCTAATCTAGTGTACTGATTTATTATAGGCTTTTTATTATATAAATTTTTATAAAAAAAAATTTCACATATTAAAGTTTTCTTTGAGCGTTCGCCGGTTCCCGCCTCCTTCTTCCCGAACTACGAACTTTGTTACATTGTCATTTAAGAAATTTACTTTTGCATTTCAGGTATTGCAGTTTCACCAGTAAGCACAAATCAATAGAATGTGGACTCACAGTCTATTTTACCTCATCTAGTGTACTGATTTATTATAGGCTTTTTATTATATAAATTTTTATAAAAAAAATTTCACGCTTCCTTACAAACGGGTGCATAGTTATTATTTCTTACAGTTACGTGATGCATTTCTGGTCTCAAATTGTAGCTTTTTACTTATTACAGTTTATAAATGTGTGAATTTCTGTCATGATAGTTCGTTTCCATAACACTGAATGTTGTAACAAAGGTAATAAAGAATTGGTTATTATTATTATTAAGTCTCTTTCCGGCTCAGACTGCATAGTTTAAGCTTATGGGTCTGTCACGTGATGAATGAATGACTCGAAATACCCGAAGACTCGAGAGATGAACTAATCAATTCTCTTTCCGGCTCAGACTGCATAGTTTAAGCTTATGGGTCTGTCACGTGATGAACAAACGACTCGAAAAACCTGAAGACTCGAAACAGGTGAACTACTTGTCTAATTCCAGTACAGAACCTATAGGACGTTACGCATGCGTGACTGAACGAATCACTCCCTGAGATGACTCGTTCTTCCCAAGTCACATTAAAGATTCGTTCAAAATGAACGAATCGTTCAAGAATGACCCATCACTATCAGATTGCTTAAAATAAGCAAAACACCGGGCAGAAAATGAGGGGCTACTGTATAACAGCGAAGCTCTGATTCGGGGATTTGAACTTTTGATATCTGGCAACCGCACTCATGAAAGCTCGCGTAGTAGAGGCATGTAGAGCAGTCCGCAATAACATTGTGTCTCCTTTTTTTGACGAAAATAAAGAGGTTTTTGTTAAAGTTTATATATTTTATTATATATATATATTTTTTAAATACATTTTAGTCTCGTCTTATTTCGTCAACGAAATTACATGTTGATATAGTCATAGTTATCGTTTATTGACCTTATTGTCGTCTCGTCTTCATGGGAAAAAAGCTCGTCAACTAACATTTTCCGTCATAGTCTTCATTAACAAAATTAACACTAGTTCACACTTGTCATGTTTGGTTAGATTAAAATTGAACTCTGGAACACGGAAAGAGCGGTGTATCCAAAACAAAATGAGCAGAGGTCAAAGTGGAGCAACGAGGAGGTAAAGTCCCTTTTATGAGCTCTTTGTGAGTTCGCAGGTGGTAAAATAATCAACAAAGTCCAGCAGAAGGCATTAGGTGTATTCGACTTAAAGCCGCGCTGCGCAGATCGATCGGTAAATGGGTGCTTTGATGTCATACACCGATCGGTCTGCGCAGCGCCGCTTTAAGTCGAACACACCAATTGTTTGAATTAAAGTAACAGCGCATTGTTTTCAGTAAATATGAACATGGATTGACACGAAAATGTAGCAATTACACCATAAATGCATATTATTAAAGTCTACTGTGTTTCACAGTCAACGCATATGGCTTTTTGGCTAGGTTTAAAGGGAAAGAGCACTTTTACATAAACAAAGCAATAATAGATGGCACTCGTGGAGGTAGAAAAACACAGCTCTTTATGAACGGCAGGATTGCTTGTAATAAAGATTTAAATATAAAAGGAAAGGCAGTAGAGCTGTCTATTTCTGTCAATGGTAAGTTTGTGATAACGTAAGAAAAGTAGTTTAAATGTTTTGCCACTTGCTTGAGCAACTTAATATATAAACCTAGAAGTAAATGCAAAAGTAAAAAACATTGAATAATGCGTTTAAATTTCAGTGACAATGTTTGGATTTGAAATCAAACTAATGGATAAATGTTGTGTTTGTGGTAAACAGCCATGATTCAGTAGCGGACTCCTGTGTGAAAGCATAGTCCGTGCTGCTTCCCCCCTCACAAGAGTCACCTAAGAGGGGAATTCCCCCCATTTTCAAAAATGAAATTCAGGGCCTGAATAAATGTCTAAAAATCCTGATTGGAGTATCACTATATATAGTTATAAATGATAAAATTCGTCTTTCACATCTCCTCATGTTTGAACAGACACACACACAGAATTATGTCAAAATACCCTTCTCGACGATCATTCTTGTAAACGCAGTCAGTTATGTTTTAAATGAATGTAAACAGCTGAGAAAGAAATCGGATGTGTATCATTATACTGGATCCGTGCAGTCGGTCTTAAATGGACAGCAGCCTATAAATACCTGCTGCTGAATATGTCACTAATGTTAATCAAACAACAAAACACAGCTTTAACAAAGATTAATCTAAATTTAATTCATACAGTGAACACTATGCAGTGTTATTTTACACTTAATAATTACACTTCTGTACCTGAATACTAGTGTTTATTCGATCTATGCTTGTAAATTGTGTATTTGTCCTTTTTTTTCCTTTCTTTTTTTTTTTTTACTGACTGTTCACTTGCCTTTAATCATGTTTGAACTTTCTTAGACTATAGTTTTTGCTGTGGTATATGAAGAAGTACTTAAAATGTATAGAAAAAAGAACATTGATATAAAATAGTGTCATTATTTTATAATTTTTTTTTGTATGTTCACATTGATGTTAAAATTGCATTTTCTGATTTGTGACATTACTTTTTCTGGACTGCGAAAACTGCTGGTCACATTCAGAAGTTGTAGTGATTCTTTCTTTTCCAAGAAAGAATGCGAAACAAATTGCTTATATAATTTTCATTTTTAAAGGGGTCCTATTACGCTTTTTTACTTTTTCAACTTTAGTTAGTCTGTAATGTTGCTGTTTGAGCACAAAAAATATCTGCAAAGTTACAAAGCTCAAAGTCCACTTCAAAAGGAGATATTTTATTTAACAGAAATCACTTTTCAAAAACTACAACGAACAACTCGTATATTTTTCGGGATTTGTGATATCACAAATATCGACGAAAGGGACGAGACCTGGTTGAGCTGCACTAGAGAAGGCAACGAGTGTTATCACTATGTCGGAGACACGCTAGCTTTCCCAAGACAGACGAACTTAGAGTGGTTACAATCATCCAGGTGTAAATCGCGCTCATATTGATTTGATTTTTTAAAGGAACTCGGGTTTCAATTCCCAATGTTCAAAGAGTCTTTCTGGCATCTGAATCCACTCAGACTCTTAAGAAACATTATATTGTGGTTGTGTAAGCGTTTTGTGCATTGCACGGCAACATGCTCAACCGTTTAGACATAATACCATTATAAACATAATAAATTATTAAAATACCACAATTCCTATTGCACAAAGTTTAACATAACATCTGAAAATATGAATCATTTCAAGATCAGACAGGAAGTGCATTTCCAATGAATATCTACTATAAATTCTTATAGGTGTCTTGAAAACAAGTTTACATAATTTTTCTTAGTTTTTACGCACGGGAGGCGCCAGTGCGCAACCGCACCATTCAAGCTCCTCAAGTCCAGATCAATGCAAGAATGGCTTTAACACTGCATAATATCCCTCATTTAGGCTTTCAGACTGCACGCCAAGGATAAATGTCACTTTACCTTGTACTTTCTGCTGTTCCATCAAGTGCGCGAACCATATGAGAAGCGCGATAACGCCCTGGCGGAGCTGCGGTAACTGTAGCATCCTCAGAAAAAGTGGAGACGCGCGTTGGAGACAGACGGACCACAGACGGACAGATGTTCTTCCGATGCTTCGCACTCAGGACTGTCATACAAACGGAATCCGTCTCGCTTTTTAAATCTATATGGGGTCTCGAGTTGGATGCCTGTGGTGGGCGGTCTTCAAACTTCATAGGGGGGTGGGGAGAGCATTGTAATAGTTTGCCCACCGACATTTATCAGGTGATATTTGGAAGTCTAGAAACATTCTCCCCTCAAGAGCAACATTATGATTCGGGGCTGAGTTTGGGGGGATTTCAAAGAGTTGGATAACAGCAGAAAAGTGATTTGGGGTCTGTTTGTGTTTAATGTGGAAAGAAGGCTGATTGTTAAAGCATAACAGCTTTTGATATAAATATTTTTCTTTTAACATATGCCAAACGTTGAGCTTGAACTTGATGAAACAGAAATCAGTTTTGCAGAATTGCAGAATAAAGAGTTTATTTTGACGTGATAAAAAACTAAATATAATAAATAAAATGTAGCTAATATATGTTGGAGACCTGCTTAAAATAACAGGATCGAGTTTTATGCTTAATGCTGCACTGTTCTCGAAGTCTTGACACTACAAGGTCTCTGTAATAAAGATTTCAATGTTGATATTTCTACAAATATCCAGTTTACTGTTCAAAATCATGGTAACAGGGTTGACTATTTTAGATTTTACCAGCCAAAAATAATTAAACTAAGATGATGAAAAAGACAAGTTCACAAGGATGATTGCTGTTATTATGATGTATTTTGTTTTGTTTTTTATATAATTATTTTTAAGTTACATTGTTGTATTATACAGATAAGGGAAATTATAAGGTAACAGGGCTGATGCCTAACCTGGAATTTCATGTCTTTTTAATATATATACTGTATATATATATATATATAAATATATATATTAGTGCTGTCAAACGATTAATCGCATCCAAAATAAAAGTTTTTCTTTACATAATATATGTGTGTATATGGTGTATTTATTATGTATATTAATAACACATGCATGTATGTATTTAAGAAAATATGTTATTTTAATATATTAAATATATTTATATATAATATAAGAATATAAATATATAAATGTATATCAATTAAAATATTTTCAAAATATATACAGCACAGTGTGTGTATTTATATATACATAATAAAAGCCCTTGAGCAAGGCACCGAACCCCCAACTGCTCCCCGGGCACCACAGCAAAAAATGGCTGCCCACTGCTCCGGGTGTGTGTTCACGGTGTGTGTGTGTTCACTGCTGTGTGTGTGCACGTTGGATGGGTTAAATGCAGAGCACTAATTCCTAGTATGGGTTACCATACTTGACCACATGTCACGTCACTTTTTATATATATATATTTATTTATTTTTTTTATTTTTTTTAAATAGTCATGAACAATGCAATGAAAAAGCTTTACAAATAAATAAATACAGTTTTATCTTTTTTTTAAAGACAAAAATACAGTTTTATCAACATCTGCTCAGCCTCAGCCTCAGCCTGATAATAGTTCAGTAAGTCAGATGTTAAACTAACCTGTTCCACTCCAGGGTAGTGTGGGGATGCCAGCTGTCTGGGCCACAATAGAAGAGGCGATCTTATCTCCAAGAGCCCACATAGCCTGACTAGGTGGACCTAATGAAAGATACAAACCACTAAATTAAGAGCAGTACCATCACACTATGTGAATAATTTAATCAATGTGATATTGTAAGGTTTATTATAATAGCTGAGACTCGCCCATGAAGGCTATGCCGTTCTTGTGCAGCAATTCAGGGAGTTTGGGGTTCTCAGAGGCATGACCCCAACCGGCCCATACAGCCTAAAGACAGGTACATTACATTTATGCATTTAGTAGACGGCTTTATCCAAAGTGACTTAAAGTCAAAGAGCAAGCAATATTCATAATATAGAATGCCAGGTTCAGTAGACAACTAGATTAGAAAGCAAAATAGAGAAGAGGAGAAATGCAGAGAAGAAAAAAACAGATAAAAAAATAAAATAAAAAAAAGTAAGAATATGTGCCAATAATTGGTTTAGCTAATAATGAGCAATAATAGCTACGCTTGCCTCAGAAGAGGGATTCCCTCTTTTTTTGCCAGCTGAACCCTTTTGACATACATTTTATTTTCTTTAGGTATATCCCGAAATTTTAAGTTAATATCTCAAGAATGTTTTTGATTAAAGGGGTCCTATTATGCTCTTTTACAAAGTCTTGATTTTGTTTTGGGGGTGTACTAGAACAGGCTCTCATACTAGGTTGTTCGAAAAACTCATTATTTTTTCACATATTTTACATTATTGCAACACCTCTCTCCCCAGTCTGGCATGAACGGCTCGAATTGTTCCTGAAACAAATGAAGGCCCGCCTTCTGAAATACAAAATGTGCTGTGATTGGTTAGCTGGGTCAGTGTGTGTTGTGACTGGCAGCACTCGGCGCCATTCGTTGTAGTTTTTGAAAAGTGATTTCTGTTAAATAAAATATCTCCTTTTGAAGTGGACTTTGAGCTTTGTAACTTTGTAGATCTTTATTATGCTCAAACAGCAACATTACAGACTAACTAAAGTCGAAAAACTGAAAAAGCATAATAGGACCCCTTTAAGCATTCTATTTTATTTTATTTTGTATTGTTTTCTAATTATATTTTGTCATATTTTACAATATATTGCATATAAATGGGATATGATAAGGATTTATCATAAGAAAAAACATCCTATAATGCTGCTGCTGAAACATTCATGCAAAAAGAATGCATTTATATATGAACATTCCTTTCTGTTTTTATATTATTTATTTTAACTCACATTACTGCTGTAATAATACAACTGTGCTTAAAACAACAACAAAAAATTATACTTAAATATAATAATACTTTTATTTCACAATAAGTTATTTTATTAATGTCTTAAATTTCACACATTAATTGTGCAGCCTGATTTAAGTCTTTTAAGTGTTACCAAAATCATTTTATTTGCTCTGAACACCAGTCATCAAAGCTCACATGCATTTACCTGAACGGGAATTCGCTTAGCTATGTCCAAAATGAGTTCCACATTAGCATAGTTGTTGTTGTTTGTCCCTCCTGGGACAGGTACATAGTGATCTGCCATCTTGATATACTCTGCAGACAGAATTATACATATGTTTAAGTATTTCATCAAGTAAATTTGAGATTACAGGGCTATTCATAAATCATTTTCACCTCACTGAATCCTTTCTATGCAAATTAGGCCAGGTCTGCACCGACAAAGCATACTGACATAAATGAAGAGAAGGACCAAGACATTCCTTGCTAAATACATTTGCCAGTCCACAGTCCAGCATGGCTTTTCCTGGACTACACCATGATACAGCCAGCATTGGGGGAAAGTTTTCTCAAGCAATTTTTTAAGTCTGATGACGTAACAGTTAAGCTCAGCATTTTAAACACACCTGCATTGGCTTTGAGGTCCTCCGGGGTAACCATGACTACAAAACGTATGGCCCGTTCATTCCGAAACATTTCATAAGCCCAGCGACGGATGGAGCGCATGCACTTAACTGCAGCGATGCCATTGTTAGCAATGAGAACCTGTCACAACAAAATATGATATTCACAGCTGTCACCACACCAGGGTTGTTTATAGTTAACAAAAACCATAAAAACATTCAGTTACTTAAAGTTAATTGAAATTTAAAAAAAAATAATAATTTAATATATATACAGTGGGTACGGAAAGTATTCAGACCCCCTTAAATTTTTCACTCTTTGTTATATTGCAGCCATTTGCTAAAATCATTTAAGTAAATTTTTTTTCCTCATTAATGTACACACAGCACCCCATATTGACAGAAAAACACAGAATCGTTGACATTTTTGCAGATTTATTAAAAAAGAAAAACTGAATCTGAGGTCCTGAGCACTCTGGAGAAGGTTTTCGTCCAGGATATCCCTGTACTTGGCTGCATTCATCTTTCCCTCGATTGCAACCAGTTGTCCTGTCCCTGCAGCTGAAAAACACCTCCACAGCATGATGCTGCCACCACCATGCTTCACTGTTGGGACTGTATTGGACAGGTGATGAGCAGTGCCTGGTTTTCTCCACACATACCGCTTAGAATTAAGTCCAAAAAGTTCTATCTTGGCCTCATCCGACCAGAGAATCTTATTTCTCACCATCTTGGAGTCCTTCAGGTGTTTTTTCATGTGTCTTGCACTGAGGAGAGGCTTCCGTCGGGCCACTCTGCCATAAAGCCCCGACTGGTGGAGGGCTGCAGTGATGGTTGACTTTCTACAACTTTCTCCCATCTCCCGACTGCATCTCTGTAGCTCAGCCACAGTGATCTTTGGGTTCTTCTTTACCTCTCTCACCAAGGCTCTTCTCCTCCGATAGCTCAGTTTGGCCGGACGGTCAGCTCTAGGAAGGGTTCTGGTCGTCCCAAACGTCTTCCATTTAAGGATTATGGAGGCCACTGTGCTCTTAGGAACCTTAAGTGCAGCAGAATTTTTTTTGTAACCTTGGCCAGATCTGTGCCTTGCCACAATTCTGTCTCTGAGCTCTTCAGGCAGTTCCTTTGACCTCATGATTCTCATTTGCTCTGACATGCACTGTGAGCTGTAAGGTCTTATATAGACAGGTGTGTGGCTTTCCTATTCAAGTCCAATCAGTATAATCAAACACAGTTGGACTCAAATGAAGGTGTAGAACCATCTCAAGGATTATCAGAAGAAATGGACAGCACCTGAGTTAAATATATGAGTGTCACAGCAAAGGGTCTGAATACTTAGGACCATGTGATATTTCAGTTTTTCTTTTTTAATAAATCTGCAAAAATGTCAACAATTCTGTGTTTTTCTGTCAATATGGGGTGTTGTGTGTACATTAATGAGGAAAAAAAATTAACTTAAATGATTTTAGCAAATGGCTGCAATATAACAGACTGAAAAATTTAAGGGGGTCTGAATACTTTCCGTACCCACTGTATATATATTGTTAACTAGTTGCCAAGGAAACATCACTCAATTTAATTTAGTTTAACTTGTAATAAAACAACTAAAACTGAAATAAAAGTAAAAAATGTATAGACCTATTTAACATATGAAGAATAAAAATGACAAAAACAACAAAATTGTAAGTTTAAATTTAAAAACATTTGAATTAAAATTGCAAAATATAACATTTAAATTAAATAATAAAAAAAAAAAAACCTACAACACTATCTAAATGACACTAAAATATAACACTGCACCACGCATATAGCAGAATAGCAAATTGCAGTCAAGGATCTTACCTTCTCAATGACTTTGTTGCCACCAAATCGGGTGACGAATTCAGCGGGGGAAGCGACAGTAAAGTCCCTCTGCAAGTCGATGCGTCTGCGGTTCCTGCCCTGCTTCACAAGGTGAAGTCCTGACATGCTAGGCCTTGACAAATGCACACAATACCAACATAATTCACAATGCAGCCTGAGAAACACTGAATACAAACAGATGAACACTATAGCAATACACACGCTAGCAACTGACAGCATGGCTGATCGTTTTGGATTGGATTTTTTTTTAATTTTGAGAAAAATGAGAGAACAAATCAGCAAAAAATAAATAAAT
This sequence comes from Sinocyclocheilus grahami, assembly GCF_001515645.1. NCBI lineage: Eukaryota > Metazoa > Chordata > Actinopteri > Cypriniformes > Cyprinidae > Sinocyclocheilus > Sinocyclocheilus grahami. The sequence goes on along the minus strand of NW_015505466.1, from coordinate 38,860 downwards.
AAAATAGGGAACAAATGAATTCCTGGGAATATCTGTCTATTTGTTCCTCTGCATGTCATGTGTGGGGCTTCATACAAAAATGTTAACTTGCAAGAAAAATGGCAAAATTCCAAAAACATAAAAATGATGAACAATGCACATTTTTGTTATCAAATAAGTACATAAGTTTTTTGTTTGTTTGTTTATGTTTTTTTGCAATGCAATAAAAAAAGAAAAGTCTATATTTACTATTTTCTCCATGACTTCAGGAATTTGTCCCAGGTATTTAATAACTTTCATGACTTTCCAAAGCCTGTAAATCAATCCTGTAAATTCACCCCCCTTGACAGGCATATTTTAAAAAACGTTTTGAAAGGTTCAAATTAAAAAGTTATAGATGGTCAAATAGATGGATGTCTTCAAAGGTACAGAAGAACAAAAAAATTATACTAGCACACATGCTACACAGTATATTAGGGATGTAACGATTAACCGCGAGCCGGTTGAAAATCAATTTAAATATGTGACGATTCAAATCGGTTGAGATGCTAAACAAATCACGATTCCATTAGGGGTAGGAGTTTATATGAATGTATGTCTGAGGGGAACTTACTGTCTTTCGATGGTATTTTTTCTTTTAATCTTGCCTCTGTATAATGCATATTAAAGTTCATAAGTGCAGCGCTGCTTTGTTTACAGCGGAAACCAAGAAAACGCTTTAAGCGCCACCTGCTGGCAGAGAGTGAATCTGCGTCTCGTTCAGCTCGTCTGCTGTTTCTGTTTCATGCAGATATTTTTATTTCACAAAACTGAAGTCAAACCATTCTGTTTTTGCTTCAAATTTCGAAATTATACAATGTAATTTAGATTAAAAACTGCTCATGTTGCATGTATGCAGCATCTTTGTTTGGATCATGATTTAAATGCAGTGGCTGCCTCTCATTTTAAATGGAAAGAGCACAGACAAAGCCTTAGTTTGTTTATATGAAGATATTTATTTTATTTGTGTTACTTATTTATTTGATTTTGGGCTTGTTTTAAAATTTCAATTTAGTTTTGTTATTTAATTTTACATTATATTTAAATTGTGTTATTTAGCAAACGCTTTTATCCAAAGTGACTAACAAATGAGGACAATAGAAGCAATCAAAACCAACAAAAGAGCAATAATTTACAAGTGCTATATTAGTATATTATTATAGTGTTTTATTTCAGTTTCACAAAGAAACTTACATTTTTTTGTCCAAGCAATAATAAAAGGACACATTTAATTTATAATTTGTCTTAAATCTCATTTTGTAAAAAAAAAAAAAAAAAAAAAGTGAATCGAATCGTGAAATCAAAACCGTGAATCGAATCGTGAGTTGAGTGAATCATTACATCCCTACAGTATATATACTGTATGCTGCCAAAAACAGTAATCAATCAGGAGTATGCTACATGCTGCATATCAAACAGTATCACGCTACATGCATGTTAAATATAGACATCCATTTATCATTTGGACATTCCAACAATTTCTTTGCATATCCAGTCTTGTGTAAAAATGTCTTAACATTTGGAAGTCTGATTCTTGAATCAAGAAGGCAGATATTAATTCTGGTTCTGGTTCTTCTGGAAATGGAAGGTCAAGTGCATTGCATTGTGGGATACAGAATATCACACAATATTCCCGGGTTGGCACATGCGGGTCATTTGGTTATTCAAGACAGAGAAAATGCATACTTTGCATAACATATATACTGTATACTGCATAAATATAATTAATGGTGTAGTAGTATGCTATCCCTAACTTAGCCGTCACGTGTAACCTGAAGTTACAGATTGCATCATGTCGGAAGTGCTGGCACACACAAAACGCTCCTTTAAGGGGGAAGGACTGGAATGGCTCTCCTCCTCCCAGACTCCTAGATTTTCCTCCTCTTCCCTCCCCTTAGCCAAAAAGAATGTACTTCCTTTGCACTTGCCCACCACAGCCCCTCCCCTCGACCAATAGTAGAGCAATATGGGGAGGAGGGACATCTTGGCCCATTCAGGCAGTTTCAGCACCGCCACTCTGTCCTATAAGGCTTCTCTGAGCAGCTCGTACGAGGCCTTAGTTAAACACAGAGGCATGACGTATTAAGTAAATTAAATCAACAGGTAATCAAATCGGAAACAGACAAAAATACACTAGGCAGCTGAGTTTATTATTTCAGTAAATATATATTCACAATGCCGCCATTAAATAGCAGATTTGCTAGTACTGTGCAATCTGTCTTGCCTGCATGTGGTCCGGTGACTATAAAGGGTGGCCACATGTTCCCTATCCCCAACGGACACTTTTATTTACCATAGACAGTTATAATATTTTTCTTAGTAGCAATAATGACAAAACCTGACTAACACAAACTGACATGTTTAGACCTAACAATTTAAAAGATCCATGATGTCTTTGTAATAATGAATTAATTAAATAAAATAAATAGATAAATAAATAAAATAAATAATTTATGTATTTATTTATTTTACAGAAAATGTCTCTGTAGTATTTTTTTAATATGTCATCAAGATGCAAAATTCAATATTTCATTATTCATTCTATTACAGCTCTATCTAGTAATCTGAGATAAAAATGAAAATTAAATATAAAATAAAATAACACTCAGAGCGTAATATATAATCACATCCTAATAGATTTCCATAATTTTGTATTTGATGTTGATTTTATGTTTTAACACCCGTCATTAATTGTTTCCTTTGTGAAATTAAGCTTTTTTTTGTCAAATGATAACACTAAAAATATATTTCAATTAATTATTTACTTTGAGAATATATTATGTAAAATCAGGTTATCATTAACTAAAACTAAAATCATAAAAAATATTACTTAAAATATAAAAATATTAAAAAAAAACACTCAAACTTATTTTATTTCAGCTTATTTTCATTTACAGCAAGTTAAAGCACTAAAATAACTAAATAGACTAAAACTAAAAGCTAAAACATTAGGGATTGAAAGATTTACCGATTCTCTCAGTGCATTGGCATAAAAAGTTAATGATGCACAGCATCGATTTAAAAAAGTGTGCATCGGATACAAGTTGGCATTTGTATCACGATGCATTGTTTCTAACATATTTGCATCGGTAAAAAACTAATTTATTATATATTTACTAGTAGACACACTATACTTTTATTGTTTAGAAAGTGACCAATAATCTGTGACAATATTTTATATGTAGATTGACTTCTCCTCTCTAAACTGTTTCTCAAGCGTGTTCTCTCATCACTGCTGCGTGAATATGACACATCAACATGGAGACCTGAGGAAAAGCGATTATTAAAGTCCTTAATATAGATCACGGATCAAACCGATCCACCATTGCAAACAGCAAATATATTTGTGCTGTTTAATGCATCTGAGACGTTGAGACTGACGTTTTCCTCAGTGCATAACTGACATGTCACAGGTATATTCTTCATCTGTAAATGTTAGAAAGTCATGCAAACATATCAGTTTTGCTGTCAGGAGTGGGCAAATGAACGAGCGCTCAGATGGAGCGCAATAGAATAATAGCGCAATAATTCTGAGTAAAATATGCATTTTGTTAAGATATTTGTTGTTGGACATTAAAATGTGCCTTTTGTAGAATTTTAACCCTACATACAATACAGAGATATGAATTTTTGCCCATATCGCCCACCCCTACTATATATGAGTGTATTTTTATGATAGCAGTAACTGTAAAGGGACTATTGTAATGGGTAAATAACATGTAAGCTAATACAGTCCTAATTACTCAGCTCAAATGAGTTAATGTGTGTTTCTTATAGCAGTTCAAATTTAGTATTGTTTCATTTATTTAGATTTTGAATTTAGTGATTTTAATGCTTTAAAGAGCAATTTTACATTGTAATATTCTAATGTTCTGCTATCTATAAAAGGTACAGCTGTCATAAAACCAGAGAGAAAAGGCTGTTATAATAGTATGTGAGAGAGTCACCGGTAATATCATTGCGTTCCTATTGGTCAGTGTTAGAGAAGCTCAGCTTAGCCTGACAGTTAGCCTGCCCCAGACCAGGTTAGTTTCCATTGCATCATATTGCATCGAATCTCATTGTGTTGAATCGAATCGAATTGAAATCGCACTGCATCGCAATAGTGGTGAATCGTATCGTATCGCATCAGTAGCTGCTTCATATCCATCTTTAATGTATCGTATTGTTGGCTAAGCATCAAGATGCGTATCGCATCCTCAGTTATGAGATGCACATCCCTATAAAACATACTAAACATAGACATTTTAAAAAAACTAATAAGAATAACAAAAATACACAACAAAATTACTTAAACTTTGAATGAAAAAAATAAAATAGCCTCCTGTCTAACTTCAATCCATTGTTGGCTAAGCATCAAGATGCGTATCGCATCCTCAGTTATGAGATGCACATCCCTATAAAACATACTAAACATAGACATTTTAAAAAAACTAATAAGAATAACAAAAATACACAACAAAATTACTTAAACTTTGAATGAAAAAAAATTAAATAGCCTCCTGTCTAACTTCAATCTTTCCTTGAAGCATCACTACTTTGACAACCATTATGGCATGTCTGTGTGAGACCCCAGTGGGCATAGAGATGGAAAACACTGCCAAAGACTGGCAGTGCAACCGAAGTTACCCAAACACACAGAGAGGCGCTTGTGCACATTTTCACACAGCATAGTGATGAACCCATATGAACCTTGAAGAACCCAGTATCCTCAAGCCATCACTTTGCACAACGCTGCAGCATACCTCCCTCATTCACACATGGGCTTAGAAATGTAATCATTTATTTAGACAACCAGCGCTAGACTTATCTTGAAACTAGTCTTTTTCAAAGGCCACGTCCCTGATCTCGAGCACCAGGCAGAACAAGCGTGATACATACAGATATGGTGAAAGTGGACATCCATGTCACAATAACTGCAAATGAGTGCACAAGCATCTCTGACCTCATATTGTGCAAGGGTCCGTCCAGGCTGTCGAAGCCCATCTCATAAGTGCTGTCTGAACTGACTGAAGAGGGGGAAAGGGAGCGCGGATTCTCCTCCATCTGCAGGTCCAGCTTCCCTGCGGTTTCATCCTCAGAGTTTTCCTCAGACACAGAACCCACGATGAAGTGAGAGTGCAGCGCAGCCACTGCTGGAAGCTTCTTCCCGGTGGAGTCCTGCTCTGCCATACTTAGGCCACGCTGGCAGGCTGCAAGCACTGTACAAGGAGAGCGAAGATGCATTAGTTCATCAGCTCATCAAGTCAAAAGTCACTATGACAAAAAGATGTCTTAATTAAATATTTGACAAACACATTGTTACGAATAAAAAAAAAAGAGTCAGTTTAAGTAATTTTAGAAGTTTAACTTCAAAATATATCAGTTAGTTCCCAATGTAAAATTCTGATTTCTAAGTTTTTCATCTAATGTTTTTATTTTGCCTTTATTTCGTTTAAAGAAATTATTTGACCATGATATGTTGCTAAAAATTTATTTAGCATCATAGTATTTTTGGTATCTATTTGTAAGTTATGTTCTATGGGCATGGTACCATAGCAATATTATGTTTCTGGACATGTAATATAGCCTTTAAAATACCACGGAAGTAAACATCGTTACGGAGTATCATGACACACATGGAAAGACCATGGCACTATCATTGGTTCCCATCAATGTATCACAAGTTCTGTAACAGTAGCGCTATTGTATCTTACCCATATCGTACGTTTGACTCCATGTGAACCTGTCTGATTACTGTACCTCGATTTAGCAACTCACCTGCAGGACTGACACTTGTAAAATTACAACCGCACCTCATCCAGCCTGATGAACCTGATCAACGGGTCTCACCATCGCGAACCCTCAACCACATGTGAGAAACTCCTTTTCAATAATCTAACACTTACACTTAGAGCTCATTTCTGCTATCAGTTCATAACCGTCCGGCTCCCTTCAGTCAGCATGATAGTCATCCTTTTTTCACCTTTCAAACTCGTAAACTTCCTGTCTCCACCTTGACCGAGAAACAGTGGCATCGGTTCGACCTAGCACACATGCTAACTTGTCACAAACCCTCCTCATCTCTGTCGCAGTCGCTGTTGAGGTTTTACAAATCCGTCCAATATTTACAGTGTCATGTGCAGCCTTACAGTTAGCAGGCACTCGGTCCCGGTAATAAGCTTTTGTACTCACCGTGCGAAAAGAGTCTGCAAGCAATTCTGAGGCGTGTAAACCGACGTTTTAATATCGACTGTATTCCCTCCTAATTGAAGCCCATCTCCGCTCCGGTGAAGGCTAATAGGCTATATAGCAGCATAATGGTACAGGCTGGAGTCCCAGCCTCTTTGACAGGAGCATCACGGTGGTGCGATGCAAGGGGGGTTACTTCTGGACGTCGTCCTTTGACCTCACCGATGCAACCGCTCACGCTGTATCAACGGACCAATCGTATTGCGCGTCTCGGTCGGGGCGGGGTCACGCATGCAAATAAATAAGAAGGCGTGCCCAATGATTTGACGCTTCCTTAGACACACGTGTTTTCTGTCATAGAAGGGTTACATTCAGTCATTCTTGAGAAGTGGGACAAAACAGGGTGCAAAATTGAAAAAATTAAACCTTGTAACGTTACTCAGACAAATGAAACTACATTTATGTATCTTATATGTACTAAGCTACTGAGCTATGCTTTGATACAACCTCCCAACTTTTCTCTTTTTTAACAAAATGTGCTTTTTCACCTGTGTACTATAAGTTCAACTTTATCTTTAACAGCACTCAAGATGTTTTTAACATCTCAAAACGCATTCTCGTGTTAGCAGACAGATTTCACGTTCACATGTGTCCAACAATTCCACAACAAATATAAAATATCATAATGAAATATTATCAAAATATTCCACTGACGGAGTTGACACATCTGACGGTGGTGACGAAAAGCTGAATTTGTAATCATTTTAACTATCAAATACATTGAATCAGTCAATTACTGTATTAAAACAAACAACAAACAGTGAGTATGTTATTGTTTATAAAGCTTTTATTCAAGAGGCACATTGAAGTATTTTGATATATGATTGGAACACAAAATCTTATGGTGGTGACA
>NW_015505466.1:19700-31636 GCF_001515645.1 Sinocyclocheilus grahami | reverse complement strand
CCTGATATTCCCTGATTTTATTACATTTTATTGAATGTCTGACGGTGTTGACAAAAAGTGGGGACGCAACTTTAAAATCTTATGAAACATGCATGTGTCATTAAAAAACAACCTTGCTTTAATATGAGATATTATTAAGTGTTGCTTTTGATAAAACAAGCTCTTTTTCATCATTAAAAATTATTTTTTTATCCATTTTATTGCATATGAATGATTGAACACTTCTCTGTGGACACACTGTTTTAGACGTAGTGAGAGGACATTAAGAAACACAGATTTGGTATAATAATGAGAAAATTAAATTGAAGGTGATAATTGTGTTAAATACATTCTATTATTAATCCCTCATGACATTTACAATTTTAAATATTTTTATTCTTTAAAGCTAATAGCAGTTACCCTTGCTGGACCTGTTTTTTCCCACGTCTCAAGAATGACTGCATTGTTAAATCTATGATTTTGGTTTTACAACGCTGCGTCTTGCTTGCACTTTGCTTGCAAGACTTTTCTGGCCCAACAGACACATTCTACACACATACACACAAAAATTTAAAATCTAAACTATACTTAGGCCTTTTTTAATGTTGAAAGCTTTGTTTACTAGGAAGGTTTTCTAAAGTGGCAGTTTGTAGATGGGATAGGTATAGACCAGGGGTGCCCAAACTCGGTCCTGGAGGGCCGGTGTCCTGAAGAGTTTAGCTCCAACCCCAATTAAACACACCTGAACCAGCTAATCAAGCTCTTACTAGGCATGCTAGAAACTTGAAGGCAAGTGTGTTGAGGCAAGTTGGAGCTAAACTCTGCAGGACACCGCCCCCCCAGGACCGAGTTTGGGCACCCCTTGTATAGACAGATGAGCTCCATAGTTAAGTATTCCTTGGATAGAGCAGAGTGTGGCTAGTAGGGGGGAAAGGCACACTGAGTACAGGGGGTTCAGGGGCCATTGCACCAGCTGTGAGTTACAAGAAGTTACAGTCTTTTTTTTTTTTTTAAGGATTTTAAAGCAGTACATGAGCCAAAATATACTTAGACTATACTATCAATACAAAACACGTAAACATAAAGTAGGAAGTACATGTAGTTATGTGAAGTGTTTGTGTAACAATTGTGTTGCGTATGTGTATATCTCTATTATGCGTTTCCTAATATATACAGTGGTGTGAAAAAGTGTTGGCCCCCTTCCTGATTTCTTATTTTTTTGCATGTTTGTCACACTTTAATGTTTCAGATCATCAAACTAATTTAAATATTAGTCAAAGATAACACAAGTAAACACAACATGCAGTTTTTAAATGAAGGTTTTTATTATTAAGGGAAAACAAATTCCAAAACTACATGGCCCTGTGTGAAGAAGTGTTTGCCCCCCTGTTAAAACTGTGGTTTATCACACCTGAGTTTAATTTCTCTAGCCACACCCAGGCCTGATTACTGCCACACCTGTTCGCAATCAAGAAATCTCTTAAATAGGACCTGCCTGACAAAGTGAAGTAGACCAAAAGATCCTCAAAAGCTAGACATCATGCCGAGATCCAAAGAAATTCAGAAACAAATGAAAAAGAAAGTAATTGAGATCGTTAAAGGGATAGTTCACCAAAAATGAAAATTACCCCATGATTTACTCACCCTCAAGCCATCCTAGGTGTATATGACTTTCTTCTTTCAGACGAATCCAGTCGGAATTATATTTAAAAATGTCCTTGCTCTTCTACGCTTTATAATGGCAGTGAGTGGGTGTTATTTTTCAATAGTCCAAAAGAAGTGCAATAAAGCGCATCCATCCATCATAAAAAGTGCTCCACGCAGCTCCAGGGGGTTAATAAAGGCCTCCTGTAGCAAATCGATGTGTTTTTGAAAGAAAAAAAATCCATATTTAAAATTTTATAAACCGTAATCTCTTGCTTCCATTAACTGCTGTACACATGTTCACAATGGAACGCTGTTCCGGCAGATGATGTAGAATGTAGGCGTAGTGTAAGGTCCGGTGATAATATAGTCTCGTGAGAACCATCATTTGTTTAGAGGAGCAAAGAAAGCAGTTTCCTCACTTTAGCAAAGGAAAACCAGTCTCCTCTTGGCTTATATCGAAATCCATCAACATTTTTCTTTACAAACCTTCGTTTTGTACTTCTAATTCGTGACCGGGGTTTTGTTTTGCTCTCTCCGCTGCGCTTGCGCATTCGTCACTTCACACCAGACCATACACTACACGTCCTTCGTCATCCGCTGGAACGGTGTTATTGTGAACACATGTACGACAGTTAGCGGAAGCAAGAGATTACGGTTTATTAAGTTTTAAATACAGGAGGGCTTTATTCACCGCCATTCAAAATCCTGGTCCTGGAAGGCCAACGTCCTGCAGTGTTTAGCTCCATCTTGTCCCAACATGCCTGTCTGGAAGTTTCTATCCTTGAGACCTTGATTACTTTAGGTGTTTTTATTTGAGGTTGGAGCCAAACACTGCAGGGCAGTGGCCTTCTAGGAGCAGGACTGGTCAGCCATCTTTAAAGGAAGAGTTTACCCAAAAGTTGTGGCACCATTTACTCACTTTCATGCCAGTCCAAACCTGTACAACTGAATCTTCTGTGGAACACAAAAGAAGATATGTTGAAGAATGTCTCATTTGAAGCATTTTTGAACCTACAATGAATGCCAGTGGTGTTCATTGTCGCTTTGGACAAAACATTGTACAGTGGTGTGAAAAAGTGTTGGCCCCCTTCCTGATTTCTTGTTTTTTTTGCATGTTTGTCACACTTTAATGTTTCAGATCATCAAACAAATTTAAATATTAGTCAACGATAACACAAGTAAACACAACATGCAGTTTTTAAATGAAGGTTTTTATTATTAAGGGAAAACAAAATCCAAACTACATGGCCCTGTGTGAAGAAGTGCTTGCCCCCCTGTTACAACTGTGGTTTATCACACCTGAGTTCAATTTCTCTAGCCACACCCGGGCCTGATTACTGCCACACCTGTTCGCAATCAAGAAGTCTCTTAAATAGGACCTGCCTGACAAAGTGAAGTAGACCAAAATATCCTCAAAAGCTAGACATCATGCCGAGATCCAAAGAAATTCAGAAAGAAATTAGAAAGAAAGTAATTGAGATCTATCAGTCTGGAAAATGTTATAAAGCCATTTCTAAAGCTTTGGGACTCCAGCGAATCACAGTGAGAGCCATTATTCACAAATGGCAAAAACATGGAACAGTGGAGAACCTTCCCAGGAGTGGCCGGCCGACCAAAATTACCCCAAGAGCACAGCGACGACTCATCCAAGAGGTCACAAAAGACCCCACAACAACATCCAAAGAACTGTAGGCCTCACTTGCCTCAGTTAAGGTCAGTGTTCATGACTCCTCCATAAGAAAGAGACTGGGCAAAAATGGTCTGCATGGCAGAGTTCCAAGACGAAAACCGCTGCTGAGCAAAAAGAACATAAAGGCTTGTCTCAGTTTTGCCAGAAAACATCTTGATGATCCCCAAGACTTTTGGGAAAATACTCTGTGGACTGACGAGACAAAAGTTGAACTTTTTGGAAGGTGTGTGTCCCATTACGTCTACCAAAAAATCCTGAAGGAGAATGTTCATGACCTCAAGCTGAAGTGAACTTGGGTTCTGCAGCAGGACAATGATCCAAAACACACCAGCAAGTCCACCTCTGAATGGCTGAAGAAAAACAAAGTGAAGACTTTGGAGTGGCCTAGTCAAAGTCCTGACCTGAATCCTATTGAGATGCTGGCATCTCAAAAGGCGGTTCATGCTCGAAAACCCTCAAATGTGGCTGAATTACAACAATTCTGCATAGATGAGTGGACCAAAATTCCTCCACAGCGCTGTAACAGACTCATTGCAAGTTATCGCAAACGCTTGATTGCAGTTGTTGCTGCTAAGGGTGGCCCAACCAGTTATTAGGTTTAGGGGGCAAACACTTTTTCACACAGGGCCATGCAGTTTTGGATTTTGTTTTCCCTTAATAATAAAAACCTTCATTTAAAAATTGCATGTTGTGTTCACTTGTGTTATCTTTTACTAATATTTAAATTAGTTTGATGATCTGAAACATTAAAGTGTGACAAACATGCAAAAAAATAAGAAATCAGGAAGGGGGCCAACACTTTTTCACACCACTGTATGTAGAATGGCCCACTTGTAGAAGGTCAGAATAGAATGTTTATAGAGACAAAAATTGAGAGAGAGAGAGATAATTAAATAGGTACATAAACTGCAAAAGAACAACAATAAAAAAGAAAGAAAGAAATAGAAATTAAATAAGAAATTAATTAAGAAAATACAGGTGATACGGGGGCTTCAAAAAAAGTTACACATTAGGCACTACTAAATATTTTTGCATTAACCTTAGTTTAAATGTAGCTACGTATAAACGAAATAATTATGGAAGCCTCTGAAAAAGAGTAACGATTGGAATAAAATAGCATATTGAATGAATTAATCAATAATCTCTTGTTTTACCAAGAGACTTCAGTTCTTTAGACATACATGATAATGTTGAGAATCATGGTTACATTTTTAGGAGAGAACAATGTGAACAAATTACTTTATCAGCAACTCTTCAACACACACCTAACCTAAAAAGCACACCTCTGTGTGCATCGGTTCATGTTGTGCATGTCAAATAAAATCAATCATAATAAATAAATGTCATTTATGTTTTTTTCCCCATTATTTATTCATCCTTATTCATTTCAAATACAGTTTCTGAAAGTTATATATTATAAATGCCTATTATGTTATTAATGATTAAGTAGTGTTGCATTTCAGTGGAAACATATTTTTACTGTTACGTCAGGCAAAAGATGTTCAAACACAGGTAAACATCATATTGCACGACTATGCATTAATTTACAGAGAGCTTGCAACCTACTAGCTACATTCTGCCTTAAGAACAAATGGTGCAACTGAATAAAGCAGCTAGCAGTTACTATGTCTTTAGTGTGGACTGTACAGTGGAGATCAAAATTAGAGAACAATCTATAAATACTTGATTTTTTCCCCTGAAATATTGTTAATCTGCATCGCTCAAAATTTGAAGGAATATAAGCTGTGGGTATACCACTGTTATACTAACATGTTTGGAAAAAATGTCCAAGGCATTTAAAAAAAATAATTATTATTTTGTGGAAAACACATTGATCAAAATTAGAGAACAGTAACCACTGTAGCACGAAAGAAGATTACAACTAAAATTTTAGAGGGTTATAACTGTCAGAAATTAATAGTGTAGAGGCCAAGGATTTTCCAGTGATTTTCAGCCGGGTTTAGATGAAGACTCTGGCTCAGCCATTTCATTTTTCATCATTATATTTGCATGAAAATTGCAGACTGGTTGGGAGATATACATTTGCATTCACTCTGCCATGTAGCTATAAGAGGACACTCAGGGTTCAGTCTTTCCTCAGCCTTACACCAAACAAAATGTTTCCCATCATACCCAAAGAAACATTAAAGTGTGACAAACATGCAAAAAAATAAGAAATCAGGAAGGGGGCCAACACTTTTTCACACCACTGTATGTAGAATGGCCCACTTGTAGAAGGTCAGAATAGAATGTTTATAGAGACAAAAATTGAGAGAGAGAGAAATAATTAAATAGGTACATAAACTGCAAAAGAACAACAATAAAAAAGAAAGAAAGAAATAGAAATTAAATAAGAAATTAATTAAGAAAATACAGGTGATACGGGGGCTTCAAAAAAAGTTACACATTAGGCACTACTAAATATTTTTGCATTAACCTTAGTTTAAATGTAGCTACGTATAAACGAAATAATTATGGAAGCCTCTGAAAAAGAGTAACGATTGGAATAAAATAGCATATTGAATGAATTAATCAATAATCTCTTGTTTTACCAAGAGACTTCAGTTCTTTAGACATACATGATAATGTTGAGAATCATGGTTACATTTTTAGGAGAGAACAATGTGAACAAATTACTTTATCAGCAACTCTTCAACACACACCTAACCTAAAAAGCACACCTCTGTGTGCATCGGTTCATGTTGTGCATGTCAAATAAAATCAATCATAATAAATAAATGTCATTTATGTTTTTTTCCCCATTATTTATTCATCCTTATTCATTTCAAATACAGTTTCTGAAAGTTATATATTATAAATGCCTATTATGTTATTAATGATTAAGTAGTGTTGCATTTCAGTGGAAACATATTTTTACTGTTACGTCAGGCAAAAGATGTTCAAACACAGGTAAACATCATATTGCACGACTATGCATTAATTTACAGAGAGCTTGCAACCTACTAGCTACATTCTGCCTTAAGAACAAATGGTGCAACTGAATAAAGCAGCTAGCAGTTACTATGTCTTTAGTGTGGACTGTACAGTGGAGATCAAAATTAGAGAACAATCTATAAATACTTGATTTTTTCCCCTGAAATATTGTTAATCTGCATCGCTCAAAATTTGAAGGAATATAAGCTGTGGGTATACCACTGTTATACTAACATGTTTGGAAAAAATGTCCAAGGCATTTAAAAAAAATAATTATTATTTTGTGGAAAACACATTGATCAAAATTAGAGAACAGTAACCACTGTAGCACGAAAGAAGATTACAACTAAAATTTTAGAGGGTTATAACTGTCAGAAATTAATAGTGTAGAGGCCAAGGATTTTCCAGTGATTTTCAGCCGGGTTTAGATGAAGACTCTGGCTCAGCCATTTCATTTTTCATCATTATATTTGCATGAAAATTGCAGACTGGTTGGGAGATATACATTTGCATTCACTCTGCCATGTAGCTATAAGAGGACACTCAGGGTTCAGTCTTTCCTCAGCCTTACACCAAACAAAATGTTTCCCATCATACCCAAATAAGTTAAACTTGCTCTCATCACTAAAGTGAACTTTGGTCCAGTTCTCATCTGTCGACACAACATGCTCCTCAGCAAAGGTTCTTCACCTCAGACAGCCCGCTATCATGCAATCTCAGTGAAAATTGGAGGAATGCTGCCAGTTAAATAGGGTTTGTCAGATAATTAAAGGGATAGTTCACCCAAAAATGAAAAATCTGTCATTAATTACTCACCCTCATGTCGTTCCAACCGCCGTTCATCTTTGAAACACAAATTGAGAGCTCTCTGACCCTCCCATACAGCAAGGATATTACCACGATCAACACACAGAAATGTAGCAAGAATCGGTAAAATACTCCATGTGACACCAGTGGTTCAACAATAATTTTGCGAAGCTACAAGAATACTTTTTGATTTTCATTTAAATGTTTAGTTTTGAAATGTTGTTGTATGCATCTGTAATTTTTATTTAATTTATTTTATTTTCTTAAATGCGCATATATATAGTATTTATAGAGTTTTAGCTTTTAGTTTGAATTACTTTTTCTTATTTGTAAGTCGCTTTGGATAAAAGCGTCTGCTAAATGACTAAAAGTAAAAGTAAAGTAAAGTATCCACTGAACGTAAACAACATATGCTGTTCTGTGTCAGCTGCGCCACGCGGATACGTTGTCTACATTGTTTACACTTTGATCTGAACGAAAACAGATCCGTGTGGTGCGGCTGACACAGAACATCATATTAACGCTCAGTGGATACTCTCAAAAATGGCGCCAGGGTGACGCGGAGGAGACAAATTGTTGAATAAAGTCGTTATTTTTGTTTTCTTTATGTACAAAAAGTAATCTCTTCGTAAAATTATGATTATTTTAACGATGTCCTTGCTACGTTTCCGCACGTTGATCGTGGTAGTATCCTTGCAGTCTATGGGAGGGTCAGAGAGCTCTCAGAATTCATCAAAAATATCTTAATTTGTGTTCTGAAGATGAACGAAGGTCTTACGGGTTTGGAACGACATGAGGGTGAGTGATTAATTACAGAATTTTCATTTTTGTGTGAACTATCCCTTTAAGGAAATTACCACCAGGTGCCAGATTAACACCAATTACTTGGAGGTGTCTGTAAGTGTTCTCTCTAATTTTGATCAGACTTCTTTTTAAAATATCGCAATAAAGGTTTTTTTATACTGTGCTTTCAGAATACTAATAATTTTAGAAAAACTGCCCTTCTACTCCTGTTAGGATAACTTCAAATAGGACTAACCACTGCGCCTTGTTCTCTACGGTTGTTCTTCGGGGGGTTCTTTGCCATTTCAGATGTTTATTGTTAAGTAGATAGTCAAATTCAGTCTCTGAACATTCTGTGAATGTAAGTCCATAAGAAATTTTAGTTGTGGAAAAAACTTGATCCATGTTTGTACAATAACAGCCTTTGTCAACCCAACATAACAAATCCCTCACATTTTATTGGCACCCAGTTGATAATCACTGTTGTACTTTAGAACATGTTTTTGATTTGTAAGCAAATTTGCTGATTTGATCAGAGTATTTCAAAAGGTGCAACCTTGACCTGTTCGACCTAACTGGAGACGCAGAAGCCTGATCCAGATATTGGGTAAATAATTTAGTAGTAAATCTTGCAGTTATACATTGTGAAACATATATTGCAACATATAATACAAAGTCAGAATCAGAATTACCGTTTATTGAGCCTTGTTCTCTAAGGTTGTTCTTCGGGGGGTTCTTTGCCATTTCAGATGTTTATTGTTAAGTAGATAGTCAAATTCAGTCTCTGAACATTCTGTGAATGTAAGTCCATAAGAAATTTTAGTTGTGGAAAAAACTTGATCCATGTTTGTACAATAACAGCCTTTGTCAACCCAACATAACAAATCCCTCACATTTTATTGGCACCCAGTTGATAATCACTGTTGTACTTTAGAACATGTTTTTGATTTGTAAGCAAATTTGCTGATTTGATCAGAGTATTTCAAAAGGTGCAACCTTGACCTGTTCGACCTAACTGGAGACGCAGAAGCCTGATCCAGATATTGGGTAAATCATTTAGTAGTAAATCTTGCAGTTATACATTGTGAAACATATATTGCAACATATAATACAAAGTCAGAATCAGAATTACCGTTTATTGGACAATTTATTTATACTTACAAGCTGGTTAAGTAATAGATATATAATGTATAACAATCCATATCTTCAGGTGATGGCGATGTATAATACAGGCTATATCAACTGCGATATATGTAGGTACATTCATCCATTCTCCAAACCGCAGATCCTCTGTAGGGTCATGGGGATTTATGTACATATAAGTTAAATAAATTAATTTATTTAACTAATATATTCACTTATGGTATTTACTCAAAAATTATTACAAATATTTCAAATTGGACACTGAGTGCTGATTAAAGGGAGAGTTAAGGCTTATATTAACTGGTCAATTAGCACTGTATATCAACTGCTTATTGTTCTATCGCTTCTTTATGTGCAAACAAATGGTTGATAATGGTGATAATAACACACTATAACACAAAATAAGACTGAATCTTTTCTGTCAGCCAACCGCTGTTCATTAAAAGAGATCTAGGATTGCCTACAACAATATCACTGGTCAGTTTCATATTTAGGTCATTTTAAATCCATACAGGATAATTGTTGACTAATCTAAAACTTAGGCTGATATTTCATCAGTTATCCTGATTTATTTGCTTTGAATTACCAAAGCCTGAGATGTAGCAACATGTACTTTGATGACAAAATGTACCTTTATCTTCACTTGCGCACGTGTAAATGTAGTGAGACTTTAATATTTGCCAAATGACAACATAATGAAAGTATATTTAGAAAATGTCCTGTTTCAATGCCATTTTATATATTTGAGGAGAATGCAACGAGACATCAGATCTGAACTACAAAACCTAATTTAGCACTGCCACCTGCTGGCAATACTGTCACACTACAAGTGACACTGACTGATTCTCATGAATTGTTTTATTTAAATTTTTTTCCTCAGCAGAATACAAAAGAATACATAGGGCAGCAGAATGCATATAAAAGTTGTGAAAAGCCAAAAGAAAAGTCAGTGATATCTTTGGCCTGTACTGAGTTATTATTTTGTGTTTCACAATTTGGCTGCTCTCGGGCTATTTAATGGAAGGTTGTGTAATCTTAGCCCATATGGTTGTGTTTCTTGCACATCTTTTTTTTAAGGTACAGTACATGTGCCAAAACATAAAATTTGTAACATAAAATGTGACAACTTTTCCCTGTCTCCCATAAACTATTTCTGCACTTGCTACAGTATTCAATATGCAGTAAGCTAACCTAACCCACTAATTTAAAACATTACTAATTCTGGCTAGTGTGGCGGTATTAAACCTGCTCAATTTCATACAAGCTTTTTTGTTTTGCTTTTGTACCTTTGCAGCATTTAATATGAAACATTATTTACAGAATGGGAGGAAAAAAGGACCCAGATGAAGCATCTTACAGCCCTGCACCGAACAGCACAAAATGCACAGCTGATAATTGTCCAAGCTGATTAGACACTCAGTACCTGTTTAGAGAAAAAAGAGCTCCAATCTAAGTGTATAATCACTGGGTTTGGAAACTAGTAAATTACTTTTATGACAGATACTGGGAAGCAGCTTTTGCGGTCTTGAATCAACACGTTCTCATTTTCACAACACATTGATTTGATATTGTTTTATGCTTGGACTGAAGGAAATATGATTTCTTGTATTATCTGTACTTTACTAGCGTGTTTGTTCCACACACCTGACTGAGAACCACAGATGTCTTTTCTTGAATAACATTAAATCAAGTCAAAGTCAAGTCAGGAGCAACACGAGTCCAGCAAATTTGCCAACAGAAGTTGAAGCATATGATCACAGCCGTTGGCATTTATGTATTTATTTTGTTAAGTTAGTCAAGTAGTAAAACTCTGGCTGTACTTCAGTACTTTATTTTTTCCAGTAGAGGCCAGCAGAGACCACTGTTAACACAGCAAATACTAATGCTTGTCCAAGGCATGGTAATGCTAACTAACACGTTTTAGCCAATAGGTAGGTTTTATTTATTTATATATTTTTTGGCAACATTGACAGGGATTTGCTATATTGATAACTGTATTTACTAGAAGTTACAAGATTTATGAGAGATACACACTATCCTGTAGATTAATGTTATCAGATTCCAAGTGATTACAGCTTGTTAGATCTGATTAAATAACTAGTTTAATATTTTTGCATCATATTTTACACAACATGATAGAGAGCTCATTCAAAATGAAAATCATTTACACAGCCTCATGCCTTTCCAGACATTCAGTTCAAGTTTATTTGTACAGTACTTTTTTGGAATCGGGTTTGTACAAAAAGTTAAGAAAGAGATGGTTCTTTAAAGAACCTTTGACTGAATGGTTCTTTGTGGAACCAAAAATGGTTCTTCTATGCTTTTAGCACCTTTATTTTTAAGAGTGTAGCTTATCAGTGGTGACTGTCAGTCAATGTACATATGGCAGAAATGTACGAAAAAATCAATTAAAGACGTAATAAAACAGACGATGAACACTATTAACAGTAATTATTATATGATGCATATAATAGTACGTTATACTAACGTAACGTAGCTGCTGTTCCAACCAAGCAAAATGTATTTGTTTAACCCAAACTAAAGAATAATAATGTGCATTTGATCAGATATAACTGCAGTACAAGATTATGATATGCATTATTTGAATGATTGGCCAAAGAGATGTGTCTTTAATAGATTTAAACAGAGAGAGTGTGTCTGAACCCCGAACGTTATCAGGAATGCTATTCCAGAGTTTGGGAGTCAAATGCGAAAAAGCTCTACCTTCTTTTAGTGGACTTTGCTATCCTAGGTACTACCAAAAGTCCAGAGTTTTGCAACCTTAGGGAGCGTGATGGATTGTAGTGTGGTAGAAGACTAGTTAGGTACACAGGACCTAACCCATTAAGGGCCTTATAGGCAAGTAATAATATTTTGTAACTGATACGGAACTTAATAGGTAGCCAGTGCAGAGACTGTAAAATTGGGGTAATATGATCATATTTTCTTGACC
>NW_015505466.1:0-19619 GCF_001515645.1 Sinocyclocheilus grahami | reverse complement strand
CCGGTGACGTTTTGCTTGACTTCAAAAGAGTTTATTAGGTCAGTAAACGCAAGTCCTAATGCATCATTTGTATTATCAACGTGAATGTTAAAATCTCAGACAATTAGCGCTTTATCAACAGTAACCAATAGGTCTGAGAGGAAATCTGCAAATTCTTTTAGGAAATCTGTATATGGCCCTGGTGGTCTATACACAGTAGCCAGAGCAAGAGAAACGATAGATTTCTTTTGCATATCTGACAGTGTAACATTAAGCAGAAGTATTTCGAATGAGTTAAACCTGTATCCTGTCTTCTGAGTAACATTGAGAATATCACTATATATTGTTGCAACACCGCCGCCACGACCAGTCTGACGGGGCTCATGCTTATAACAGTAGCTTGGTGGAGTAGACTCATTTAGACCAACATAATCATTTGGTTTTAGCCAGGTTTCAGTCAAGCAAAGTACATCAAAGCTATTATCTGTGATCATTTCATTTACAATAGCTGCTTTGGGTGCGAGTGATCTAATGTTTAGGAGCCCAAACTTTAAAAATCGTTTTTGTTCATTTATTATACATTTTTCTGGTTTAATCAGACATGTACCTTTTTTGTGAAGAATGACTCATTTTGTATTTTTGACAAAACACTTGAAACATTCTGCAGAATATGTTTGTATCTGTGTTTCACAGAAAAAGTCAGTCATACACAGTGTTGGGGAAAGTTACTTTTAAAAGTATTTTAAAATATTGCATTACTCCATAAAAAAGTAACTAATTACGTTACTTAGTTACTTTTTATGGAAAGTAATGCGTTACGGTACTTTTGCGTTACTTTCGCGTTACTTTTTAAATATGAGCAGGGCTTGATTGTTTTTAATATAAGAAGTTCTAATGTAAAAGCCCTTTCACACCAAAAAGTGTAATGAATAAACCTCAGGCTGAAGTAAAAGTAAATTCACGTCTGTACAGTAGAATGCAGGAGAAGAAGGTTCAACACTCTTCAGCAATAAAAAAACAATGAAGCACAATTGTTAGTTTATCTAAAGTCATTTTTGCTTATTAGCATGGTTAAACTGGATCATCAAAGGTCAGCAGCAAAGACATTAGTTAATAAAATGGGATTAGATACATTTATGTTATTTAACATATTTAATTATTGCAGGTTTGCGTCCTATTCTGCGTTTGCGTTTCAGTGTTTTAATTCATTTTGAATACTAAATCTGTTTTCTTGTGAGTGGGATGAATTAATGCACATTCACATTTAGTCTAGAACTACATCATGTTCACACAGCGCACATAACGCCTCTGTACTTCAGATTTCTCCCAATATGGGGACAGGAGACTTGTCAGTCAATAAATGGGAAAACAAAGTAACTGGCGTTACTTTTTTGAAAAAGTAACTCAGATATTTTCTTGTAAATTAAAAAGTAATGCGTTACTTTACTAGTTACTTGAAAAAAGTAATCTGATTACGTAACTCGCGTTACTTGTAATGCGTTACCCCCAACACTGGTCATACATGCTTGGAATGACACAAAATGATGACCAAATTTGAATTTTTGGTATAGAACAAGTAAGTATAGAACATTAAATGAGATGTTGCAACATTGCGCATTACACATCGTTTTCCCCTCAAAGCAGATGCCACAAACACCAATGAAAAGAATCTGTGTTGATGTCTTCACCCATCACACAGTGGAACATATTGCTTACTAGTGGCACAATGAGGCTGGGTGACTTTAGTTACACGTTCCTGTGGACTGGTAGACTGTAACAATGGCTACAGAGGCCCTGGTCTCAACATCTTTGTGATAAGGCCACGATCTGGTTTCACTCCATCCTGCTGGTGTGGATTGACGTCCTTGAATGCAGCTTTTGATGCAAGGCTCCAGTTTAATTAAAGCATTTACCCAGAGGTTTGCTGATAAATTCTGAATGGAGTTCATCCGCTGGTGTCCATGGCATGATGGGAACCGACAGGTACTTTGTGCCTGGATACGACTGGGCAGAATTCTGAGTTTTGCAGTGTTCTCAGATCTGGTTTGTAGTTTTTATTGGGTCAAGGTGCAGAAAGTAGTTCTGGATCAGAAAGGCCGCAGTGAGCTCTGCCAACATGTTGAGCCTCCGTGGCCCCGAGTAACGGGCAGTGTGAGATTTCACACGGTCGAAACATGGCACTGACTCTCTGGTGTCAGGGTGGCAGTGTTAGAGCGAGGCGGGATCAGCTCTCTATCCACTGGGGCTGATATCAGGGTGTCAGGCTACCTGTGTGGGCTTGCAGGAGTGTGATAAAGTCACTAGCAATCCATCCGCCCGCTGGTGCGACCCCTGAACCCCATAGCCGTCTCTGAGCTTGAATGATCACGGTTCGCTGTAGCTTTGAAGCGAGGCACTCTTGCGGTGCCCTTCTGTCCTGATGTGTGATGGTGATGAAATCGATGGAGAAAGGGAAAGCTTAATGTAGACTGATCTGCATTCCATGGTGACTGCTGCCCAACGACAATGTGTGCCGATAGTTTGTATGACATCTGAGACGGGCAGAAGCAGGTAACAGATACCCTGCTGTCACCTGTTCCTTACACCACCACTGACAACAAGGACCCCCATTCACAACCCACCCTCCTATTCTTCCCTTCAACTATGAATAAGTAATCATTCCATCCAAGAGGCGAGCAGGGAACTTGGACCGAACCATTTCATGTGGCAGCCGCGGGTAAAGCGATCCCCCCCATCATGGGCAACTGGAGCCGGAGAGGGCCTCTTCTTCAGCTGGTCTGTAACCCAAGCTGTGGCTCTCACTCTCTCTGTTTACCTGCCGCATCAGGCCAGCGCTTTATTCCAGTGAGTAGCAGCTCAGAGGGGCTCACTTTCACTTCTGTACTATGGCACATTGTAATTTTTAATGGCAAACAAGCTTGAGGGGGAGCGTGGGTAACTGGACCCTGCGTTTTCCACCAAGAAATGGAAGCTTAAAAGACAGTTTGATCTCCGCGCAACACACGCCGAACCACAGCATTTGTTTAGGGGATATAACTGTGGTGGTTTGCCATTAAATAAATGGCAAAGTCTTACTTTTTGAAGATTTGTTGTAATGGCCTTTGAAGGGTGTTTTGTTGGTACAGTAGAAATAAGGAAATATGACCATAAGATCCAGATTTTTCAACTGTGTGTTCATAGTAATGAACATAAGGGCTCATTGGAAAACTGTACCTCTACATACATTTTTATGCAAAACTCCAAAAAGGTACCTACATACAGTTCACTGCAGTTTCCAGCTGAAAATGAACACTCTAAGTAAAACACCAACAACTTTTTATTCCATTTCACACAAATGATGATTGTAGGGGGAGTTTATCAATTAAAGACTTCTTTTTGTCTGGTTCCTTGCACAATTTTATGGAAGAAGATTAGAGCCAAGCAATAACAAAAAAATAAAACCATCTCAGGATTAAAGTCGTTAAATTTCGAGAAATAAATATTCTCAAAATTTTGAGAATAAACTCATTAATTTACGAGGAAAAAAGTCGATACATTTCGAGAAAAAACAAATGTCCCCATCATTTGTATATATATGAAAAAAAGTCATATATATACAATAATTTGTGATTTAAGAACTAATATATTTTGATCTTTGCATCTCATAATCAGCTCCATATGCATGGCTATTCTAAAGTAGTCCCGTGAAATATGCTGCAGATCACTAAAACACCTTAAAATGTGTAGAAACGTGCTAAAATGGTTGCTGCAGAAAATGCATTTTTATCTCAAGCTTGCATTTGTTTCGGTTAGGTTTAAGGTAAAGTGTAGGTGCTACATTATTTTCAAATATTAAGCATTAACTTTTAGCGCCACTTGCTAGACAGTTCATTCCTAAACTGGCCGAATGGCACAACAACCAGTTTAAAGGAGGGGGGGTACAATGCTGTTTCATGCATTCATAGTTGTTTACACTGTTAAAGAGTTGGATTCTCATACTAAGCATGGACAAAGTAAAAAAAAAAAAAAAATTGGCTCTTCATGACGTAGACGAGGGTGGAACTCCTTATATGGGCATTTCTCCCGGAAGAGCGCGCCGGCGCACGCATCGACCAGAGTGAGAGCAAGAGCTAGATCGCGCCCATCAACGCACTTCATCCGGCAGGCTGCACGGGACTCGCTCGGGAAGAATGTCTACAATCCAAAGAAGTGTGTTACGCATCAAATGTCTTGTTTTGTTGGCATTTGGCGCCCAAGTGCTCATCACTCTTTAGCTCCGCCCACGAGCTTGGCTTTTTCCAGAGAGAATCGTAAAGCTGTATCTTTCTTTTATAAATATGATAAAACTAAATACTTTTTGGAGATATGAAGGATGCAGTACTACTCTATAAGTACTCAGGATTAACATGAGATTGGGTAAAACTGTATGTGTTATGTCCCCTTTAATAAAACAATGCCAGATTCATGTTCATCTGTTTTGGATAAAACTGACCATGCTTTTGGTGGCACTCACTGAACATTTCACTTTGAAAGTGTTGCAAAACGTGCAACAAGCAACTCTTCATTGTGCAGAAATGTCACCACAGGCACATTTCAATTAGCCTGGGTTGATATTTACTTACATTTATATAATATTTCTATAATGTAATTATCTTTCAGTTGATTCAGTTGCTTTTATAGAGTGCAAAGCCATCATGAAACAAATGTTTTCTCTCTGTCAGATGATACAGTGTTGTAATGAATCCAAAACCCAGAGTTCAGAGTTTTAAACTAGGTCAACACTAGCTAAGCAATAATGTTTGTTAATGTTTTTACCATAAATTCTTATACATGAATAGCATTGGTTTAAGCAAATCTACCATTTTTATATTAGGAGTCCCCCGAGTCAGACAAGGCTGGCTACATCTGCAATAGAACTGCGAAATTGTTTTATTCATCATTAACACTCATGTGCCATCATGTGAATAAACCTTAAAGCGGACCAGTTGATCTACAGAAAACCTTTTCAAAAGAAGAATGAACAAATCTGATGCATGTGAACAATAAAAAGGTTTGCTAATGCTACAAAGATTTTTTTTATCACAACATAAAACTGACTGACTGATTTAATCACCTGCAGGTAAATACTTGACACACAATGGAGGGGTGGGAGAATGAATAAATAAATGGATGAACTAATAAAATGACATGTGAATGAGTCATTGCATTATACAGCACACACCCTGTACATGTGCTGCATGTGATAGTACTCACCACAAACTGCAATATTAGATTTTTTTTTCTTTTAACAAAGATATATATATTTTTCTAAAAAAAACAAAAAAAAAACAGGTATTACTTGTAATGTATCTGGGTCATTTTTAAATGAATTGAGTATTAAATATTCAGGCATATTTTACTTGTTACGGATGTGATAAGAATTGCAGTGGTATCTAAAACAATCAAAATACAATGGCTGCCACAGTTTCCCTGGATCCCCTTACAACCTCTACACACAGTCGACTTTCAACTTCTGATAAATACTGCAGACAGCAATGTTCAGCATCAATTATTCAGTTGTCTTTCCAGTTAGTCTTTCCAGCTTCTAGTTTGCAGGTCAAAATGATATTTCTAGCAAGATACTCTTTTAACCATAATTGTGATAGGAAATAAGAAAATAGATTTATTTAACACTTCATTGTTAATACATTTAACACTTGTCATTGTGCATACATTACTATACAGGACAACAGGTATGTATGGTGTACGAAAACTTGAACTGACCTAGATGTAAAAAGTATATTACTGTGCTATTTCTATTTTCTGACTTGGTTGTAGTTTTTCCAACCGTAAAGCTCTGATACAGACTAAGAATTTGTGAGTCATGTGGAGGTCTCCTGCTTTCTCTCTTGCTGTTTTTCGCAACTTCAACAGTGGTGCCAAATGGAGCATTCAAGCACTGCCAAGAGAAGTTTCCTGCTGACTGTGAGAGGAACTTGTACTTGACCTCTTCGCCACATTTCCAAGCCAGTGAAGATGTTTTTTTGATTGCTCAGGCACACTCAGTGAAGAGGAAAATCCACATTGCAAAGACAGGAGGGAAGATCGACAGAGTCCAGAGGCTTTTAGATCAATGCTTTCCCCTGGAGAACCACTGACTTTTCCCATGTTACAGCCTCGTTCAAGAGGAAGAACCTCAATGATTTCATTATTGGGGAAAGTGAGAATTCACTTTCAGAGTAAGTGCACTAGGAAAGCGAAATATTCACTGTGTCAGTGTTACTGGACTCAAAAGTTACTGCAAAGATTATCACATATGAAAGCGGGTTAAATCGTTTATTCTTCAAATCTGAAACATGTTTACACACAGTATTCTTTTAGAAGAAACCCCTGGATTGTTCTTTCAGTGGTTGAGGCAGAAATTAATGTTTTTCCTTTATCCTTGCTCATATACTAGGTGAAAAATAACTGATCTGCTGCAGTGCAGCTTGTTTGAAGTGACAGGAGGACCTAAGGGAAAACACCTCATCTTCCACTTCACTGGATCTAGGGCAGGACACTCAGGTTGCATCTCATTTACATTTGACAGCTTACAAGATTACCAGAATTTATAATGTTTTCATCACCCCTCACTGTACCACCAAGCGTGACCAACAATAATGTTAGGAAAGAGTGCTGTACAAGGAAAAATTAAACGGGATAAATAAATAATGCTACCTTTACTTCAAGTCAAGTATCACTTGATATGACAGAAAGCCATAACAAACATGTATTACATACATTTGTATTTTTCTTTCTTTTTTTATACATACATACAGTTGTATTTTTTATTAAATAATGTTAAATTGTTTTGCTTCAGGTTAGAGCTAAGATCTTTGACATCATTTTATTCATCCTTTCAAAAACCCAAGGACGCTTTCCATAACGTTAATATATAATATAAATACAAATATACAGTCACATGATCACAAATACAATAATACAGATACATGATCAAACAAATAAAGCAGACAGAGATCATCTGTACCAGATTAGTAATGAAAGCTAGCCTGGAACTGAAACTATGTTACATCAGAGCAAGTATGGGCTTGGTACTGCCAATAGATACACAGACATGATGCTGTGGGCATGTCAGATATGCTGCTGCATGAATAGGCACACATAAATCCCATATTAGATCTAGACAGGTGGAGCTGGGGGAGGTGGAGGGTTTCAGAGAAACTATAATAGCATGCTGCAGGACTAGCTTTCAGCAAACACTGAACCAGACCATTTAACTGTTGAGCAAACAGTCTTATTGGCAGAATCAGCAGAGGCCAATCAGCTTGTGCCATGTAGTAAATGATGTGATTAGATGTGATTGTGATGTGAAATAGCGTGAGTAGTGTGTTTGCACTGAAAATTCCAAAAAGAAAAAGTGCACTTTAAATACACGGATGATGCAATTAAATAACCAAAAAAATGAAGTGTGGAATGTTGGACACTTCATGCACTCAACTGTCACAGCTTTAATTACGTTGCAAAGGGGGAGGGGCTATCAGACTCCAATTATCAATGACAAAATAAACATATAAAATTCATACACTACATGGTTGAGTACATGAGTGCATAAGTACATAGTGTATAGTGCATAATTTGGGATGCAGTTTTAGACTGTTTTGAAACTGCTAAGCTACTGTCATGCTACTAAAATGTAGTTAGCTGTGTTGCTATTTTTAGTTAGCTACTCAACTATACAGCCTTATAATTTTGCTAGTGTGCTTTTGTTGGATTTCAACATGTTAAGTATCAGTGGCTTGTGAGGTGGATAGAGATAAAGATCTGAAAAACTCAAAAGAAACATTCCTTCAAAGGAAATTATACTCTAAGCTCACTGGTTCATCGTATTAAAAGACCCTATGTTTAGGATGCAAGATCACAACAAACACCCAACATCTTTCACCCACAACCATTTTTTATAATCCTAGAATCATGAATTGCACTACCAGTACAAATTTTTCATATTGTGATGGAAAAATGTCTAAACCTCCAATCACTATAGCGTCCAGATTTTAAATATTGTTTTTATTCCGTTTAGCCCATAACCAGGCGGTAACATACTGCTGACATTCATATTTGGGGTAAATGGTACTTTTTTTGTATTGCTAATCTGCCTTAGGATGTATACAGAGTACCTGTAATATAATGCTGAAAAACAAACAGATCAGCTGATTAAACCAGGGATATGTCTTTAAAACCCTAAGATTGCCCAAGATTATTTTATATGGACTTGTTGTCTGCCACTAACTGCTGTTGTTCTGCACAGCTAATATTACAAACCCAATTCCAAAAAAGTTGGGACACTGTACAAATTGTGAGTAAAAAAGGAATGGAATAATTTACAAATCTCATAAACTTATAATAGAATAGAATATAGATAACATATCAAATGTTGAAAGTGAGACATTTTGAAATGTCATGCCAAATATTGGCTCATTTTGGATTTCATGAGAGCTACACATTCCAAAAAAGTTGGGACAGGTAGCAATAAGAGAATAAGAATAAGAAATAAGAGAGAGCAATCACAATTTGTACAGTGTCCCAACTTTTTTGGAATCGGGTTTGTACATTCAACCCCAAACTTAATTTGTGACCATGATTAGCAGAATGAGCCCCCTCAATTTAAGACTTGTGGATTTTGTATAGAATTTCCATAAAGAAATTACAAGTATCTTTAATAGTTACACAATTTTTGTAGGTAACACAAGTCGGAAGTCACACATTCACACATCAGCTTGGTCATTCCATTCAGGTTGCACCATTTCATTTGCTTTTAATCAAATTTTTTGTCATCACCTACACACCCTAATTTCTATAAAGTAAACTTAATTTGTGACCATGATTAGCAGAATGAGCCCCCTCAATTTAAGACTTGTGGATTTTGTATAGAATTTCCATAAAGAAATTACAAATATCTTTAATAGAGTTACACAATTTTTGTAGGTAACACAAGTCGGAAGTCACACATTCACACATCAGCTTGGTCATTCCATTCAGGTTGCACCATTTCATTTGCTTTTAATCAAATTTTTTGTCATCACCTACACACCCTAATTTCTATAAAGTTAAGTGTCTGTCAAGTTAAGTAGCAATTTTGCATGATTTATTAAAGAAAAGTTACATATTAGTTTAGGATTTGAACTGAGACCCTTGTAGGCTAAACAAAACTTTTCATTTGCACATAAATCTATATAAAAATAAATGTATACTAAATTGT
Organism: Sinocyclocheilus grahami; assembly: GCF_001515645.1. Lineage (NCBI taxonomy): Eukaryota > Metazoa > Chordata > Actinopteri > Cypriniformes > Cyprinidae > Sinocyclocheilus > Sinocyclocheilus grahami. Next base: position 10,426 of record NW_015505466.1, on the reverse strand, counting down.
TGAAAATAACTTCTTTCTTTCTTTCTTTCTTTCTTTTTCCATGTAGTCATGTTTTATCTCAGCTTGGGAAAAAAAGATGTATGACATATTGGGGACCACAATGTATCATCCAGAATGACTTAATCATGCACATTTTACGTTTAAAAAATCATAACATTATAGCAAGTACATAGAAATGTTTCAAATTTTGTATCTGTGTGAAACAGATTTTGAGGGTCTTGGTTTAATTCCTAAAAGGAGTCCCCTTCGCTTATCCCTATTAAAGTTTTAATCTAGTGGAGCAAGACTGTAAAAAATCTGATTAAGCCAAATCCTACAAAAGAGCTAATCAGAGACATTAATAGGCTCTATCTTGACTCTCTCATTTTAAGCAGACCTCTCCTGCTGTGTGTAGCAAGATGCGATCACTGAAACTCCACAGAGGCTTTACCTGAATCCAAGCTCTCCACTCAGATATGTAGACTAACCTATTTGTATTAAAAAGGGATGGTCATAAGGAAACGCCATTATCTGTGCTATTAAAGAGATCAATGCTTGTAAATCCGTCCCAAATGGTCCCAACTTAAAACCTAATGGGATGAGTTCATCTGAGGTATTCTCACACATAATTACACGTGCAAGCCACATTGGTCATTAGTTGTGTTGATCAGTCCTAAAATATTTACCACTATTCTCCTGTGGAAAATAAAAAAGTGGATGAATTATTAGAAAGTAGGTGGGAATCAAGAAGTGGGAAAAACTAAATGGCAAAATTTCAATAATTACATTTTTAGCTTCATAGTTATTCATATCAATGAGTCCATCTGATATACAGTAAGAGTATAATGTATCGTCCCAGCTCCTGGGCTGCATTTTCCAAAAGTTTAAGTGCAGCAGATCATTAGGAACAGTGGTATCTACAATATACTCTATTTAGATTTACAATGGGGAACACATTTCTGGTGGGTTGTTTATTAACTGTTATTTTAGCACTACACTATAGTATGCTTATATGCTTGATATGATAATTCAGTATAGGGAAATTCCGTGTCAATTCAACCAGAGCTCCCAGGCTCAAATTTTAGATTTTGCTAATATTTTTTTCTGGAGAAAGACAGACATGTATAGTAATGAAAGCCAAAATATTAAATGTCATAGATGAATATTGACTGAGTAATCCACTATTTTGAATGGGGAAACAGCACTTTTCAAGTTTTTTTCTTCAAAGTTTGCATGCCTGTAACTCAAGAAGTATAAACGATATCTTAATGCCCTATTAGATATTGGGTCTTAACAAACTTTCATTTTGTCATCTTCATTTTTAAGGCCCTATATTGTTCGGTTCCAGAGATATTGGAATTTTAATATGGTTTCAGGAGTAAATTGTTAAAATTTACATATTTTCAGTGGTCAAAAAACAAATGTGGGTCAATTTGCAAAAATATGATACTTTTTTTCTTTTAAAGAGGAATGTCTGAAGAACAAATAATGTTGAAACTAGAGATGTATCTCGTTTACTTCTGTCAAAACAACTGCATTAAACATACCTGTCTGAGTGCCATAAATATTATTTTTCCAAAGTTTGCATGCCTATAACTCAAGAAATATTAAATATATTGCAATATTATTTTAGATTCTAGTTCTTAATAAACTTTTCTTTGGGAATCTTCGTTTTCAAGGCCCTACATCGTTCAGTCCCAGAGATATGGGGGTCTCAATGAGGCTCCATTTTCAGATTGTTGAATATTACATTTCCGCGCTTGAAAACCCAATGTTGGTCACTTTGTATACAGCTGATACTTATTTAAATCAGAATGTATGAAGAATAAGTCATGTTGAAAGTAGGAATGCATCTTGTTTCCCTCTATCAAAATTGTATAGGTCATTCCTGTTTGAGTGTTATAAATATTCTATGATTGAATATTCTATATTAGAAATGTACAGTGTGACACATCAGATTATGAATGACCAGGATTAGTTGATAAATCTAGGTAAAGTATGAACAGTGTGAAATATAAAATAGGATTACCCAGCATCCCATTTACCTGGGGTTTAGAATGACCCAGTGTTAATTATTTAAAGTGTGAGAGACACTTAAATGTTTGCGGTAAAATTAGTGATTCTGCCAAATATGCCCTACAGCATTATGACTATGTTCACATTATATAACAATAAAAAAGAAATTCTAATAATTAATCCAGTTAGGCAAATCTTGATTTATTGATGTGAATGGAATGTGCGGTGAAAGCAACCACTTTTCCCTAAGAGGTGTAGGATTTGATTCAAACATGTTACAATTGTCAGACTCATGGACCTGTTTTGTTGTGTTTGCTCCCCATGTGCTCCCCATGACTTAGTTTTCCCTCATGTTTGATTGTGTCATTCTGTTCACCTGTGTTCTATTAAATATCCTCATGTGCCTCCCTAATGCCGAGTTCACAGTGCATGATTTTCAAACTCGTCGGATCGCTGTTGTTTTCACACTGCGTGACTATCTGGGGTAGCATTCAGTTGCTGCTGTGTTCACATTGCACGATGGAGCGGCGACAGGGGGTTTCACATTGCATGACTTCACAATAAGAAGAATCTCCAACAGCTCTGTCTGGTCCGCAAACTATATTTCACAACAAAACACACGCGAGAAGTGATAAGGAAATTACGCGAGAACCCGCGTGCGTCAGACCGGAGTTCTCAAGCGAGACTGGAATTATTAAAAAAAAATATATATAACCTGCAAATTGTCTGTGAGCTGATTTCCAGCTACAAGGAGAAAAGAAAACAGATTATGCAGGAGGGAGATGCAGGGAACAGGGATTGGGTGTTCTGCAAAGAGAGTTGGAGGTAAATTATTTTGCAGTAACTGTTATGCTGATGTTGTGGCTGGTCAAGCAAATGTTTGTGCTTGTTTCTGTATGATATAATTGTTCATATATCTATTAAAATACTGATATTCTGGTCTATAACTCCTCCCCGAACTTCCCTCTACCCTGTATCTTGGTCTCTCATTGGCTGTAGGTCATCGCCTATGTAGTTTTCAGTCAGAATTCATTGCACACAGCGTGATTGTGAATCGCCGACAGCTCCAGATATTTAGCATGCCAAATATTTTGCGGGCGTCGGCGATTCCATCAGATCGCGTCTTTGATAATTCACATTGCGTGATTGTCACTCGCGTGAACGAGCACCGATTTGCCTCCTATTTCGGGTATTTGTCAGAGATTTCGCAATACCTGTCGGCGAGTGAAAAATCGGGCTAAAATCGTGCAGTGTGAACTCGGCATAAGCTTTAGTCTGTTCAGTTGGTCTTTGTCCGGGGTTACCATCATTTTGTACTTCAATGTTGAGTGCTACGTGTGACTCCTGCCTGCCCTGTGTTCCCTGCTGTTTGGTTCATTAAAGATTGTGAAGATAAATCTCCTTCGTCTCCATGCTCCTCGCTTCAACTCAGTAGCACCGTGACAGAACACCGAACCCACAAAGATGACCTGGGCTGAAGACCAGCTGTGGAGACTGCGGCAGGGTGGTCGGCCTTTGGAAAGGTATGTGGAGGAATTCCTCGAGCTTTCCCATCGGGTGGGCTGCCACGATGCATCACTCAGTGCTTGTTTTCAGTTGGGTCTGGATGATTTCTCTTTGGTTGAGTTAATTCATCTCATCCTTTATTTAAATGGTTCAAATTTTAAAGTAGAAGAAGTTAAGGAAAATGTGAACCATCCTCATCCAGCACCCTCTGAAACACACTTCGCCTCTCCAGCTCACCCTATGCCGGGAACCTCCACATGCCTACCCAATGATTCTGACCACCCATCTCCTTTCGTGTTTCCCTGAGCCCGCAAATGGACTTCTAACAGCACTGAGATCCACATCCCTTCCTCTGTCTCCAGTCCCAAGATCCTTCCCAGTCCTCAGCCTAGAAACAACGGTTGCTCCACTCTCAAGCCTGCCAGCTGCTCTACTCTCAAGCCTGCCGGCTGCTTCACACTCAAGCCCAGAGTAGACTGCTGTTCCCGCGTCTGGCCCAGGTAGGGCCTCAGATCCCGAATGCAGTCAGGAGAGGGCTCTTGTTACCACGTCAAGCCCAGAGAGGGCTACGGTTCCCGCGTCTGGCCCGGGGAGAGCCTCAGATCCAGAGTTTGACCCAGAGAGGGCTTCCGTTCCCAAGTTTTCCTAGAGAGGGCTCCCATTATCGAGTTTAGCCCAAGGAGGGCTCCCGTTAACGAGTTTAGCCCAGAGAGGGCTCCTGCTCCCGAGTCCAGCCCAGAGAGGGCTTCTGTCCCCGAGTTCAGCCCAAAGAAGACTCCCCTGCCCGAGTTCGGTCCGGAGATGGATATGGGCCAGGAGCCTGGCCCAGGGCCTGCGCCAGCCAGTGTACCCGGAGTTTTCCCCAGGAAAATTAGAAGACGTTAAGGAAAATGTGAACCATTCTTAGCCAGCCCCCTCTGAAACACACTTCGCCTCTCCAGTTCACCCTATGCCGCGACCCTCCACATGCCTACCCAATGGTTCTGATCACCCATCTCCTTTTGTGTTTCCCCAAGCCCGCAAATTGACTTCTAATAGCGCTGACCTGGCGGCCAATGTTGCGGAACCAGCATTAACATCTGTCCGGTCAGCGCTGAGGTCCACATCCCTTTCTCTGTCTCCAGTCCCAAGATCCTTCCCAGTCCTCAGCCCAGAAACCACGGCCGCTCCACTCTCAAGCCCACCGGCTGCTTCACCCTCAAGCCTGCCGGCCGCTTCACCCTCAAGCCCGCCGGCCGTTCCTCTCTCAAGCCTGCCAGCCGCTCCACTCTCAAGCCCGATGACCGCTTCACACTCAAGCCCGCCGGTCGCTTCACACTCAAGCCTGCTGGCCACTTCACTCTCAAGCCCAGAGTGGACTGCAATTCCCACGTCCAGTCCCAAGATCCCACGTCAAGCCCAGAAAGGGCTACGATTTCTGCGTCTGGCCCGGGGAGGGCCTCAGATCCCGAGTCTAGCCCAGAGAGGGCTTCTGTTCCCGAGTTTAGCCCAGAGAGGGCTCCCGTTCCTGAGTTTGGCCCAGAGAGGGCTCCCGTTCCCGAGTTTAGCCCAAAGAGGGTTCCAGTTCCCGAGTTTGTCCCAGAGAGGGCTCCCGCTCCCGAGTCCAGCCCAGAGAGGGCTTCTGTCCCCGAGTTCAGCCCAAAGAAGACTCCCCTGCCCGAGTTCGGTCCGGAGATGGATCTGGGCCCAGAGCCTGGCCCAGGGCTTGTGCCAGCCAGTGGACCCGGAGTTTTCCCTAAAAAAATGTTGGGGGATGGGGGGGCATACATCTCCGTCCATAGTGACCGGGATGAGTTCTGTGGCTAAGGCCATGGAGGCCGCTCCGCCATGGCACCCCGAACTAACTGCGCCGCCATGACTCCCTGAACTGCCTCGCTCCGTAGCATTGTGACAGAAATACTGTGTGTTTGACAGCTTCAGAAGCTGTTAAAATGAACAAAATATCTTCTTCCAAATATCCCTGAAACTGATTCAAATAAATCATCTTTTGAATAGACTACTGAGAGAAAGGTAATGTCCCCAACTTGACCGTTTCAGTGCATTTTTATCACTCTAACAGGTATGTTATGTGCATATTGTTTTGATAGAGGAAAACAAGGTGCATTCCTAGTTTCAACATAACTTATTCTTCAGACATTCTGCTTTAAATACAATATCAGCTGTACACAAAGTGACCAACATGTGCTTTTCAGCCACTAAAAATAGATAATATTCAACAATCTGAAAAAGGAGCCTCATTGAGACCCCCATATCTCTGGGACTGAACGATGTAGGGCCTTGAAAATGACGATTCTAAAAGAAAAGGTTTTTAAGAACTAGAATCTAAAATCATATTGCGATATCTTTAATACTTTTTGAGTTATAGGCATGCAAACTTTGGAAAAAGAATATTTATGGCAGGTGTGTTCAATGCAGTTGTTTTGACAGAAGTAAACAAGACACATCTATAGTTTAAACATTATTTGTTATTTAGACATTCCTCTTTAAAAGAAAAAAAGTATATTTTTGCAAATTGACCCACATTTGGTTTTTGACCACTGAAAATATGTACATTTTAACAATTTATTCTTGGAGCCATATTGGAAGTCCAATATCTCTGGAACCAAACAATATAGGGCCTTAAAAATTAAGATGCCAAAAGCAAAGTTTGTTAAGACCCAATATCTAAAAGGGCATTAATATATCTTTAATACTTCTTGAGTTACAGGCATGCAAACTTTGGAGAAAAACTGTGCTGTTTACCCATTTTTGAATGGTCACCATTGGCACATAATGCAACAAAGATTACTAAAGTGAACTGATTTTACTAACAGACCTACCAATCTCTGTGTAAAAATAACATTATGATGCTGCCATTGTCACACCCCTGGACTGTCGGTATGTGTGTTTTGCTCCCCATGTGCTCTCCGTGACCCAGTTTCTGTCTCCCATGTGTGATTGTATGATTTGGTTTAGGTGTGTCTCGTCTATAACCCCTCGTTAAGCCCTGTATTTATAGTGTCTTCTGTCCCGTGTTCACTGTCCGGTATTGTAACCTCATTCCTATATGCTACATGTGTGTTCCTGCCTGCCCTGCGTTACCCCTTGTTTCGGATTTATAAAGACTGTTATTTGTGAATTCTCCGACGTCTCTGCACTCCTTCTCTCCTACACAGTAAGCAACGTGACAGCCATCTTTCTGAAGTCGTTTTTACCCCCTGTAATTAGGCTCTGAATCTCAGGTGAAAATTGCCATTTTGATCCCCGTCTACAAAACAGTGCATTACTCAATAAATATTAATCCATGACATTTAATATTTTGGCTTTCATCACTATACATGTCTGTCTTTCTTCATAAAAAAATATCAGCAAAATCTAACATTTGAGCCGGGGTAATTTTTTTTATTTGGTTGATTTGACATGGAATGACCCTATAGTATAACAGAATAAATTCTGTAGCACATGCTGTAGCTTGAAAATCTCTGTTAAATATAAGCGTTTCTGTCAAAGACGCTCATTCTATCCATTATTAATTCTGTATTTCAAATTTAAACTATGTCATGTGTGAGATTCCTAGTAGCACTATGACAGATCTTCTACCGTGGATCAACATCCTGAGATCTGGTATTGTTGAGTGTGGTGGCTGAGGGTTTGTTTAATCTGTCTATGGTGGCAGCTGGCAACTCTTGAATTGATGCCAGCTTTTAGAGCTCTATTGGACAGTAAATCTGAAGCCTCTTAGCAGATTATAGATGTAATTAGACACATAATACGTCTTACTCTCTTTCATCTGCAGATGTCAAAAGAGTTTGCTTGTTAATTGATACATTAATATATACACATTTCTTTCAGTCTTTTTCATCTTGGTTTATAAAAACACCAGCTGATTTGAATGTGATCCCATGTTTTTGAGTGGCTGTGTGCATTTATTTAGTCTGCATGGGGGTAAGGGGGGGTTATTGGCTATATACTGATTATAGAGCTCTGTGGGATGGGTTGGAGCTCAACATGCTTACACAGAACTGCACAACTGGAATTGGAGTCAATTAGTTTTGTTTATAAACTATGATGCCATTCAAATGTAATTTTATATTATCTCATTATGACTCCCACGGCTAGTCTAGTGACTACAATCAAATGAAAGTGAATTTAATCACTTTACTATTTTCATTTTTTCCCCCTTATTTCTTTTTTTTTTTTTGTCAATATACCTTATGCATTTAATGTATTCCTTCTTTCAATATGAACCATTGCTCTAATATATGCATCTAATAATGAAAAGTAATAGCTAAAAACAATTTAGGGATGTATGCAATATGTAAGTTCTCATTCTAATAAAATCTACTTTTTTTTTACTTGACATGGGCCATGTGGCATTAAGGATTATTCATCATTTGAACAATGCTTTCTGAAGATAATGTACGCAATATCTTATGACGCTTATCTTACGTTTTGAATAACATGAACAAACAATTCTCACAGTCAGCTCCGAGTGGAGCTGGTATGACTGGGTGGTCTCAGTAAACAGTAGGAGTGCTGAGGGTTTAATATGTCAAAACATGCTTGCCGAAACAGTACTGAAATGAAGACAGACAGCTGTTCATCCACAGTCTCTGCCAGAGTCTCTCTGTGATGCCAAACATCGTTGATGTCACTTCCTGTTTGTTGCTGCCGTATGTTTTGAGTTTGAGCTCCGTCAAGTTAATTCTTTATCGTCTATTTTTATCTTAAAATCTATTTTATACACCATCATTTTCGTTTCTATAATGTGTGAATATATTCCTTATCATATTCTACAACAAAAACAACCAGAGTGCCTTGTCATCACTAGTTTTATTTTGATTTCCCAAGTCTGCTATTAGCTTATAGCCCATTAGCATCGCCAGCGTGGTTGCTGCTAATCTCGCTTACATTGCTAATACTCTATTCACACACATTACCATTGTTTTACTCACTGTTACTTGCATTAATGGCGGATGTGTGTCTACCTTTGAGTGCAGGTGAGGATATGTTCGAGCTGAGCCCAGCTGAGAGAGCGGAGAGCCATGCTGGAAACATCCCAGGCTGACGCTCACAAGTCCGGGGTAAGTATACAGCATGCTGCTAACACTTCCACCACCTCTACTCCATGTGTTTCTCTGCATAGGCCCCGTGCACCCAGGACGTGATCTTCCCAGATGTCCTTTACTCCGGCGCCGGGATACCACGGACCCTGGGTGCACCAGCAGCGGAAGATGTGAGCCAGGCCCAGGCGACGATCTCTCCCCCTCCGGTCTTCCAGATCTCCACCCAGAACCGCTTCGCTCCCCTCCGCGAGGTGGAACGCGAAGCTGTGATTAGGGATGGGTACCGAAACCCGGTATTTAATCGGTCCCGGGGCTAAATTATGAAAGACCCGAGTATCGATAAGCTCTGACGTTAACGGTTCTGCTATCGGTACTAGAGAAATTAAGAAAACACACATACATTTATTATTGCTATAGATACATTGTCTTGCAAATTCTGTCTCACCAGAGTCGCCAGCTGTTTTTATATGCAACAATATTCAAACATTTTGTCTATGATGCCTTTTTGCTATTCGCAACTCAGAAGCGAGATTGCGCTCGTGCGGAGGAACTTCAGCACGTGAAACATGAAAGCCCTGCTTAATTATGATAGAGGAGAGAACTAAACATTCAAACGTCTGCTTACACTTTAGGCCTGTGGCTGTTTTATTAAGCTATTTTTATTTTATATTTAGATTTGGGCTTCTAAGGATTATAGCCGCGTTTCTTCTAGCGCAACTTTTTCCTCTTCACAGCGGTGTGCATTCATTCCTCCCTAAAACCCAAACTTAAAAGTCAGAATCAGCACGATTGTTGAAAAAAGACTGTCTTATACTGTTGCAAAATTGCGGGACATGTAATAATAAAACGTTGAAAGCACAATCCGCACAAAAGACGCTGTTCCCCATGCTGAAATGTGTGCACACGACGCGCTCCAAAACAGACAAGCTAATTACACTTTGAGCTTCGGGCGCATCCAAACGATGAGAAACACAAAATATGTCAAAATGGCCGGTTTGGAGAGTATTTACTTAATAAACACATTTTATGTCTTAAGTTGACGAGAACAGTTGTGAGAAAATCCGATGTGTGTCAATATATTGTCTTAATGTGACAGACTGGCGCTTGGGCCATCAGTTAATCAAACAACAAAATTCAAAGACAAAATCACTCACAGCTCTTATTCTGAATTAAGTTATAGCTTTAATAAGTATTAATCTATCAATACATACAGTGAAAACTGTAATTACTTAACTTACTTGTAATAATTAATTACTTGTAATTACTTACCTGAACAGTAATGCTAGTAGACCTTCATGGAAAAATTAAAGCACTGTTTATTTAATTTCATTTGTACATTTGTTTTAATGTATTTTTCAGTTTGTTTTACTTTGTTTCTTTGTTCATGTTTTTACTGTATCTTGTCTTATGTACAGTATAAAACACTAAAAATGCCTGCACACAGGTGCATTTAGAATCAGAATCAGAATCAGTATGAGCTTTATTGCCAGGTATGTTTACACATACGAGGAATTTGTTTTCGTGACAGAAGCTTCCACAGTGTAACAGAATGACAGTGACAGAACAAAAAACACAGAAAAAAAAATATAAAATAGAACAAGTAAATAAGGAATAAAAATATATAAATCGACAATTGTATGTGCAGGTATATTACAATAGACAGTTTTTGTATGTACAGGTACTGTATATTATGTGCAAATTGTAGGTGTAGATTGAGTATGAGTGTTAGATAAATAAGTGTATGAGTGTATAAATAGTGTGTGTTCCACAGTTATTGTTAAGTGTTCATGAGATGGATTGCCTGGGGGAAGAAACTGTTCCTGTGTCTGGTCATACTGGTGCTCAGTGCTCTGTAGCGTCGACCAGATGGCAACAGTTCA
>NW_015505465.1:1127473-1128818 GCF_001515645.1 Sinocyclocheilus grahami | reverse complement strand
AAAGAGGCATTTGCCCTCTTGCATTAAACCCAGCAAGTGAGCCATGGCAAAGTCCAGCAACTCGAACCACTGAGCAAAAACAAATTACAGTTTAGACTTTCTGTTGGACTGTGTTTCCATAGTTTCTCACAGTGTTTCATTGAAGAAACCTTTTTAATAAACTCAATAAATAAATATTTAACTGTAGTGTTGCAGACCCAAGTCATGTCAAGCCCTGAAATTTGGACAGGAACTTGGAATCCCTCTTCCTCCTGACATATTCTAGGGCACCTATTGACAGCCGTCCTATAGTCGCACCCTATTGACTGACTCTAACCACCACGTCCTCTCCAACGTTGATGTCAGCGTTTGGAGAACGTTACTACAGTGTTATCCTCTGAGTGCGTGCAATGTCTTGGGGCCCTTTTATGATGAGTGGGATCTCCCAGAAATCAGTGCGCTTTATAGCTTTTATATTGACTAAATCTATTTAGCTCTAAATCCCTTGTTGAGAACAAGCCAAGAGTGCCTGGATAATCCTATAATCTTTGAGAGGTGGAAAAATACACCATCATTATCTGGGGAACAGTTGCATAATTATAATTTGTTGCAGTTATTAACGACTGCATTACATTGCTGATTATGTCACAAGACTCTTCTCTGATTATGAAACCAAACCCACAATATAAGATATTTTGAGCTTTCAGAAGTTTTGGCTCGGTAAGAGGTTTTAATGGCTTTGAAAGAAGTCTCTTATGCTCACAAAGGCTGCAAAATTTAACGTAATATATTTCCCAATATAGATTTGCGAAGCTGTATTTTCTGCAGCCATCAGTCCAGTCTTCAATGTCATGATGCTTCAGAAATCATTCTAATGTGCTTATTTGATGCTCAATATTTCTTATTATCAATGTTGAAAACAGTTGTACTTCCCAATGTTTTTGTAGAAACCTTGATTCCTTTTTTTCCCCAGGAATCTTTAAAGAAAAGAACAGCATTGATTTGAACATTATAAATTAAAGACAGTCTTTACTGTCACCTTTGATCAATTTAATACGTCCTCTCTTTAAAATAAATTAATAAACAAAAATCTTGGTGATCCAACTTTTGAATGGTAGTGTAGTGTCACTTCTTTTTTGGAAGTGGCATTTTGAGTGCCACTTCCAAAAAAGTACAGTATGACTATGGGAATACACACTACTGAATACATGTATGGTTTACAATTTACTTTGTAACATAACTGACTATCTAATTAAATGCAGGACAGTCTTGAAGGGTAAATATGATATCTGTTACGGGGCTGACGAGACGTGATACGTGTGGATCCATATGCAAAGCTTTATTTGGAGAAGACAGAGACGTGGTC
>NW_015505465.1:1118643-1126626 GCF_001515645.1 Sinocyclocheilus grahami | reverse complement strand
CAAAATATATATTGTGTGTTGGAGTGGTCCAGACGCTACATCACTTATTGGAAAAGAAGCCTTAATGTGAACATTCTTCTCTTCATCCGTGTATTCACCATGGAGGTCCCTGTTAGTTATTAGCATTCACTGAGTACAGAGAAAGCGAGACCTCAAAGCGTTGTGTGCGTACCCCCTAGACCGCAAAAGTTATTAGTTGTGTTAGACGGTGTCCATAATGGTTTAAGCACCAGGGGCCTCCGAAAGAGCCGTTTTGCTGTTAATTAGAGGGCAGTGATTTAGCCCCGTGGAGAGGCAGGCCACCAGTGCACTCACTTCCCCTCATCTTCACACTCGAAGTCACGGCTCCTCCTGAGCTATGAGTCAGGCATGCCTGCGCGGCCCATGCCAGACAGGAAGCCTCATCTGCCCTGCACCCAGGCTCATCATTTGCCAACGGTGCATGGCCTGATTTCGGGTGAAACTGATTAAGTGAAACAACAAAGGTTCTTCTGCAAACCCCCACTGACTGTGTGCTTGATCTTTATAACTTTCGTGCATCTTTATACTTTGAACAGTTTCAGGATTCATCTCGTTTCCTGCGCAAATTGGCTATAAAATTTGGTCTCATCTTCACCTAAGTCAGAGGTTCTCAGACTTTTTCAGGTGGCAGATTAACTCAAATTCATAATTTTATTTATCATTAAAGTTAACTAGACTGCTGTTAAATCTAAATGAGCTGACTGTTCGCTACACTGAAAAAAATGGTGTAGGATTAATTTTGAAAGTATATTTAAAGGCTTCACATACTTTCAAACACTTGCTACTATAATCTACGTGCATCAGTGTTCATGCATAATGCTGACATAAACATATTTGCAAAAAAATTGCACTGATATTGTTATGTAGTACAGGTGGTTTATATGATTTCTCCCATCCCAGATGTGGTCAGTTACCATAGATGATTCACTGCCTGTCAGCAGGGTCGATTTGAATCATTGTTATATGTTTTAGGTCTTCCATATGTGTCCTGAGGACCTGCATGTCTCTCTATCTCTCTATCTCTCTGCTGTTTACGCTACAGGAAAAACCATCGTCAGATTAGAGTGGTCTGCCTCATCTCAACTGCTTCCACATCACTGCAGAAGTCACTTTTAAGGGATTTCCTTGAGCCATCAGATGCAGGTGCTCTTCAAAGATCAAAAGAGACCAAAAGTAAGCCTGCTCAGATCGTGATCTCAAATAGCCTGGTTTTATCCTGTCATGTACATTGTAAAAATGCTTTCTGTCTGCAGCTGTGATTTGAATTCGTAGAACATGAATTTCCTCCACATGTTGTTCTGGCTCACAGACCGGTCTTTTGACCTGCTTTCATCAAACGAATGTCGAGCTGATTCCAGTTAACATAACGGTAACTGGAGTTTAAGTCATTATTTTTACAGCACTGTAGCTATAAATTATGATGAAATCTTATGTTTGGATGCAACTTGTTTGAATGATCATGGCAGGAATGTTTTGCCAACCAGCATCTGCAATTTGCAAAATCATAGATAAAACAGAAGTGATTAAACAGAAACGCAGGCAATGTTTTTCTTACCAACCTCTATAGGAGGAGTGTGTATGCATATGTTTGTGTATGTATGTATTTATTTATTATTTTTACATTTAAGTCCAGTGTAAGGAAATTCATATTCAATTTTTAATGTTTATACAATTCACAGATTGAAAATGTATGGAAACCCATTAACCTTATGCTTAAATCAACAAGTAAACCAATATTTGCATATATTTTATATATATATTTTTTGGAATGGAGTTATTTGAAGGATTTAATTAAGTATTTTCAAGTGCATTTTTTATGCATTTTTTAAAATATGCATATTTTTAACTTTACTTGAAAAGTAATTAATCTGACAATTAGTCCAAAACATCCTGTGTAAATAGTTTAAGTAATAAAAACCAGTACAATACACTATGGCTGAGTATTGACACAAAATGTCACAATTTTATATAGATTCATTTAGATCAGTTACAGTAAATTTTTCTCAAAAAAACAAACAAACTCTCTCAACTAATGCTGTAAAGTATACAGTGAACCATGGCAATTAATACATTACTATACTATTAAAGGTTAAAAATAATAAATGATTTGTATACAAAAAATTAAATTGCACATATGGTGTTTTATAATAATTAGACGTGACATGACTCTGGATGATCAGCTGCGATGCGACGTGAATCTGAATGACTAGCAGAGACGTGACGTGACTCTGGATGAATAGCTGAGACATGACGAGGTTCTGGATGAACAGCTGTGATGCGACGTGAATCTGGATGAATAGTTGAGACATGGCGAGACTCTAGAAGGTCAGCTGTGACGGGACGTGACTCATAAGACAGGCAGGGTCAAACAGTGGCAACCAGGAATATGGCGGGCAAGACACAAGAATAATCCTAGGGCTAGCGTGGGTCGACGATTGGCAGACAGAGTTACAGGGGCAAGGCTAAAGGGAGTAATCCAGGAAAACAGGCGAAGATCAAAACCGGAGAAAACAGACAAGGCTAAGGCAGGGAAACTAATGAGGGCTCTGTAGTGTCGCTATCTAAGGATATGCGCTAAACAATACTCGGCAGATGGAAGGGATCAGAGTGAGTGTTAAATAGTGAGGGAGTGATATGAAACAGCTGGGTGCAATCAGTGTTACCAGCTGTGTGCAATCCGTGCTGAGTGCAATCAGTGCAATGAATGATGGGAATGATGGGTGATGTGCAACAGTGTGTAGTGCGAGAGTCAATGAAATCGGAAAGGGTGACCTCTGATGGTGAATAAACGGAAGTTCATGGACCGGATTCGTGACAATATAGATAGAAGAATATGTGAAGTCAGAAAACAATCGTTTAAGTGAAACCATGTCCTGGGCCGCACCATCTGGTGTTCTATGAAGGGGGAATCCCACACCGCTGGTCTGCTGTTTGCTCCGTGGCCGCTCAGTAACACCACTCTGGACCACAGTCATTAATCTTTGTGCTTTTAGGTTAGGGCCTCCTGCTGAGTCCAATAAACATAATGCAAAGCAAACACATAGTAAAGTTAGGTTGATGTAAAGCATGAGAATTTGTTTTTCTGAGTAGACCATGTCTTGTTAGGTGCTTTGTTGACAGGAGAAATCATGAACACGGACAAGGTATAAGCATTTATTACACTAGGTAGATGCTAAATTATACAGCATTATCTAACTGTTAATTTGTACAACTTAAAATGTTAAAAAATACTATACACTACCATTCAAAAGTATGGGGTTGTTGAGATGTTTCTGAAAGAAGTCTCTTATGATCACCAAGGCATTTATTTGATCAAAAATACAGTAAAAACAGAAGTATTGTGAAATATAATTACTGTTAAAAAGAACTGTTTTCTATTTTGATGCTCAAAAATATTTCTTAATATTATTGTCAGTGCTAAAAATGGGTTTGCTGCTTAATATTTTTGTGGAAAACATCATAAATGTTTTTCAGGATTATTTGATAAACACAAAGTTCACAATCAAATTAATGCATCTTTACCGAATGAACAACATATTAATTTCTTCTTACTGACCCCAGACTGTTAAAACAGTAGTGTATTGTAGAAATTAACCAAGATTAATAAATACTGTTAAAGTATTACTCATTGTCAGTTCATGTTAGGTACTGCAACTAATGTTGACATATAAAATCTTATTGTAAAGTGTTTCCAATTCTTTCACAATTGCATGAAATAATGTGATAGCACGTTTATGTAAATTATTTTTTGCCTGTTTTTCAGACCTCGTCTAATGCCTCTAAAGCACTTTCTATCTCATTGCCTTCCTAAAGATTAAATAACAACTTTGTATGTGGTGATTGATTGAAAGAGAAGTGTTATTTGCCATTCATGCGACAATATAAACCCTGCTACAAAAACATTTTCATTCTATGTTTTTACTGCTCATTGAATTTTCTGTTCAGTGGTTCAGTACAAATTGGTAAACACAATTCTTTAAATATAGGTTGAATCATTGAGCAAGAAAAAGCATTAAGACTCGCCACACCCCAGCCTGAATCGAGCCTAGAGGTATTTGAATGTCTCACTGTTAGATATGAACAAAGCTGTCCGTCATTCCCGAGCTTAAGGAACGTATTCCTACTGATGTGAGGAGTCATAGAGTGCGCGGTGCCCCCGACCCGTCCCTGATTCGGAGAAGTGCCATTTTCATGACTGAGTGCTCTTTAGTGTCAGATAATGACTGTTCTCAGATCAGGGGGGAGAAAAGATAAACGAGTGGATTTTCTGGTTGGGTTGACTCTAATACCACCTTCTCTTGACCGTCGATTTGTGTTGAGTGAATGTACAGTGAGAATTGACACTGGATGTCACACATGAGCGTCTCCACTTGGTATGTTTTTCCAGAGACAAGCAAACACGGAGGTGGAAAGATGTTCTGGAATGGGGCTTTTCAAAGTTAAGACGCTGAGATGCAGCCTAGGCTGGCAAACTAGATCCAGAAGAAAGAGATAAATGCCTTCTTTCCTTGTTCTGACATGTATTCCCATTGATAGAAGGATTATGTGAATCTGAATGTGAATGAGCAGAGTGTACACAGCAAAGGCTTTACCCGTTAACATCTACTGTACGAGGCATACCCAAGCTAGGCATTGACTGTCCTGTCATTTCTGTTTGACTTATGGAGGGATACTTATAAAAAAAAAATTCTTCACTTCTTTCTGCTGTGGTTTTTGGTCGAAGCCTTGATTCTCCAGAGCTTAAGTCACAGATTCTTTGAGAAAACTCTTATACAAGATCTTCCTAGTCTTTGGGTGTTAGTCAAACTCTGATTTCTCAAGGTGGTCCAGGTGGTCCTCCGTTTGCGAGAGAGTCTACCGTTTGAACTCGGTCGGAAGGGTCTTTGTTCCCTTTCTTATTGTCATTCACATATATTGTCTGTGGTTGTTTTGTCAAATTCCTCTGTACTTCTGTCAAACATTCCTCTCCCCTCCATTGCCTACTCTTTTACTTGCTTCTCATTAAAAGTTCAGGGGGAGAAAGACGGAGAGGAGAGGGGGAAAAAAGCTTGTTTGGTGCTGACTTGGGGGCCTCGTGCTCTGTTGTGGGAAGCAGCGTGAATGGTTAATGGAGGGAGGTCTCACTCAGGGGGAGATGACACCCACGTTTACAGAGGAACGAGGTACTGTAACGTGCATTGATGTCAAAACGTGAAATGGAAAGTATGGTGCCCTTTTGGAACGGAGGAGAGTGACTCAGGTGACAGGATGAGAGGAGAAGAGTTTAAATGCAGTGAGAACTCTCTTTATGGCTCTGGCTGGACCGCTTCCCGACCTCCTGTGTCTCTTCATGAAACAGAACAGACCTTCCTTACATGAAAAGCCGCAGTGACAGCACCTGGTTGCTATTTGGCCTAATGGACTGGGAGCTTTACTCACCAATGAGCAAATCAACTTGGGGGGGGCTTGTTGCTTTGTTGCGCACTCACCCGCTACCTCTTCCATCTCTCCCTTGTTTTCATCTTTCTCTCTCTTTTTCTTACCAAGGTTAGTATAGTTTTGCAAATTGCTTCTTTTTTTTTACTACTATTTTTGCATTCATGTTATGTTTTAGTTTAGGTTTAATCGGTTTCAGCAAACCAATAAGCCGTTTGTGCACAAATACATAAAAGCCAGAGGAAACCGTTTAGGTTGCCCTCTTTTGGCTGGTTGCCGTGAACTCGTTAGTCCCTTCTGGTAGATGTTGCAACTACTCTTTTTCCATGGATAGCCACTCAAAATTAGCTGTTTGTTCTGACTATATATATATATATATATATATATATATATATATATATTTATTTCCAAGCCACATATACATTGCTAATATGATATATTATTTCTGCACTATAAATGTATTCATTACTTATTTTGTATTTATTTATATATTTATATTTTGTGATTAGAGTTATTTACATTGTTATTAGAGTGATTTGTATAGCATTTATATATATACACTGCTGTTCAATAGTTTGTGATCAGTCAGATTTTTATTGTTTTTTAAAGCTTCTTATGCTCATCGAGGCTTTATCTATTTGATAAAAAATACAGAAAAAAAATTTAATCTTGTGAAATATTATTGCAATTTAAAATAACAGTTTTCTATTTTAATATACTTTATATTTAATTTCTTATTCTTTATAATTTATTCCTGTGATGCAAAGCTGAATTTTTAGCATTACTCCAGTCTTCAGTGTCACATGATCCTTCAGAAATCATTCTAATATGCTAATTTATAATCAATGTTGGAAACAGTTGTGCTACTTAATATTTTTTGGGATGTGTGATATTTTTCAATCAAAATAGAACTTTTGTGTTACACTACTATTCAAAAGTTTGGGGTCAGTCAATTTTTTATTTATTTATTTTTTTATTTTTTTATTTTTTTTAAATTTTTTTTAAGAAGTGAATACTTTTATTCAGAAATGTTGTGTTAAATGGATAAAGGGTGATAGTAAAGAATTATATTGTTAGAAAAAATATATATTTTGAATAAATGCTCTTTTTAACTTTTTTGTTTTCAACCCTCATAATAAATCAGCATATTAGAATGATTTCTGAAGGATCATGTGACATTGAAGACTGAAGTAATGGCTGGTGAAAATTCAGCACTGCGTCACAGAAATAAATTATATTTTAATGTATATTAAAATAGGAAACCAATATTAGAAATGGCAATAATATTTCACAATATTACAGTTTTTTCTGTATTTTTGATCAAATAAATACAGCCATGATGAGCATAAGAGTCTCCATTAAAAAACATTAACAGCATTTTGGCGGCCTGAAATGCAAACTTTTGAAAACAGTACAGTTATCTTCTCTGCACTCTTAAAAATAAAGGTGCTTAAAAGGTTCTTCACAGCGATGCCATAGAAGAACCATTGTTGGTTCCACAAAGATCCATTCAGTCAAAGGTTCTTTAAAGCTGCAGTCCGTAAGTTTTGCCTCTTTGTCGCCATCTCTGTTTGAAATCCTGGAATTGCAGCTGTGTGCGGAATTATCTTACTTGCGTGGGTTGTGAGTCGGCACGGCTCCAGCGCGGATGAATCTAATGCTTTGAGGCGGATGTGTGGCTGTCAGTCACCGCACCGGTGTGGATATTTACTGTACTTAAATCACAGATTCTAGCCTACATCTTGGAATATGACCCAAATAAGAATTTTTACCGTATATTGCCATCTGAACAAGTAAGTAACAAGTCTGCCACGTTTGTTCTGACCAACTGAAGAAAAAAGCATTACCATAAATCTCGCTACCAATGGTGATTAAATCTAAAGATCGGGTAGCTCATAACACATCAAACCATTCAAATTATTATTATTGTTATACTTTATTCTCAAATGATTAATGTTAACAACATCAGCATTGGGCACTATGAGTATAGTGGGTATTAGCGTGTAGATTTACATTTCTGCACAGTCTAATCTAATTGTCATACACTTCGAATTTCATATTAAGCAATTCATTTGAACCCCAAAAGCAAATTATGCTCCCTTCGACCTGGTTTTCTTTAAAATACAAATCTTTGTAATCCCAGGCTATCTGTAATCAGAAGCCTTGATAGACAAGACTGAGCGTTCAGGGGCAGCCTTCCTGGCTGGGTCGGGACAACACAAAAGTTCACAAACGGCCTCCATAACCGTGACAGGACAGGATGAGGATGCCCAGACGGCCTCCATAGCCGTAACAAGACAGACAGAGAGTTCATAGGTACAAAGTTCAGCAATAGTTCCTACAAGATCTGCTGTGACTTGACTTGACTCAGGAAGATCAGCTGTAGTTAGACTTGACTCATGATTGGCAGCTGGGACAAAACGGGGCGCTGTTGTGTCCGCCATTTTGCGTCAGACTCCGCTGTCTCCGCCATTTTGTGAGTGTGCTCTAGTGCGGCCGCCATTGCCAGAGTGAGTGCGGGGTCGCGTTCCTCCGCGATACCCACAA
>NW_015505465.1:1065172-1118622 GCF_001515645.1 Sinocyclocheilus grahami | reverse complement strand
CTCAGGCTCAGGCTCAGGCTCAGGCTCAGACTCAGACTCAGACTCAGGCTCAGGCTCAGGCTCAGGCTCAGGCTCAGGCTCAGACTCAGACTCAGACTCAGACTCAGGCTGGGAAAAACGACCTAGGGCTCTGTAGAGTAGCTATCGCTAGGAGAGTGATAATCGCTAGACAATAATCGACAGAGGGAAGGGAACAGAGTGAGTGTTAAATAGTGAGGGAGTGATATGAAACAGCTGGGTGCAATCAGTGTAAACAGCTGTGTGCAATCAGTGCTGAGTGCAATCAGTGCAATGAATGATGGGATATGTAGTCCGGAGTGATGTGCAACAGTGTGTACTGCGAGAGTCAATGAAATTGGAAGTTCATGAACCGGATTCGTGACAGGCTGGTTATGTACTTGCTCAAATATTGATTTCGGATCATTTTCAACCAAAAAAAGTTACGGACTGCAGCTTTAAAGAACCATCTCTTTCTTGCCTTTTTTATAATCTGAAGAACCTTCTTTCGCCACAAGGAGCCTTTTGTGAAACAGAAAGGTTCTTCAGATGTTAAAGGTTCTCTATGGAACCATTTAGACGAAAAAGGTTCTTCTATGGCATCGTGAAGCACCTTTATTGTGTAAACTACAAAAAGACAAATTTGTGAATATGGTGGTGTCATGCACATGCTTATTATGTGTTCAGTCTATAGGCTTGTGCGCAATTGCGTAGTGTTTCTTTCAAAGTGTTGCATACCCTTTTTGTTTACTTTGCATTAATTATTATTGTTTTCAAATGTCAGTTTTCATCTCTTAAGGTCCTTGCACACGGAGTCCGAAATTTTGCGTATGCGTTTTTTCGTATTCGTCATCCTAAAAATTTGTCACGCACAGAAACCTTGCACACTGAGTCCGATGCGTATTAATTAATCCGTTGTGAAAAAATTCGCAAAACAGTACTAAATGGAGTCTTCAAGCATTGAGGATGGTTTTGTTGTCCTCTCTCTTCTTAAAAAGAGAAAAAGAAAGGAAATATTGGGTCCATCCAATCACGGGCGATTCAAAGTCTACTTCAGGATGTCAGTGGCTCAGTTTGATGCTTTGCTAGCGATACTAGAGCCACATGTTAAAAAGAAGACCACCAATTTCTGTGAACTCAGTGTGCAAGGATCTTTACGGTGCTTTGTGTTGCGAGACGAAGTGGATGAATTTGGCAATCGCCATTCTGGATTTTGGCGTTCGCTTGTATGGTGGCTCTGAATTGTCAAAACATCTCTCAAAATGCTTGCTACGGATGCGAAAAATGCAGAAAATCGAACCCGATCCGAATTTTTATTATGACGGATGAAAGTTTCAGAGGAAGCGTGTAAACGTGATGACACAGCGTGAGGTCGTATTTATTTTTCAACGTGCGAAAATTTCAGACTCAGTGTGCAAAGGCCTTTAGTCTTCACTTTTAGTATCTAATAATAATTTTGCCTTTTTTGATATCCTGTATCTCCACCTGTCTTCACCCTGTAAGCTGTGCAGCCTACGTGTTGTAATGCACCCTTGTGGTACATTTTCTCCAAGTGAGATAGGGAGGACCACATGAGGCATGGTGCACAGGATCCACCAATGACTCGCACATATAGACCACGTCCTTTCCTCGACTGCTGACAGACAGCAGTTCAGAGAATCCCTAACTTCTCTTTTTCCTTCCACCCTGTCTCTTCCTTCTCTTGTGTTTTTGGGGTCTGTGGAGAATGATGACATGAAATTTCCTGCCAGTGTGTTTTCCTGTTCAGAGCACTATTTCTTCATTCAGAATGTTTTTTTTGGCACTGTGCTCATCCATCATCAGATTCCTTGAGGACGGAGCTCTTTGTGGACATACAGCTCATATGTCTTCAAATCTGAATGGTCCAGTCGATTATTCCTTAACCTCATTCTCCCCTCCCATATCCTGGGAGAGACCGTGCCTCTTTCCATTGTAAAGTGGTTTAGATTACACTGCCTCATTGTTGATTTCTCCCTCTTTCATCCTCCATAACTAAAATGACAAACACATTTCTCTTTCAACTTGCAGAACACAGTTCATTTGTCATATCTCGCTCGCATCTCTCTCTCTCCAGGCCTGCCGTGAAGATACAGCGGCTCAAAGGGGGTACGGCTTCGCTCTGCAATCTAGGGCCTCCTAACAAGGTATCTGTGTATCTAATATTCAACATGTGTTTTAATGTTTCCACTGGAGGTCTTCGTAAAAATACATTTTTCCTCATCAGAACACGAACTTGCGAAAGTGAAAACAGGAGAGGAGCAAAAACAAAGGTCTGACTGTAAAACCCTGAAAACTTCCAGCTCAGCATTCACTCCTTTAAATCAAAGTGCCGCCGTTGAGACCAAACAGTGAGTCAGACACTGGAGGTAAAACAATTTCCATGCAAATTCGCCATGCTTAATAAATCCAAGTTGTCGAAAAACCACCCTTTGTGAGTGGCGATGGCCTCGCTCGCACGCCTCCTCCGAAACTGTCTTTCCATTTCCATGTCTCTCTCGCTCTCTGTGTTTAACAGTTGAAACTTGAAGAAAAGGATCAATAAAACATTACGTTTCATAATTTTTTCCATTCTTTAATTTTCACCACAAAGCTGACATGTTTTAAGAGGTGCAACCTAATATTGCCTGAACTCCAGGACCCACCACAAAGATCTCTGGGTAACGGCAAGGGGAGGAAGTGCACAGACAGGAAGACGGGCGTGTATGGAAAAGCACACTCCACTTGGCTGCAGCAGCACGCCCTTAAGTAACAACATATGGCAGCGGAGGAATTCTTCTGATTGACGGTCGATATTGCCTGAACTCCAGGACCCACCACAAAGATCTCTGGGTAACGGCAAGGGGAGGAAGTGCACAGACAGGAAGACGGGTGTGTATGGAAAAGCACACTCCACTTGGCTGCAGCAGCACGCCCTTAAGTAACAACATATGGCAGCGGAGGAATTCTTCTGATTGACGGTCACATGAACATCACCCTGTCGCTGTGGACACATGTCCATGTTGGAGGACTGACACGACTAGCCGTACCTAATTCCTTTCCATGTTCTCATCTTGGAGTAGGCATCACAATGGGTATGATTCATGGGGTAATTCCGACAGCTACTGACTTGGCTCCCGCTCGCATTTGGGAAGAATGTGACCTCACAATACTGTTCTTTCAAAGGCCTATCCCTGTCTGTTCTTCTCCCAGACCCGGCCTGAAGCATGCCTCTGTTCCTGAAGAGGGAGAGAGGGAAGTAGGGAGAAATCAAGGAGAAATAGTGAAGAGAGTGAAACTGTGTGTGTGTGGGGGGGGGGGGGGGGGGGGTCTTTCCCTAATAGCCAGTCCAGAGGAAGGCAGGTCATTGTCATTCCAGGGCAAAAGCAAGCATGGACAGCATTATTCTTTTCGCTCACTGTATGTGCATGACATAGGTTTACATATAACAGACCTCTTCTGTACAGCTGCATCACAAGCAGCTCAACTGTTAAATCAGAAATAACCATTACAATTAAGGGAATAGAGGTGGTGCTTTAAAGGGGTCATATGATGCGATTAAAATTTTTCCTTTCTCTTTGGAGTGTTAAAAGCTCTTGGTGCATAAAGAAGATCTGTAAAGTTGCAAAGACTAAAGTCTCAAATCCAAAGAGATATTCTTTATAAAAGTTAAGAGTCAGCCACACCTACCTAAAACGGCTCGTTCTAACATACCCCCCATATCTACATCACTATGTGGGAAGATTTACATAACGCCGCCCAAATGTTCACGCAAAGAAAGAAGGCGTAAATTTTATTCTCGCTGTAGATTTGTTGTTGCCGCCACCATGTCGTAAAGATGCTGTGTGTTTCGTTGTGAAAGCGAAACTACTTTGTTTGGTCTTCCAAAAGAGGACACGACTAGAAATCAGTGGTTAAGTTGTATTTACAACACTGTTCCAGAACAGTTCAACCCAAATATTCTAAAGAGTTTTTATATTTTATATATTTAAAGCAAGTTTTTTGGGCAGTGTAGAGTAGCACTTGTTGTTTGTCATTTCTCCGATCACAAATGTAGACATGGTTTTATGTTTACGTGGCGCGATGCAACACAACGCGTAAAAAGACAGTACAAGTCATTATAATCCATAATTATGTCCCCACTGGATGCAACGAATGCAATGTTTATAATGGGTTTTCATGTTTTTGAATCATCGCTCCGGCCTGACAGGGCATCATCACAATATGGTGAGGAGCGTAACATTTCCGTCTCACGCTTGAGGTATTCGGCCAATCACTGGATAGCTGGCCAATCACAGCACACCTCGCTTTTTCAGACCGATGAGCTTTGTAAAAATCAACGCGTTTCAGAAAGGCGGGGCATAGAGGAGAAACAATAATGTACAGTATGTGGAAAATAATGTGTTTTTTGAACCTTAAACCGCATAAACACATTTCATTACACCAAATACACAAAATAATGTTCTTTTTAGCAGCATCATATGACCCCTTTAACTGCATTTTGAGTTATGCATTGCATTGTTTTTTTAGGGTTATTGTCCATAAACTTCATGACCTGGCAGAAACTTACCAGCACCTTTT
The DNA here is from genome assembly GCF_001515645.1 of Sinocyclocheilus grahami. Classification (NCBI taxonomy): domain Eukaryota; kingdom Metazoa; phylum Chordata; class Actinopteri; order Cypriniformes; family Cyprinidae; genus Sinocyclocheilus; species Sinocyclocheilus grahami. Next base: position 1,114,047 of record NW_015505465.1, on the reverse strand, counting down.
TTTCTGTTTTTCTACAGATTTTTTCTTACAGTGTGAGAGAAAGAGAGAAGGCAGGAGGAGACGTGATGCTGTGGACTTTCCTCATCATGGGCCACCAGCCTACTCACCACAAGCCTTCATTGGTAAATGCATGCTTTTCAAACTCATCACAGATACATACATAAAAGACAATAGACTCTTCTTCAGCCTGTCACTCACTAACTGGGTCACTCAAAACAGCTGGACAGACTTCTGTCTGGTGTTCACCCACACATCTCCCATGGCAGGCCAAAACCACCACGTGGTTTGTCATCCATCTCTATGCCAACTGTGCATGTTAGATCTCAAAGCAGTCATCCATCTCTTTCTTATTAGGCGTCTCACCAAACAAACAGCTCTGAGTCATGTCCTAAACTTCGTATGATACTCCATTCAAATTGTTTATACAGATTTATTCCAAAATCATCATGTTAAATAGTAACTCTACAAGTGAGCACCTTCAATCAGCACTAGACCAAACAACAAATTTTTTAAGATGGAGCCTAATGGAAATATATGTTGCATAGCCATTTAAGTCATTTGAGCTGTTTTCAATTAGCATAAATTCAAGACTTGACTGTTATACTTTGATTTGCAGACGATCTGGGCTCCTAGACGTCCGTTGAGGGTGGAAGAATTTGGCATTGTTGGAAGTCTAAAAAAAAGCATGTCGGCTTTTCAGAAATGATGATTTCAAGATCCGCCAATTCATTCTTATCTGGGCCAAGAATGAATGTTTGATATCTGGATATCGTTAACTTGAGGTACACTGTGTTGCTTGGAGTTACAGCATATCTAATTACTGGTGTTAATGACAGCCTTGAAACTGATGTTCTGATACATCGTGAAATAAAATAAAAGCTGTCCAGTATTTTATAACCCTGTATAGCATTGCATAAACTTGCTGTTTAGAAGGAAAGTGATTCACTTAAAAGGCTATAGTGAATGTTATTCCTTACAGGATGCTTTTATTATTGTTAATAAAATGCATTGTTGCATTACTATAAAATACTATAAATAGCTTTAAAGACATTGTGAGGAGTTTTACACATGGTCTGGCTCCATGAGAGTTTCTTTCTGTCTTTAAACCGTGGTCAAGTGCATGAGAGTAACCTACTGGAATCAGTACAGAGTAGCTGTTGGTTCGACAAGCAAGTAGACTAGACATCTATTTTACAAAAATAGAGCTTGGTTTATTCCCAAGCACAGTAAACGTGAGTCAAAAAACCATCAGTTTAATGACTCCAACACCAGAGCAGTCCAGAACAGCCCAGGAGGTCAGATAGCAAAACCATCTAGTCAGTTTCGTGGAGCTGATATAAACCCAATAATAGGAGCAGATGATGTCGTTTAATACCCTGAATGTTTTTTTTGTTTAATTCTTGAGAAAATATTGTCTGAGCTTGTTAAATGTCTACATCAGTGTGTTTTATAGGATCCCTAAAGTAGCCATAATTTCTTGTAATGCAACACACAGTAGAGCTGGCAAATGCATATGAACAACACTTCTGCAATAGCAATGGTTTTCTTTATATGCACAATAAAATATGTGTATGTAGTCCCGTATTTCCCGTATAGACACAACAAAAAGAAATATATGATTTGCACTTAAAAAGTTGAATCTATCGTTTTAACATCATTGCTGTTACTATTTACAAATCCAAACAATGTCACTGTTTAATTTTACAATGTGGATAGCATGTCCTATGAAACAGCATGGCATAAAGCAACTGTTGTTAAGCATCCAGAAAAAGACACACTACACTCTAAAAAAATAGTTAGGGCCTGGGACTGCAGCATTAGCTAACTTCCCCATGATTAACCATTTTGAATTCCTCATAATAGTGTTTCTGTCATCATAGCTTCTCAGACATTTCCTTGAAGATTTCTATCTGCAATGCAAACACCCTGGGAAATATCACGCTAATCACCATGATTTCAGCATGTGCCTCATTTTCCACTGGGAGTAATGTATCTGGAGCATAATGCACAAATGAAAACAATCAAATCATCTATTGAGGTAAGAGGAAAATCATGTTCAGGAGGCCATGCTGGTAAAACCACAGATTAAAGACGCTTAATTGTATGATGGGTGTGCGTACAACTAAGTAAATGCACTGCACAAATGTCTTTATCTCTTAAGCAGTGTTGCTTTTCAAGTGAAATCGTTGTTTATTTAATAATTTATTTTTGCAATGTGTCATTGTGCTTTTATGGAAAAAATTAAAATAAATAAATAAAATAACAATAAAATAAAATAAAAATAATAATCAGATTAAATCAGTATTTTGTAGTTTTACTGAATTAATATTGAAACAACCTTTACCTGAGAAGCAAAATTACATTAGAAGATAAAAAAACATCATTGAGAAATTAGTTGTTTAGATAATTGTACTGGAACACAAGACAAAGAAATCGGCTGATTAAGGAAAATTATTTTTAAAATGTACTACTATTCCGCATTGAATGCAGTGCAAGTTTGGCAGTAAGTGCACTTTGCAGCAGCACTGCACATTTTTAAAGCTCACATGATTCATAGATTGCACATCTGTGGAGTCAATCAGTACTGCAGTCGCTGACTCAGTGTGTAATCACAAAACCTTCCTCAAGAACAGGAAGACAGTAGACGCTGAAGCCTTTCCTGTCAATGAAAGTGCATATTGTAGACAATGAAACAAGGAAGCATAAATTGGGAGCACCTAATATGAAGTTGGGTAGAACTTCCCTTAGAGTTAGTATATGTACTTAAATGAGGGGTTATAATGGGTATGAGGATTAAGAGATCCACCTCATTGTTTGAAGGGAAAAAAAACAGTGTTAACAAGATTAATTGATATTCGCATGTAGAAAGACCAAATAGGAAATATGTCAATATTAGAAATCTTGCAGTTACTTTCCTAGGCAATGCATTTGAGTAACTGAACTATTTCTATATGCATATTTTAATCTAGCCGTGAATACTGTTTTAAGAGCAGGCCTGTGTATTTAGATATTGGTTGATGAGATTTTTCTTTAATGCATTCCTAATCGTTTTACTCTGTAAGTGTTAATTTGATTCCTCAATAGATTTATGGCAGTTTCCAGATGGGCTGGCTACCAATCAGGCAGACTTGCCCCAGAGCAATTCCTCAAGTGAAGCAAGACCACAGAGGGGAGGGCAAAGGTCATCATGTGGTTCAAGCAGTACCTTTAGTTTCCATTATGATTGAAGGCTGGAATTAAAGGAATAGTAAATGAAAACACCCTCAGGCCATCCAAGATGTAGATTAGTCTGTTTTTCATCGGAATAGTGGAGAAATTTAGCAACTCATCAATGGATCCATTGCAATGAATGGTGGGTGCTGCCAGAATGAGGCATGTAAGAAATAAGTCCATTATTAAGGCATTTTAAATTAAAACCATAGTTTCTGGCCAAAATACAAGTCTATAATCCGTAAATATGCTTCCTCCAGTGAAAAAGTCCATCTCCTGTTTTCCTCTCACATCAAAATCCTTGTATTCGTTTAGAACTGTTTTGGGCTGTTTTCAGTTGTAACCAGTGCTTGATCTTTGAACATTTCTCTTCTTATTCAGAGGAAATTATTTTTTACTGGAGAAAGCAATATTATGGATAGGGGATTTATATTTTAGCTGTGATATAAGGGTTTGAAGTTCAAAAATGTCTTGATAGATTTATTACAAACACACAGCTTTTTGCTTCAAACGACATTCATTACAGTTTTTCTCAATTGCTTTGGCTCAATTCTCGAATTAAACTTTTTTTCCCGAAACAATAAGTTCAGATCTCTGAACAATTAGCTTCTTGTTCACATCAGATTGGAATTTCTTAGTGATTTGAGCAAATTGCAAATGCTTTGGCACATGTGTGCAAACAGTAAGTACAATTGTCTGCAGTTTGCACAACAACTAATTGCATATGGCTTGTTGATCAAATAATAGAGGAAGAGGTGGAAATAGAAGAGTCAGAGTCTCTGATGAAATCAGAGCCACACTTGTGGATCATGTCATAAATCGTGGTTTTACAATGGAAGAGGCTGGTGGAAGAGTACAACCTAATGTAAACAGGTCCACAGTGTCATCAATTGTGCAAACCCTTCGTAGGGAAAACAGGTTAATATGTATTTATTTTTTTTGTTTTACAGTACGTAAAGCATTTTTATAAACAACAATATTGTAAAGGTAAATGCAAGTCTATTTGTACATTCTATAGAACCGCACAACAACCTCGCGCTGGTGGCAGAGCAGCAGTATTTAACCATCAGCAAGAACAAGAAATTTGCAACATGGTCATAGCCAACAATTCCGTCAGGCTAAGAGAGATCTAAAGTGCAATCATAAATGACAATAATGTCTTCACAAATATAAATTCTGTCAGCATTTCCACCATAGACAGAGTTTTGAAAAGACATCAAATGACTATGAAACAACTCTACAAGGTGCCATTTGAGAGGAATAGTGAAAGAGTGAAAGAGCTGCGATACCAACGTGGGGCCAATATTACAATGTGTGCTGCCATTTCAGAGAATGGTGTGAGCACACATATTCCACATATTGGGCCCTATAATACCCAACTTCTCCTGGCCTTCCTAAACACACTTTACAGAGACCTGATTCCAGAACAAGAAAGAGGTTTAGTTAGACCACATTTGCCTAATTATGTTGTTGTCTGGGATAATATCAGCTTCCATGATGCACATGAAAGGATAACAGTGGAGTTCCTTCCACCATACTCTCCATTCCTAAATCCAATAGAAGAGTTTTTTTCAGCACGGAGGTGGAAAGTATATGATCATAGACCACAAGATCAGATGTCTCTGTTGGATGCCATGAATGCTGCATGTGAGGACATCACAGCTGATCATTGCAGGGGATGGATGCGGCATTCAAGGAGATTTTTTTCCTCGGTGCATGGCAATGGAAAACATCAGATGTGATGTTGATGAAAATCTTTGACCTGACCAACAAGAGCGACAGGATGTCCACCAAGAATAATTTTTGAAGTATTCAAAATAAGTATTTTTGTGGATTTGTGGTAACATAAGAAATATGAAATGTACAGTAATTGGACAAGCAAGATTTCACTTATATGTAATGGATTCGAACAAAAATAAATGTACTTCATAAATACAAATGTTCATATACTTTTTTTTCTATGTACTATTGACTCTTCTCAACAAATATCAGATTTTTTATAAAACCTTCATTTCCATGGTTGACTGTCATGGTGAAAAAACAACTAAACATTTTGACCAGTGTGGCTCACACGATGACAAAAATACTTTATATTTTGGTGGCCTTGGCCAAATTACTGACACGATAACTAGGTTTTGAAGCATGAATGAAATGTTTTGGGTGAGTAACTACATTTTGCAGACATGCAATAAAGTTCTGAAGGTCCAGCAAACAGTTGTGACATTTGCACTCACAGTTTAGAGAATGTTAAGACTGTTTCGAAAAATGTGCCAAAGCAGTTGAGAAAAACTGTAATAGACTGGAGTTGTGTTTTTATCAGCTGTTTGAGCTCTCATTCTGACGGAACCCATTCACTGCAGAGGATTCATTGGTAAGCAAGTCATGTAATGCTATTTTTTTCCTAAATCTGTTCGGATGAAGAAACAAACTCATCTGCACTCATCTATCATTTTTGAGTGAAGATGGATGGATGGATGGATGGATGGATGGATGGATGGATGGATAGATAGATAGATAGATAGATAGATAGATAGATAGATAGACAGACAGACAGACAGACAGACAGACAGACAGACAGACAGACAGACAGACAGACATGGTTTTGTGATTTTTATTTGAAATGTCCACTGGTCATAGCCGTGTTTATAGTAATGCTCATGTGTGTTGACCTACTTTATCATGAATCCCACACATGAGTACACATGTGCATGTGCAGTGATGCCTGCATAAAACTGTTATGTTTGTGTGAATAATACTGTTCTTTCTCAGATATGGGTCCATCTGTCACTCTTTAATCAGCTTAAGCTCAAAGAGGATACAGCGCCTCTTGTCTGCGCTCTATTGCAGTTTCTGCTTTAAACACTTTGAACCATACCACTGTTTAGCACTAGCATTACAGTCTTCACCGTCTGTGGCCTAAAACCTTGAATGGCATTTAAATGAATATAGGGGAATCACCTCAGTATTTCACAATAAACTATTTCATCTTATTTACCTTAATGCTAAAGTGGAAGCTTAGTGGAAGCTGATTGGTGCCCATCAGTGGGTCAGTGTGCCAGCGTCAGTGGGATGATGGCCCATCTGTGGATGTTTCCACATCTGCACACTCTTAATACTGTAATCCAGCATCACACACAAATTACACCCACGCCGTTCAGTGTCTAGCCGAAACGAAGTGGACTGTGTGCGGTGATCGGTGCTCAGGAAGACATTAAATGTGAGGTGAATTTTTTTTGTCTTTTGAAAGCAGGTTTTTTTGTATGTTTTACCTTTATTGGGTTTCTGTTTTGTTGTGTTGTGTAGAAAATACTTTTGTTACTCTGAGTTTAATGTGTTTGGTCAGGTGTCGTTGGATGTTATAGAGAGATGGTTTGGCCGCCACACATGGTCTCACCCACAGCAAGTGTGTGCTAATGGGTTTACGTTACGCTAATAAATCACCGTCATCCATAAACTGGTTGTGAGAGTATGTTATGAGGCTTTAACAGCCCCTCACCTGTGCCAGCGTCTCTCATTTAGCTGCCCTGCTAGCTAACATACATGGCACTCCTCATCTGAATCCGACACAGTCATGGGTTTAGTGAATACTGAGGATTGTTTCTGTGCCTGTTTTATGCACATGTTGGTAACTGTTGCTTTTACATTTTCACATCAAATACCAATGCATAATTTCCTCAATAAATAAAGCAAAGTTCTGCTGTTCAAAGTTTAGGTATGAGGTAGGTACAATTTTTATTACAGTAAAAACAGTAAAATTGTAAAATATTATTGCAATTTAAAATAACTGTTTGCTTTTAGCATATTTTAAATGTGATTTATTGTGATAGCAAAATTTTACTTTTTATTAGGTTTTAGTGTCACATGGTTCTTCAGAAATCATTCTAATATGCTGGTTTGTTTCTCAAGAAACATATCAATATTGTAAACAGTTGTGCTGCATAATATGTTTACTTTTTGGGCATTTATTTGAAATAAGAGTATTAAATTATTTTTTTTAGCATATTTTAAATGTGATTTATTGTGATAGCAAAATTTTACTTTTTATTAGGTTTTAGTGTCACATGGTTCTTCAGAAATTCTTATATGCTGGTTTGTTTCTCAAGAAACATATCAATATTGTAAACAGTTGTGCTGCATAATATGTTTACTTTTTGGGCATTTATTTGAAATAAGAGTATTAAATTATTTAAAAAAAATCTTACTGACCCCAAACTTTTGAACTGAAGTGTATATTCTATACAGTTTCTATATTCAAAGCATTTATCTCTACAATGGGCATTTTTGTCCTTTTTGTTATTGTTGACAAAATCAAACATCTTTATTTCTGTTTCTGTGCTAAAATATTCAGTGACAAATGCAAAGTGATTCAGCCAAAATTCTGGAAACTTATTCTAAAATATTTGCTTAGCATGAAAACATTTTACCTGGAAAAATCTGCCCCCACAGTGTCTCTACACTTTTGAGAAACAACAGCTCAGTTAATCAGAGCATGTCATGTTGTATTTGGACGACTTTCAACAAGTTGTAGGGTGGTGCTGGTGGTTTTGTTCCTAAACAGTGAAACTAATCAGCTCTCTTGTCTTGTCTATCTTGAATGTGCACAGAGAGGTGGATTCTCAGTTTCTCTCTCAGCGATAACTGTGTGGATAAAACATATCACTGATAGGAAAAACATGTTAAAAGACCAGAATGGTCAGTTCTGTGATTGCCCTTTTTGATTTTATTCTATCCAATGATTTGTATAAATACCAAAAATCTTTTTTTTTTTTTCATTTTAGCTTTCTAGCAAGCAATGCAGGTTGATAAAAACTTTGTGAATCATGATCTTATCCACATTTATTCGCACTTCAGAGAGCTGAAAGATTTCCCTGAGAGAACCCAAAGCAGCACAATAAAGGAAAGTATTTCCCATGTCACATACCAGACAAGTGGATTTCTTGCTACATTGAGCAGTGCCTGCTTCTTTCGCTGACAGGCCAGGTAGTCCTGGGTCAGATAATGGCTTTGAGAGACACAGACACAATAGTTCAAAGGAACAGCGCTAGCATTTGATCCATTGTCCTGACAGCCCTTTGGAGACCACCACCCACAGAGCATCATCTTACCCGGGTAGAAAGGCAGAGAGCGCAGTTTGCTCTGGATTAATTGCAGGTGAGCCGTATCGGTGGACTGTAGTGTTTACTTTTGAAATGTGTTTATTTCTATTGGCAACTCTAAAAATAAATTAAAAATAATAATTCAATTACTTTAAACTATTTACTTGAAAAATTAACGTTTCAATGTTTTAGTAGATGGTGCAAAAAAAGTCTACGCACTTAATGCTTTGTGTTCATGATATTTCAGTTGTATTTATTGACTAAGCACTTAACAATATTGTTATTGCTACACATTGCAGTTTAAAAAGAGATCTGGTTTTGCCAGTACCTGAGCCAGAATATATTTTCACTGCAAATGTGTCACTCTCTCTTTTTTGTTTGTTTCTTTGCCTTACAAAAAAAATTGTTTTTATTTTCATAATATCATAACCAGCAAGTCTTTGTTATTGTATGCTTGACAGGGTTATCCTAAATTTGCATATAGAGTTGAGAAATAAATACCCATGACATCAATGAGATCTTTCTCGAGAATATTTTTTTTTCTTTCAGTTTTTTCATCTACACAGCAGACATTTTTTTCTCCTTTTTTATTTTATTTTATTTTTGCCTTTTTTCTAGTAAAAAGACTAGACATGTGTTGTCTTGTACTTTTGTCTTCTTCCTTTTCACTTGAAATGGGAAAAAAGACAAAATTATATTCAGTAAATAATTTGACAGACAGTATTTATTATACAAATAATACTATATTCAGGGACACACAGGTTTTTAGATTTTTTGTTTATTTATTTTACTGTGCAACAAGACATAATTTTATATTATTATTATCTTTATAATATATTTTTTGTTTATTTATGTTCTTTGGAGTCAGGGCTGCTGATGTTTATTTACCTCTTTTGTTGTGCCATAAGCAGGGACAATGAAACGCTCTGGCCCGGGCCCATGATGACATCGCCTCTTGTACTGTCAGGGCCCGGATGCGATGAGCTTTTGCAATCCAAACTTCCTCTTTGCCAAAAGATTTCCCGGAATGAAATGAAGGTACAGGCTGATTCTGGATATGGGATGAGGTCATGGAAGACCTGAGAAGCAAAAAAAAATATGTCTGAACTTGTTAAGCTGAAGTCATTGTTGTCTTTATTGAAGGTGCGGTGACTGTATAAACACGTTAAGTTTTTAAAACACGTTAAGTTGCTAATGTGTTTTTAAATATTTTTTCATGGTGGAGTTTTGTTACAGTGCAGGTAGAGCTACTTTTGGGCGTCTCAAGCATTTAACACTCTAGTGTTTTTGTTCTCTCCATTCTGTTGTTTTGTAGGTCAAGATCACACGCCCTTACCAAAACACAACTTTCAGATCTTCGCTGTCCTTTGGCATTTTTTCTCCAGTCGTTAGCATGCAGCGTTGGTGCTCATGGGCCGTTTCTGTGATGCAATGGAGGGCTGTGCTCTTCCAAGGAGAGGAACTTCCCTTCTCTAGCACATTCCTGAGTGTAGCTGCAGGCAAGGGTTGGACTCAAACCATGTGCATCCATTACAAGAGAGAAACATCATCAAAGACTTTGTGACGCAACACTGCCAATCAATGTCTTGACAATTTTTACACCCCAAGCTCATTTCCACACTTTGAAAAGATTTACAAGTTTGTTTAACGTCACTTTATGCAGTGAACCCAAAGGTGTACTCAACATTTTTTTTTATAGCAAAATCAATAAAAACTGTACATTGCTCAGAGACGCAAAACAGTGTTGCGATCTTTGTTCGGAGCAATTTGAGCAAAACAAATTTGAGTTTTTGCTCAAAAACAAAATTGAGCAAAAACAAGCAATATTTTGTCTAAAATGTAAGTCACTTGTTGCTAACTTTACTGAACTTGTATAAAATGATTATTACACTTCAATGCTAATCAGCCTAACTTAAATGGAAAGGAAGTGTGTTTGTGCTGAAAACAATGACAGTTACTATAATCGAAATATGTTGCAGTGCTATTTCAGTGCATTTAGCTGAACTGTTTATTGAATTTGCCATATAGACTTACCAACTAAACAAAACAAAGCTTAAACAAGCTTGCTGAGATGCAAGTCCTGTCTAAGCAAGCACATAAAGAGATCTGTCTGGGTTTTGATTATAAGTCGAGCATGAAAAACCCTCATGGCTATTCTTGGTCATTTGAAAAGGACATTCAGTGTCAGAAAATGAAACAGTACTATTCCCTCATAAGCTAATTGGCTGGATTGCAGGTGTCTAGTTTCCTATAACTATTTCTCCAGCACAATAAATGTCAGTTCCCTTTGCTACAGGGCCTACTGGCAAGCTGAGGATCCGTGTTTGTTTGTGGAGAAGTGCACTTTTCTGTATCAGGTGTAGGTGCTCTATTCCCAGTTTTGTGATTAAGTTTGTGTTCCTGTGCTGAAATATATTGTCACGATGCTCATTTGTGCTGCAGGGACCCAGCAGGACACCACAAGCCTGAGAAGTGGTTCTCACGGCTTTTGGCAGCCGATCGCAAGACGTTCATTAGCCTCTGTCAACATGCATATTGTGTGTGTGTGTGTGAGTGTGTGCATGCGTGTTTGTGTTCTTTCAAGCAGCGGCTTTGTGCTTTGTTAGTGGTCTGTTGCTCCAGTGATTTTATATGATTGTATTTTGAGACTCTAGTTGGCAACATAATAGATTCTGAGGTCGGCTTGTATGTTTTTCTGATATTTATTTTATACAGCAAGAAGATAATATAGAGTACATTTTGGACTAAATTTGGCCAGTGAATTATAATTTTTTTTTCAGATATACTGTAGTTCCAAAAAGAAGTTCCACACTTGTGTACCATACTCTGGTTTAGAAAAAGCAGAGTGATACAAAAAGTGAAATGTTGGAACAATGCTCAGCCAATCCGATTGGAGGACCAGAACTAACTGTATTTTTGTAATAAACAAATTCAAGACATTTTAAACAATTTTTTCCAGCTAAAATACAAGTCCCCTATCCATGATATTGCTTTCTCCAAGGAAAAGTCATCTCGTCTGAATCAGGAGAGAAATATGTACAGAGCAAGCACCATTTACAAGCAAAAACAATTCTAAACAAAAATATGTTGGTGGGTTTTGTTGTGAGAGGACAACAAGTGGATGTACTTTTTCATTGGAGGAAGCATTATTATGGATAATGGGCTGGTATTTTGGTCAGAAGAAAGGGTTTAAAGTTAAAATGCCTTAATGATGGATTTGTTTCTTACAAACACACAGCTTTTCACTTCACAAGACGTTAATGGATTGACTGGAGTCATGTGGATTACTTGTGGATTATTGTGATGTCTTTATCAGTTGTTTGAACTCTCATTTTGACGGCACCCATTCACTTCATTGGTGAGCAAAGTAATTAAATGCAACATTTTCTCAAATCTGTTCTGATGAAGAAACGATCTCATCTACATCTTGGATCGCTTGAGAGTACATTTTCAAAAAAATTCAATCTTTGGGTTAACTATTCCTTTAGCTCTGATCATGTTTTAAAATTAAAGCTTATTTATTTCAGAGAAACCATTTGAAGTGGTTTATGCTTTATTTCTTTTTTCTTTTCTTTGCTTCTTGTTTAAAGTAATGTCTTTATTTTAAGGGTAAAGATATGATTAGAAAAGTGTAAAACAGGTGGATAAATAATTACACTCGTCGCTGCAGATTTCCAACTTCACACAGCTGCCTGTAATCCATCTGGGGACATTACACCATGTCCGACCACAAAAAAAGAGAGAGAGGAGGGGTAGTCACATGATAATTGTCACTCTTTTGCTGCTTTCTCTCATGTCCATTTCACACACTGACCCACAAAACACTGTCACACAAGCTGAACTGAGGATGAATATTTTAAACACAATTTTATTTTACGCTTTTTGATTCATGAATGAATACAGCTAAAGGGATAGTTCACTCAAAAATGAAAATTCTGTCATCATTTACTGATTCGGTTGTAAAATAAAGGAAGATATTTTGAAGACAACAATGGATAGCATTGACTTTTTACTGTAAGGACCAAAAAAAAACATTGTTAAAAAAACTTTCCTGTTTAACAAAATAAAAAAAGCCATACAGGTTCCAAATGACATGATTTCACTTATTATAGAAGTGAATTTGCAACTCAATATGTAAGAATATTCCCACGTTTAGATTTTTATTGGTCTCAGCATCTCTCTGGATTTTTTTTTTAATTTTATTTTTTATTTTTTTGGTGCCTTGGGTTCTGTCTCATGGAGCCCATGGCAAACCCACTTGGTGTGAGTAAACACATTCCTCAGCTGCACAGCGTGCCACAAGATTAGTTATGACTTTGGAGAATGATTTTAAGAGGGAAACTCTGTCTCAAGGGGAATGTTTGTGTATGAGGTAAGCCATGAGCCAAGTGAGCCTTTCATTAAATGCATATGTTTGCCCAAAACTAAAATCATCAGTATTAGAAGTTCGACCCACAGAGAAGACACAACAATTAAACGGGATTTAGCCATCATAGCGGATGTATGCATGGAATGTGACATTGTCATGATGTTATCATGTGAGAATGAGTTGAATGATGAGAAATTCCAGTAACAACTGTCCTTCATTAATTCGACTTTTTGTTTTATTAAAGGGACAGCTCATCCAAAACTGAAAATTCTTGGGTCATTCTAAACCTGTAGAAGTTTTTTTAGTCCATACAATGAAAGTCAGTGAGATCAAATGCTGTTTTGGGGCCCCACTGACTTTCTCTGTATGGAAAAAAAAAAGCAGTCGAAGCATTATTAAAAATATCTTCTTCAGTCATAAGTGTTTGGAATGTTTGGAATGAGTGTTTTTTTGGCTGAACTATCTCTTTAGATAGCTCTGTGCAAATAGGTAAATACTGTTTTTGAGGTTATGAACTTGTGTGGTTGAACTTGGATGTTTCAGGGTTGAAGATCAAATTGAAACAGAGATTTTCTTTGATTTAGATTAAGAAGCAGTCAGGTTTAGGCTCTTCAAGGCCTGTCAGAAAGCCTCCTCATTTTTATTCATGAGCTCTTTTCAGCCTTTGTCCCATCAAGCGAGTGAACTTGTGGATTAGATCCACCTTGTGTCAGTAATATCATCAGGAAAAACTCATGACACCGTGGGCCATTTGTTCAAAAAGGAGGGAATTTAAAGAATAGCACTGTAGCCATCTGCTCTTTCTGCTTGTCTTTCTTTGAAGAGGAGGTGTCTTCCTCCATCACTTCTCCTTCTAGTGATCAATATGGGACATCCAATCAATTTCCACACTCAATTAAACCTTTATAATTCCTTTCAAGCAACATACTTCTAAAGAAGCGTGAACTGAAAAAGCAGCCCATCCAAATTAGACTCTAGTAGCTCTTTTATTGGGCTGCCATACAATAGAGCTTGACGGAAAACAGTCCTCATGTTTTGGAAATTAGGTCAGGCTGTATTGAAAAGGAAAGTCTGCCAGGCAGCCGTTGTAATCTGGTGCGGAAAAGACTCGTTGTCTGAACTGCTGCTTGCCATATTTGATGTCCTATTGTCTCCTCTCCTCTTCTAATCTGCCCATTCTTAAAGTGTTGCAATTAATTTGGGCTGATTTCTCTGGCAACTCAGGCGCGAGGGCCATTAAAGGACTTTAAAGGGGCATGAAGGTTTTCTAAATGGTGCATTGCGCAAGTACAAGTCAAGATACTCCATATAAAGTTTGTAGTGTTTGAAGTTATGATTTTTTCTCACCATTGTGACTTTATAATTATGATGATGACTTTGTCTCATGATTGTGACTTTACATCTCACAGGTATACATTTATACGTACAATTATGACTTTATATTTCATAATTATGACTAAATGTTTCACAATTATGACTTTTTATCTCAAATTTGTGACTTTATATCTCACACTTATGCATTTATACACGACTGCTACTTAATATCTCATAATTATGATTTCTTATTTCACAATTGCGCCTTTATATCTCATGATTGTGACTACATCTCACAAGTATGCATTTATACTAAGAGTGACTTTTTCTCATAACTGTGACATTGTATCTCATAATTATGACTTTGTATCACACAATTGTGAATTTACATCTTGAAGGAGGAATTTTTTTCAATTATTTATACTTACAACTGTGACTTTATATCTCATAATTGTGATTGTATCATAATTGTGACAAGTGCACAGTTATGAATTAATATAATTTAACATTTAAATGTAATTATTGTCATAAATGTGACTATCACACAATTTTAACTTTAAATCTTATAATTGTGACTTTACATATCTAAATAGACTCACAATTGTGATTTTATATCTTGTAACTATGGCTGTGTTTCACAATTACGAATATTTTAATTATGCCTTTAAACTCACACCTGTGACTTCATATCTCATAATTATGACATTTTTTACAATTATGACTTTTTTATGACTGTCATGATTGTGACTTTACATCTTACACTTGTGCATATGTACACACAATTGCGACTTGATATCTTATAATTATAATTTCATATTTTACAATTATGACTATATATTGTGATTGTGACTTTACATCTCATAATTGTGCATTTATACTCACAATTATGACTTCAATAAGTGTGACTGTAGACGTCAAAATGACTATATCTCAGAATAGTGACTTTACATGTCAGTTGGTAATTGAGACCATGTCTCATAACACTGTAACTTTGTTTCTCACAGTTGTGTCCACAGTCCTGTATGTCTCACCATTGTGACTTAATTTGTCCAAAATTTAATTTCATTGTAATTTGTGACTTTACATCTCACAATTGTGACCTTATTTCTTATTTATTTACTCTGTGTACAGTTCATATGGTTGTTTTTGTATTATGTTATTAAAAGGTTTATTAGAAAGATCATGAGATTGACGGTGAAGATGGACAAATTGCCATGTTTTGACAAGAAATTCATGGGGCTTCATTTACATTCTCTCCTCCCTCTTTGAACTGATAATGCATTTGCCACAATAGGACTTTTGACCAGACCGCAACTCCCCCTGGTTACCACAGAAACCATAGAGACCCTTCTCTGCTCATCTGGGCCCTCTCCCTTGTTTTCATCTCTCTGCTTCCTGTCCTCTGTAAATTATACTTACTGAAATATTTTACATCTGATTTGAGAAAAAAAAGGAAAAGTCAAGCTAAGCCTTTTTATCTTTGCCAGTGAATCCTTGATAACAGTGGACCTGCATCTTAAAGTAGGAACCGGTGGTCATAAACACCGTTCCCATGGGAAAGTTTGTAGAAAGCCTCAGTTTGTCTTTTCCTTCAGCGCAAAACGTTTCCACTGCAGCTCATAATGCCATTAAATGTGTGTGTGGGGAAAGTTGGGCTAAAGAAAGAGTTTGGGACACGTCAGGAACCCTGAGCAACCCACATCCTGTAAATCAGGTCTTCATGAGCCACATCTCTCCACAAACACGCACACACTTTTTCATTCTTTCGCTCGTTTTCTCTCTGCATAAAAGCGAGGGGAGGATAAAAGAAACGCACAATGCTGACATGCACGAGACGAGTGTCCCCTTCTATAAAAAGATAAACAGGGGACCAACCAAAAAAAGGGAGGGAGAAAGAGAGAGATTAACTCATGTCATCATCTTTACATACTGAGAGCCAATCAGCTCATTTAAAGACAAATTAATTGGGTTTTCTTTTAACCACACTGGGTGTGGGAAAAGCATGGTTTCTTATAAAAAGAGGCAAATAAACTATTCCTTGCCTTTAACACAAAGCCAAATAGAGGCAACGTGCCAGTGTATACAGTTTTTTAACTCTAATTTTCTGCTTAGTACATTGTTTCTCTACATATGTTAAAAATTGAATAAAATAAATATCTGGAATTTTTTATATAAATTATTTTACATTTATATTAAATGTATATATTTTTAATGTTTTATATATTATATATTTACAATTAAAATATGAACAACAACAACAAAAATAAAATAATATATTATTAATATAATAATAATAATAATTTTATTGTTTGACTTTTTTATTGTAAAATATGTTACTGTTACACTCTCTACTGTTACAATTTTTGGTTAGATCATTAGGATTATGAATATTAATTGATGGATTTTATAGAAGCTTCATATAGGGCCACCTCTTAGCCCTGGTAAAATTACTGTAATGCACAGCCTCTCGTTAATTATCACTTCAATTGACCCAATAATCTGACACCTACAGCTGTAGCAAAGAGCACAGCAGTTGTTTCACACACACATCTGAATAACTTAGTTGCCCTTTTTAAATGCAAGTTGAAAAAATATCTCATTGCTCATTCACACAGAAGTATTTGGTTAAAAAAAGTGTACTACCCCCACTCATTCACACACACACACACACACACACAGCCCAGCAGCCCAATATCTTCACTGCAGCTAAACTTTGGTGGTCTCCAGCCTTCAGTGGATAATTGATTATGGGGTTGAAGCCACAGGGCTTTAAAGGGGGAGAGGTGAAAGAGGTTTCCAAGGTCAACGCCTCCCTCCTTCTTCTCTGCCTCCTTTCTCTCAATTATTTGGACAGGGTCTTCAATGCGATAGTCATTAAGGTTCAGCCACCAGGGGAATCTCCAAATATTTGGCCGTACTTGCTACAACTTTAGAGTCAGGAACGCTGCAAAACATGAGGATGTTGTTTAGGTGCGTCTTAGTAGTTTCTGGTTCACAGGCAAAGAGAAAGCAGACTTCTGAAGAAAACACAGCCCGTTAAGCCATAGAAAACATGCTTTGGCCTTGTCATTGATTTTTTTCTTCATATGCTCCTTATTTTGCAGCTTTTATGTGGATGTTGTTTAATGCACTTTGTATTTACCCCTGTCACGTTCAATGACATTTGCATCGAGCACTTTTCAAAATATTGTAAGAAGATTTTATTTATTTTTTTAAACAGAGAGTCATTTACAGGAACAGAATTCCAGAAAAAAATAATCACGTATTCATTTAATCCCCCGAATCACAACATGGCAGATAAACAGCTGCTTACCTCACTCCTGCAAAAATCTGTCCACCATCCCTCCACCACACAGACTCCAATTTTATTTCTATAATTGCGTCCAGGAGGGGAACTTGAGAGCACGAGTTGAGTCTTGTGCTTAAGCCTTTGTGAACTTGTGAATGATAATTGTGAAGGATAGTCTGGCACTAGTCATGCTAATTATTCTCTAGGTGAACAGTATTGGTTAGTTGCTTGCTCAAGGCCAAAGAGTACTGGCATCTCAGTAACTCTCTAATTTCTGGATTATGCGTCAGTGGGAAAGCATGCTAGAAATCCAAATCTTTAACCGTCATGCAGTATTGCCAGATCTCACTACAGTAGATCGGTATCGTTGGTCTGGCAAAACAAACCCACAAGTGACTCACCTCACCAAAATAGGCTTACACAACTGAAAATAAGCCCAATTTATTTGTTTGTTTTTCACAATGCACAGTTTAAAAGCAGCTTTATAGAAAACTATGACATTAATGTTTAGAACATCCTAAAATCTTCATGTATTTTAGTTGCATTTAGTACCGGACGATACTATATTTTACACTTTGCAGTAAAACAAGAAATCGAGCAGTTGTGGTTTGCTTGATAGTATATATTTCGCCCTACGCAAGTATACTGTATGTACGTGGACAAAGTTGAATCGAACTTTATATATAAAGCTGTGCAATTAATATAGTTTACAGATGGGATTTGCTATAGTATATATTGCTTTACGTGTACATATGCTGGCAAATTATGTTGTACTATATATCCAACTTTTAGTATATCACTGGACGATAATATAGTTCGCAACTGAGATATTATTTATCTATTTACTTATAATAGCTAAAGGTTGCTTATAATTATAGAGTAAGCAACCCTGGCATTTTATACAAATATATCAATTTTGCTTTGTTTTGTCTTTTTATTTATTCTCTTGTTCGCTGTTGCTATCTTAAACAAATATTATGTATAATCGTCATTTGATTAAACTTAATGTAAACTGCTGATCATTGATTCCATACATATGGTTGTTATTTAGGCAAATTCCTAGAAAAAAGGCAATTAAGGAATCCATTGCCTATAGTTTTTGAGGCCTGGGAAACACGAGCAACACAGGAAATGTTCAATATGTTGGAGCGTGTTAAAAACCGTGCTGCAGCTTTCTTTAGCGAGGAGCCCTTTCTGACAGTGCTGAAACTCACTGTTGTTCTTGGCTGGGAGTCTGGGCCCTCTCCTGGATCTGCC
Source organism: Sinocyclocheilus grahami (assembly GCF_001515645.1). Classification (NCBI taxonomy): domain Eukaryota; kingdom Metazoa; phylum Chordata; class Actinopteri; order Cypriniformes; family Cyprinidae; genus Sinocyclocheilus; species Sinocyclocheilus grahami. The sequence continues at coordinate 1,095,512 of NW_015505465.1, read as the reverse complement.
TCTCTCTTTCTCTTTCTCTCATGCTCTGTGGCAGCGAGTGCAGTCAAAACCAAAAGAAAACATGCTTCGAAAGAGAAAAGTTGGGAAATAGTTGAAGGGGGATAGTACCCCTCTCCTCGTTTGCCATGAAGAATGTATTTATTGCATGTATTTAGGACCAGTGCCTAAGAGAATCTCATTATATAAGATATATATATAGCCAACCCCTTAAAATGATTAACATTACTTCATTATTTGAGTGCGGAATGTGTTACGCTAGCTCATTACAAGAGAAATTAGTGTGAAACTAATTTTGCTTTTGCTCACATTTGAAGAGGATCAAAACCTTTCATCAAAGTTGTCCTAAAACCTAAAACCAAAATGCATTCTTGTCTTAGGACAACTTTGATGAACTTTTTTGATCCACTTCAAATGTTGACTACTATACTAACCTTTTCTCAGCTGTGTTAAACATATCTTTCCATTTCTAAATAAATTCCACAGAACGTCCCACAAAATCAGCAGGAAATGTAGGAAGCAACATGCAGATTCTTGTCTTGAACTAGCTGTAATGGATGCTTAGTCATGCAACACAGTTACTGCACAGCCAACCATGTCATCCTTTATTGTGCACAAATGTTTTTGCTTAAATACATATATAAATATCAGTGGAGCCTTTGATCAACGGGCTTAACAACTGGCTCTTAAAAAAAGTACTGGAGCATGGTGACCTTTTCTTCTGCATGGAGTGCTTGATACAGTGCTGACAGTTCTTTCTGCTCCTACTGTGCTCAAAAGCACTGGTGATAATTACAATTTAAAACATTATGATTTGTGCTTGCAGGCATTTTATTGGCCCTGAAATATAAAGGTTATACAAAAGCAATCCTCTAACAGCAATACTTTTTTTGTGTTTTATGAATGTACAGTATATTCCTTGTACTGTAATTATTCTTTGCAGTCGTATAAGGCAACACGTTACGTTATGCATGACCGTTTAAATGTTTGGGGTCGGAAAGTTTTTTTCCCCCACCAAGGCTGCATTATTTTGGTCAAAATACAGTAAAACATTAATGTTATGAAATATTACAATTTAAATTACTGTTTTTTATTTTATTTTAATAGTTAAAAATTAAATTTTACCCAGACTTCATTGTCACTTTTTATTAATTTAATGCATCCTTGCTGAATAAAATTAATTTCTTTAAAATAAATTTGAATGGTAGCATCTCAAATTATGAATATGTATTTCAGTGCAAAAACTTGCGATTTATTCAACTTCTTGCAGTCCAGTTTAGCCAGATGTGCTAAAATACCACATTCAAATGAAGTCATTGTCATTTATTTTGATGTAAACACGACTGCTTTGTGTACTTACGCTCAATTGGTGCAATTACCATTGAGCTATTGCTAAATTTTCTTTAAACTAGATTTTTTGTGCTCATTTTCTCAATAATAACTAAAAAATGATCAAATGAAGGAGAAGAACATTATAACCAGACAAATTGTGTTCATTCTTAGTAACTTCCTAAGGTATCAGGTGATCCTGAATGCTTTAGCATTAGCCGCATAGTTTAGCAAAACAGAGCAACTTTGTAGGTAGAACAGATTTCACAGTTGTACCATAACTACTACAGTTTATCATATAGTTTCATATAGTGCTAAATGAACTGTAATTTTTCTACTTACACATCGGTAAGGTCAGCTATGTTCTTAATTTTATTCACACATCTCTTTGAGGGTAGAGCAGTGTCCTTAGTACTTTCCATATGAAAGGCCCTTAATTGAAACTAGAATTCATCTCAAGTATTCATCTGAGCCAAAGCATAAAGCCTCATCCTGTTCGCTTTCAGGCCACTGCTAAGCAACAACCTACAGAGGATTTATTTTTTTACTGCTAGAAGGGTTGCGGTGAGAGAGGCTTGCATAATGATGCTTTGAGGGGGTCTGTTTTCCTTTCGATGAAGGTTTAGGTGATAGAGGTGAAAAAGCTATGTTTATCTCTCTTTGATCCTCAGACTTTTAGTTTCTTCTGGGATTAAGAGTGTCAGAAGGGCTTTTGGTGAACATCAGGGAATGGGGAGGAAGTAGAGATGGACATGGCAAAGCATGCGGATAACCGACATTCCAGGCGAGAAAACACCATCGGTGTTGTACAAAGGTTCCTGTGTTGCTCCTGCTTCCAGACGGGTGAGAACGACCGCTTGGAGTACAATCAGGAAAAGCCACAGGATCCCAAGGCTGTTGTGGATGAAGAGAACGTCCATATCGTTGTAGAAGATTTGGGAATAGACAACCCTGGATTTAGCCTTTCTGAAGTTGAGCACTGCGGTCCACCTCACCAGATCACCATGGGCCGTTCTGCTAGTTCTGTGTCCATGTGCCAAAGAGCAGCTCTGAAGAAGAAGCTCGCACCACTTTCCTCTTTACCGCTTCAGTCTAGAGCAATCCAGAACAGTGAGGACGACTCTACTGTTGACTCTCTTCTGTACGGTTCTGGCAGCACTAATGTTGGAGATGGTGGTCTTCTCACTCCACCAGTCATTAACCTCATACCTCCGACACCTTCCGACGTAATAGATGATGACCAGTTCTTTGACATAAACTCAGAAGAAGAGAGTCTACAGCAAACGTCAGGAAGCGAAGGAGTGGACAGTATTGGCAGTGCTGCTATGGGAGAGCAAGAGAGCGAGGAAGATGTAGACCAAGACTTGGAGTCTGAAGGTAATCATAAGACCAGAGATGAAGAACATCCACAGGTGGAGCCTCCAGAGGAAGAAACGGCCAAGAAGAAGAGCATAGACAAGTCTACAATCCACTTCCTGCGTAGCACCTTTCATGTACCCCCTCTTCCTGAATACCCACGAAAAAGTAAGAGGCTTCAGCGATGTGATGAAGCCACTGGCACGTTTGAACATGGCTGGAGAGTAGTTTTGCTTTAATCATGATAAATTCTGAAATAGTCACTCTTGTGTTTGCATTGTCAGGAAGCCTCAATACTGGAATCAGTTTGCTGCAGTTCACTGAACATAATCTGGGTGAGTCTGCTTTGATTTGTGATGAGTCTTCACAGTAGTCTTCAGTGCCTGGAAACTATGCAAGTTGTTGAGGACCTATGCACATTTTTAAATATATAGTATACTATACATAGTGATTCTTTTTTATTACTATAAACAGTCAGTATTTTATTAGTCTATTTTGCATAGTTAACTGTTGTTTCAAGCAAAACAGAGAACAAAGTGTGATAGATTGTAGTAGCTTGGCAAATATTCAAATATTTTTTATGAATATTGTGCAAAACAGGGCAAGAGCATTAACCCTATAACTGCCGGTGCAGCAAAATAAACAGCAATTTCACAATGATTATAAAGTCTGTGTGCTACTCTACATTCTTTATTATTAAACGAAGTGATTAGAACAACGTCAGTCTACATTAATCGACACATTGTAAGGAAATAGTGGGTTCACAGCGAATTATCAGAACTACTTCAGTAGGACAGTAATATCGTGCTTTACCTGGAAACCTAAAGCTGCACTAGGTGTACATCACATATTAGCACAAAAACTTGATATTTTGAGCACTCAATTGAAAATGTCCACATAACGTATCAATTGTACTTACAGGTTGTGCTTCGGAGAGCTTGTTAGTCTAAATTAAGAAGATAGATGAAGCCAACGAAGATAAAAGCCAAGATTAGAGAAGCAGTCCTTGGTAAAATGACATGCACACAACAAAAGGTTTGAATTGTATTTCTGTGGTATCCTTGAAACACAGCGGAAGTGTTTGTGGGCAGGTCAGACTCGCGGGCAGACTGGGATTATGCAAAGTTGTTACCCAGTGACGTATACTTTTGCGGTAACAGGCAAAAGATTCTAAAATATGACGACGCGTTAAGGCGATTCAGAGTCGACTCTCTTTTGAGAGACAATATCTTTATTTATCATGCACTTTTTTGATTAACAACTTTGCAGATTGTTTTCATTTAAGGATAGCTACATTATGAACTGCAAAAGAGATCTTTTTCAAAAACCCATATGACCTGCTCTTTAACCAATTGATTTTTTTCCTCAGTGAAAGTAGGTGTATATATTAACCTTCAGAAAATGTTCATTTTCAGCCTTGAGAGGTCATATTAAACTATATATGATATTTTTATGGGCTTGCAAATAGAGTTATATACAAAAACTATTGCAAATTAAAATAAAGAAATTAGTTCAATCAATTTAAAATTAGATGTGTTTAATAGGTAGTTTTGATAATAGGCACATTTATATATTAAACAGTACTTTATCAAATAGTTCTAATATCTAATACCTTTATCTAATAGTTCTCATAACAAAAAATGGGGTTGTGTGTCTAATGTTTATAAAAAAACCTCATGGAACACTAAAGTCCACAGTATTTGTGGAGTGTGCTGTATCATTAGAGAGAGAGGGAATTAAAAATGTTGAGAATTTAATCTAACAACAGAAAAATTATGGTGCATATACATCTATGTAACGTTTATTATTATTTATTAGCTCTAAAAAGGGGAATATTTATGACGAATCATAAATGGTTATGATTCATAATAAATATTTAGATTATATCTTCGAATTAACTGTAGTAGAATCAATATTACAATTATTTGATCTGTCCGTCCACCGAGCAGACAATATAATCATTTATCAATTCAAGCAACCCCTATACAAGTAACATCTCTGACCAGAACTGTAATTTATATGCAAATGTCAAAAGGCTAAAAGGGTCTTTTAAGCCATAAACAGTCCAACACTCCAGCATGATCCTACGCAGACGCTACATCTACATATATTTCAAGGTTGATAGGTAACAATTATGTAACCTTTGATACCACAGTTTTTTTCAATGACCGAGAAATCTAAGACAGTCTGAATTGTTCATCATCCTCATATTTTTCTGAAATGCTGAAAACTTGTCTCTTGTGACTCATTCATTTTTTGACGATTTTACTCATGTCCTCATCCAGGTGTGGTTTTCTATAGAAAGGGCAGAGGGTGTGGGTGGACATGCCACTGTGCAGGTCTTGTCATGCACAAAGCAACTCCTCACAGCAAAGATATTTAGATCCTTTAGTGAAGTGAGCTGTTGTTCCTTACTAAAAACGAAGGTGTTTATTGTATGGTCTAGAGAAACGACACCTACTGAGGCGACGTTCTGTGACCAAGGGCTAATCTGTTTAGGACAATGGTGTCTATGCTGTTGCTAAGGGCGGCTTTTGTATATATTTATCCCAAGATTCCCCAGCATGAAGACACACTGGGCTTACGTGACCTGCTCCCAAGCATTGTATTCCAGTTAGAAACCTTGACACAGTTGTTCCAGACATCTTGGAGAAGTTGCCACAGATCTTCTATGAATGAGTCTTTCTCAATGTTCGTTATTCTTTTTTTCTGTTCTCCATATGCTGACAACACAGGTGCATTTTGTGGTGCAGCCCTAAATCGATTAACATTTAAATGTGTTTCTTCATAATTCACTCTTCTGAAAGTTCAGTGAGTTTGGTTGAGAGGAAACTGTATTCTCTGGTGCTGTGTTTCACACTGGTCCAGAGTACAGTGGGGCCCTGTGGAAACAGCTGGCAGGTCGGAAAGACCTAGATACTTCCCACGATCCCAAAGGCCTCTCTCGCTCTGATCCTCCAAATATCTGTACCTCTACCTCCCTCGGCCATGCGGTTTTCCATTAATCCATTTTGCAATTTACTGTCTGTTTGCAGGGTGGAGAATGTGTTGGACTGCAGCACATATGCGTGTTATTCTCCTGCAGCGAGATCTCGATGTTGGTTCCCTCAGATCTTGACCTGTGTTAAGTCCTTGGCTTTACTGAGTTTTCCCTGCAGTCTCGGGGCAGTCTCTGCACATATCCTCTTCCTGTTCACTGTTTCGAACGACCAGAGGCTGTCAGAGGGCCGACTGCACCACACAGACCGTGTGAAGTGGCCCAGTTTCTAAAAAGCCTCCTGTCCTTTGCTGGATCATTTTGGCTCTGTCTGGGAACTAAACAAGCTGAGACACTGTCATTTTTTCATAATTACGATCTGAATAGCTGTAGATGATAGAGCTTAACTTAAGTGCAAGTTTTGCAGGAAAAAAAAAAATCTTGTTTGGACAGTTTCACACAATTAGTCAAGGAAGTTGGACCAATTGTGAATGTCAGTTTAAAGGTCAAATTAATCTCATGATTTAATTGCTCTAGAAGGATGTCATTCTCCCTTCCTCTTGCTTGTTGTCACATTTGTTGTCATTTCAGAAGTATAAAATGAAATACATTTTACCAAGCTTTTGTATTGTAGCTTTTTATTGTAATTTCTTTTTCATTGCAGTCAGAAAAATTATTTTGCTGGTTGTTCAGTGTATTTAAGTGTACCCTCGTAAGTGCTGACTGTATTTTCCCCTCGTTGTGCTTTCTGTCATCACCATGCATGACTTAAAGTACAAAAAATGTTTAGCATTTAGCATGCTATTGCTATCTAGTATTTGACTGTAAGAGATTCAGTTGAGGTCGATATGTCTAATTTTATTGGGCTTTGCCTAATTCAGTTTCCACCAAAAGAGATGTTTGAGTTGAGTTTACATGGTAATTTTATGTTAAGAAAACTCATTTCCCACCACTGTCCACAATTGAATTAACTTTAGCCAAAGAATTACTACTTATTCACACAGTCAGCCCTATTTGCCTTGCTCAACAACCGTCACAGTATTATTGCTTTTGGAAAGCCAGCAGTATTTAAAAAAAGTTTTCAAAGGATCATGGCTGAATGGTAAATGATTGAACAATAATAAATCTTAAAATTCTTCAATGAACAGATATAGGCCCTGATTAACCAACATCCTAAATGAAGGATATTAAATTGCAGTCTATTAAGTTGTATGTGTTTTGGTCATAATGTAGATGATGAATAATTGTGCAACAACAACATATGCAAATTGGACCTTGACAATGCTATGCAAATAATGCGCTGGTAACAGTAGCAGAAATTATAATAATACAATTGTATTGCAAAGGACTCGTATTAGTAAAACTGGCATGAACTGATCTCATCTTTATATTTCAGCAGAACAAATTTACATATTGCTTCTCTAGCATCATTTTTTGGTTATGGAGAAGTGCATCCACACTGCTGACATGTACCCGCTGTTGCTTATCCACATTAATTAGATGCTGAAATAGTCAAAATGTGTCATTGTAGATGTGCTAATTCAATGTTATGTAAGTTTCAGGGCACTGAGGAGGAAAAAAACTGTTGCAAAGTCTGTCAAATCTCTCTGTTGGCTATCTAGTATGCCTTTTTACGGGTCAGAGTGTTCATTGGAGGGACGGATGGGGTCTTATGTGATGCTCTAGGTCCTGTTCACACACTGTTTGTGGCAAATGTCTGATATGGGAGGGAGTGAGCTTCCAATAATTCTCTCAGCTGTTTTTACAAGGCATTGCAGGGCCTAGCGGTCTGAATCATTGCAATTTCCAAACCATGTTGTTAGTATGCTTACAATTGTTTCTCTGTAGAATGTGGTGAGAATGGGTGGGGGGATGTTTGCCCTGTTCAGTCACCGCACAAAGAGATGCTGCTGTGCTTTTTTGGCTAGTGAGGTGGTACGTGATGTGCAGACCCAGAAACGTCTCCATCCTGACTGTCTCTACAGAAGACCCATTGATGTGCTATGGGAGGTGGTCATTGCAGTGTCAGTTTGTTTTGTCAACATTTAGAGACAAATTGTTGTTTGCACAGCAGTCTACTAGATGCTCCATTCTGACTCATCGTTGTCGCTGATGAGGCCCACTGCTGCGATGTCATCCCTGAACTTGATGATGCGGTTTGTACTGTGTTTGGCAGTACAGTCGTGAGTCATTAGTCAACAACAGCCCTGTGGGGTTCCAGTGCTCAGCATGATGGCGCCAGACCAGCTATTGCCAGTTATACTGTATATCTCGAATGTCTGAGGTCTCCCAGTAAGGAAATCCGGAGAGGGAGGTGTTATTGTTGTGAATGATCAGTTTATCTGTGATGTTTTAAGTTTGTGTTGGTTGTGTAGAATATGTATTGCACAACTAATGAATCTATAGGCCCAAAAAACAGATCTCTATGATATACCGTTCCACCATGTTCCACTTAATATTTAACTAATGAATTGATATAAGCCAGTTTTATTCCTCAGGCAATGTATGGTACAAACCTGGCACTGATGCCCAACACATACGGCTCCCTGTTATGCAGAATCAACAGGGATCAGAGAGTGGACTTTTGACAGGTCTTAAGACCATCATTTCAGTGTGTCAATTCCCAGCACTTGTTTGTTTTTCCTGCTTTTTTTATGAAGGAAAGGGAGGGGGTTCCGAAAGCAGTGCGGTTATGGGAATGTTAGAATGTCTGCTGTCTGTGGGAAAACATAGCATGTCACTGGTCACTAAAGTATGCCACTGGCCAGACAGTCCCTGGCTTGTCCTTTTCACTGTCAGTCTAGTTTTGCAACATCCCACAGTATCGTAGTGTGGTTTGTTGTGTGTTGGCATGTATTTACAGAGTGTGCAGACAAGGCTCATGATAAATCAGGGATGACTGATGCTACAGAGTCTGTGTAAAAACAATCATAGTGAAAAGAAAACGCTTTCATTCCTTCCTCAACATTATTAGCTCAAGTATTAGCACTAGCATGTAGAGATTAAGTAGCTGTTTCCGGCTGACATTATTAATTTGACACAAATTCCAACCAAGCTTTCAAGTGTGTTCCACAGAGCACAATACACCAAATATGGAGCTCTGGTTTGTCCAGACTTGAGTTTGGGACCAATTTTTCCCATGTTAGCTTGAAGTTCTACTTGTTTTGTTTCCCAGAGATGGACTCAATGACCCAGATAGAGTTAGGGCTTCTCCAGATCCAAAATTCTTTCCCATCAGCTGAGAGGACATCTGCTAAATGTGCTGACATCTTGGTGATGTGTTGTTTTACTCATTTAGATGACCTGAGTAACAAGGATGCCTGCAGCCATGAGTTGCTAAAGGAAGAGTTGAGGCTACTACCGCTGAGCAGTAAGATAAGCATGTTAACACACCAAAAGGTAAAATCACTCAGCATTACCTTTACAACTGGTACCTGTTTAATATAACCCATTAACATAATCTAGATTTCACATGGAATATATCATTTAAAAGGGTTTTACAAGTATGAATGCTCTTGTTTGTCATCCTGTCACAGAAACCAGCCTCTAGGTCCTGTAGTTTGGGCGATACGGTGCTAAGAAGTCATACCTTTCACTCCACATGTCAAGGAAGAGATGAGATCCTTGAAGATGAGGAATCCCCACGCCAAAGGAGGATAACTGTTGGTAAAGACGTGATGTGACCTTATATTGTGACCCATTGCCTGAATTACAAAGGATGTGTAGAGGCTTCCCACTAGACATTTTAACTAGTGTAACCAGAAAAGCTTTCTTGGTTAAAGGGTTCATATGATGCGATTTCAAGTTTTCCTTGCTCTTTGGAGTGTTACAAGCTGTTCGTGAATAGATAAGATCCCTAAAGTTGCAAAGACTAAAGTCTCAAACCCAAAGAGATATTCTTTAGAAAAGTTAAGACTGGTCCACGCCCTCCTAAAATGCCTTGTTTAAACACCCCCCCACATGTCTACGTCACGATGTGGGAAGATTTGCATAACACCGCCCAAATGTTCACGCAAAGAAAGAAGGCGTAACTTTAATGTTGCTGCCACCGCCGCCACCTTGTCGTGAAGACGCTGTGTGTTTCGTTGTGAAAGCGAAAATACTTTGTTTGGCCTTCCAAAAGAGGACACGACTAGAAATCAGTGGTTAAGCTGTTCCAGAACAGTTCAACCCAAATATTCAGATGTGTGCAGCACATTTTATGGAGGACTGTTTTCTGATCCTGGGAGAGTAGACTTCAATGCCGGCTGTTCTGACCCACAGTCCGTAAGTACGTTTTCATATTTAAATGATTTGCCACTGACGATTCAAACGTGAGTTTTGAGCAGTGTAGAGTAGCGCTTGTTGTTTGTCATTTCTCCGATCACAAATGCAGACATGGTTTTATGTTTACGCTGCGCGATGCAACGCAACGCGTAAAAAGACAGTATAAGTCATTATAATCCGTAATTACGTCCCCACTAGATGCAACAAATGCCTCGTTTATAATGGGTTTTATTGGTTTTGTCTCGACGCTCCGGGACACGACATCACAATATGGTAAGGGACGTAACATTTCCGTCACACGCTTGAGGCATTCGGCCAATCACAACGCACTGGATAGCTGGCCAATCAGAGCATACCTCGCTTTTCAGACCGATGACCTTTGTAAAAATCGCCGCATTTCAGAAAGGCGGGGCATAGAGGAGAAACAATAATGTACAGTATGTCAAAAATAATGTGTTTTTTTAACCTTAAACCGCAGAAACACATTTCATTACACCAAAATACACAAAATAATGTTCTTTTTAGCAACATCATATGACCCCTTTAAATAGCTTAACCAGTACCAAACTTTGCTGGTGAATAGGATTCCTAAGATGGTCCACCAGCTAGACCTGTTATTTTTCCTCTTCCCAGCATCGTACATTCCTCAGTCCAAGGACCATACTGGAAAAAGTGTAGTGAAGGTAAGGCACAATTTTTTGTGTAAGACTGTGAAAAATATTCTCTTTTTTATTTTCTGCTTCAGTTTCTCAAGTAGTTTTGGTTTTGATGATAATGCAGTTTTGTTCATTCACTTTATGTAAGATGCCTCAGAGCATGTCTCATGATTTTTGGATTTGAGTCAAGTCAATAAACATAGCAGGCTTTTTTCCTACATAATTTTGAACATACACTTATTTTTATAACCCCACTGACCTTCTGAAATGTCAGAGTCAGTAAAATAGCATAGGCAGTGGAAAAGTATAGCCATTTTGTAAAAGTGCATACAGTTTTACACTTGAAAGTTGAATACCCCTCATTTTGATGTGCAGTCAGAGCATCCACAGCTGTAGGGTATACACAAGTTCACTCATGCTGAATCTGTCATAGGACAATTCTCCATGGTTAAAAAAACTCTCAAAGTCTTTTAAGGTGGAATGTCCTAAATTGGTCTTTTTTGTGTTCATTGCATTAATTCTCTGTGAACGTGCAGGGGTATGTTCATGAAAATGTATTTCAAGTTATGTGTATACATACATGCATGCATGTTGAGAACTTCATTTGTATGTTTGACTGTATCTGTCTGTATTTAGTGGGATTCTAATGGGTACAAGGCCAAAACGTTAGCAGAGCTGAACACAGAGGAGGTTTGCCAGTGGTTTAGTAATATTGGTCTACAGAAATGCCTGCCCTTCATTCGAGGTAAAGTACAGTTTGCATTTGTTTTTGTCATATTCCCACCCTTTTAAAATGTTTAAATTCACCAAACATTCTAAGAGACAAATGCATAGCCGCAAAGCAATAACTGTTCAGATTATGTATTACTTTCTCATTTGCACTTTTAATTTATTGCATCAGCTTGAAATGTAAAACTTTTTGAAACTTAAAAAGAGAGGAAAAGCAACATTTACTAGCTAATACAACACCATAGAGACTTTTACCATTTCTAGCTAATGATTTGCAAGGCCTATTTGTAACACATTCAAACCAATAAAGAGCTATTTTAGAGATCCATTAGTGTTATTTATCATAAGCAACGGTTTGAAGAGATGTTAATAATAATGTTGTGGCTTTGGGTGGATCAAATCTTACAGAGGCAGAGTTCAGTGGATCTCACATAGCTTCTATTGATCTCAACACCCTCGAAATCCTTCAAGTGTCCAGTCTGGAGGAGAGAGAGAGGCTGCTGTCTGCCATTTACCATGAGTTACACCCACCAAACTCCACCACCCAAAGACTCGACTCCCTCCTTGGTACCATAATACAACCATGAACTGTTTGAGTCCACATCTAAGTACTTTGTCTGCAAACTTCTGGTACCAAACTTGTTTTCTTTCCCCCAAAAGAAAGATTTGGTCCACACAATGTTGAGAAATTCACAGCAGCTTTAGTTTCCATGACCAAGTCAAAATCTTCTCCTCAAGTTGGCAGCATCAACATGAACCGATGTTCATTCAAATTCAGGTAGATTGTCCTTTTATGTAGAATGTAAAACACTGCATAATCACAAATCATTACCAAAATTACATTTTCATAACAGTATTTACAGGTTGACCTGAATATGTACCCTGTTCTTTCTCACAGACAGAAAGAACAAAATGCAATACTTCACAAGAACTCACATCTCATTGAAATCACAGTCAATGGTAAAATTCTGTCCATGTGATTTTGTTCCATGTAACATTTCAGCATATCATTTTTAAAATTAATTTTAAAGTTTTACAAATGCCTGTATCTGTCTGTTATTTTGATTTAGCCTCAGATCGAACAGTTCATTTAAGGACACCCAAAGAGACAAGTGTGGGAAAAGTGGTGGAGTCCTGTCTGAGGATGCTGGGAATTAATGAAGACAGAGATCACTTCAACCTAAAAAGCAGTGAAGGTTTTGTATATAAAAAAGCAAAAAGGAGTAAAATATCTACTGTATGTGCATATGTCTTTGTATAAGAATCATGTAAAATAGAATACTTGTATATTAATTACAGTAAAGCAGATTATAAAATAATGATGGATATTTGCCTAGCATGTTCATTAGTGTATCCTTTGGGATAATGCAAAGACACACATATACACATAAAATCCTTGGAGAGTATGTATTAAAAATTAATCAAATCAATCTGACTTACGCTAAATTTATTGTATTATTTTTAGGGCTTTTTCATTTGTCTTCTTTGGAAAAGATCAGCCATCTAGTCTTGCGTTTGGAGAGAATCATATATGGCTTGTGGTTTATAAGTGCTCTGGAATTTACACAGTGAATTTACTTTTACATACCGTCTCTATTTTTCCATGTTTTTCAGATGAGTTCTCCCTTGAGCAGCAGATTGGAGATTTGCCTGGCTCAGAGACGAGACTAATGGAGCTTCACTTATATAGGAAGGTAGACAGAATTGCATGTTTTAGCTGAGTATTTCAATGTAGTAAAAAACACAAACATAACTGTCTTAGAAGATAAACTTATTTAATTTAAGATTAAACTTTTGCCTCTCAAAACTTGTAGGAAACACAGAAAGCGGGTCCTTATTCATCAGATAACAACATTATTTGTACCACTGACAATATTCAGAGAAAAAATCTGCTAAGCAACACTGGGAAGATTCAAGAGCTAAATCAACAGGTGGCCTCCCTTCAAAACGTCATCATACAAGTAAATGCATCATGTCTTCTGTTTCACCATTGTAAATAAACACTGGGGCTGGTTGTCACACAGGGAACTATAGGTTTTTTGAGTTAAAACTCCAATGCAAATCCTTTTTTCTCTAGTAATGGATTTCTTCTTGGTTTCTTATTCAAAACCCTCTTAAATAAGTACAATTATTGTGAATTTTGTCATAAAACGAATATTTTAGAATTGTGTCTAGTTTTGTAGCTTGTCATCACAGGGTCTGTGTGTATTCAATGAACCGCATCTTTTTTTCCTGGGCAGTGGAAATGTTCAATAGCTTTTTTGTAGCCGAAATTTAGAGGTATGTTCTTACGCAGGAATAGACTTGCAAAAATAAACCTACCCTAAGGGAAAAAATGTGACATCTAACAGTTTTCCACTATTGCTTTTAGCTGATCTGTGTCTGAATGATAACCAGGTTCAGGAGATTTACCATGGTCTGGTAGCCTTCTCTTCAGAGCTGAAGAAGATGGAGGGGGCGATGGATGCAGTACAAACAGACAGCTTTGAAGTGAAGAGGCTTCTCAGTGAGACCCAGGACAATCTGCAGAGGAAAAGACAGAGCCTTCAAACACTCAGGGACAATCTTAACACTGCACCAGTGCAGAAGAATAAGTAAGTATATGCTCTTACCATAGAATAGAATAAATCAGAATAGAATGTTCTGGAGGTTAATACAAAGCCGTTGGGTCTATCATATGGGATTATCACAGGGAACAGGAAAAGGGATAGGAACTGTTCATCAATGCATTGGTCTTTATGGATAATGATGTGTTCCGTCTTCCAGAAGGAGAGGCTGGAAGAACTGATGATCAGAGTTGGTTTTGGATGCCCTTAGTGTAATTTACTTGTAGAGCGTGTACAGTAAATCCTGTGATTTTTAATGCTCTGTTTACAGTTTATTTTTCTTTGGCGTCAGTGCTGAAGGTCATTTGGATGAGGGTAATGGGTAGTCCACAAATCTTTCCTAATTTCCTGAAGTGCTGAGAAAGCTGCTCCCAAATCCACCTTATGATTGGACCCATCATGCCAATGTTTAATGTCATTTATTAACATATTCATGGTTCTGACAATGTTTAAAGGAATAGTTTGCCCCAAAATGATAATTTTGTCATTATTTACTCACTGTTATGATGTTTCATGAAGATTTTTTAAAAATGGAACACAAAAGCTGAATTTTTTTTAAGGACCAGCCTTATCATATGAAAGCAGTTACCTTTGCAAAATGGGAATCCGTAACTGTTTAATTTATGAGGTGTGCAAATAAAGAGAGGGTGTTTGAGGAAAAAGTGGGTCTAGTAAGTATAACAACTAAGTAAAGATAACTAACTAAATCTAAGTAAGGTAAACTATTGGATTTTACAGTGTAGTAGTTTCCTGCTTTTTCTCAGCATTACAGCCTTTGATTTATTCTGACATCTTTTCGAGCTGAACAGATTGAAAGCAGGAATGGATAAGGGTGTGAGAAAATACCATCATGAATCAATATGTCCAAGTCCTCATTAATTACATGATAAGCCATTTAAGTTGAAGGCTTATTGTTTTTTGTTACGTTATGTCCTTCAAGTGCTTGACCATTTCCCCAGCAAAATGCAAACACATCTTTCAAGTTTCAGGGTTTTTGGGTGACATTAATCTAAGATATTTGGGTCTGAGAACATGAGAGGCTTAGACCGCTTACATTTATTTAAGATCGAGTCGCAGAATAATAAAAAAGCCTAATCTTTGATATAAAGTGACAGAACATTGGAAGTCTGTTCAGATGAGCTTCCTAATCCAAGACAAAACTTACAGGAATAGTTCTCTAAAAATAAAAATTCAGCCATAATTTACTCCCATGTTGTTCCAAACCCTTATGGCTTTCTGTTTTCTGAATATAAGAGGTTAATATTTAGGAGAATATTGAAAAATCTTTTGTATGTAAAGAGGGACTTTCAAGGTCCAAACTGCTTGAAACAATAAACGTGTCATAAAACTGGTTCATATAACTTGTGCGCTATATTCCAAGTCTTCTGAAGCCATACAGTAGCTTTGTGTGAAGAACAGACCAAAATTTAAGTCATTATGGGGATAAAAATTCTCAGAAATGGAGCGTAGCGATAGTTCTGGCAGGCCATGTTAGTCAAGCTCGCATACTCAGCTGATACTCAGCTGATCCACGTCTACCTATAGGATCACGGCACCAACCATAATTCCCTTAATGAGGTCCCTTCAGTCATTATTCAGCAGATATCGCTTCGCTCAGGAACTAATCACCCACCTCCATCCCCAGCTCCTCCTCTCGTCCAGTCAGGACTTGGCAGTGAATATATAATTGAGTCAGACCACTGAATCATGTTGTTAAAATAATCACGTAGAACATTAATGGTATCTGCTACATTTATCATTGATGTTGGTTCTGTACTGTTACCCTAGGGGGGTTATTCTGCTCTCCCTGCTCCTATCCATGCTAGGCTGCGTGGATGGGCAGGGAGTGTTTGCCCAAAACAGAACCGTTCCCCCAATATTATTTTGATGTTATATTGACGATAGTGGTCCTGACAGAATTGACATTTTTAGGGGAACTATTCCTTTAAGAGAGCTCAAGGGAGCAACTTGTGTTTGTTTACTCCTCAGGCCGTCAGAGGTCCGACTTCTGGAGAAGATGAGGCTAAACTGCCAGGTGTTTAAAGATGAGATCACACTAGTCCACCTCAATCGACAGGTGGCTCACCTACGTGAAGTTCTGGAGAAGATGCAGGCCAAGGTGAGACTGGAACCCCCGATCTATTTTCTCAAGGTTTTCAGAGTTTCCTGGTGCAGTATGAAATGATATAGTGCTGACATGTGAACACAGGCCAGTAGTTATTATTTTAGACCACATTTTAATGAGGCTGAACATATGGTACTAATGTGAGCATTACAGTCTTGGCTTTACCCAATATGCAAGCACTTTGTTGGACATACAAAAACATTTGGGAGGAAAATGAACACAGTTAATCGACATGAGTATAAGTCAGATTATATAAGTTACCTCTGTTTTTCCTTTTGCCATCTTTCAACTTTTTAAACAAATCTACATGGGAAGCAAATTGATTGTCATTTCACAATGATAGTCACCACAACATTGAGTCATTGGCACCAACGCCACTCATTTTTCAAAAGCCAGGATGACATGAAACGCTAGTGTAAAACTATCCATGTCGTGGCCGTACCTGTGATTCTTTCCCACCTCTGTCCTCTAAAAGCGGCTCTTTCATCTCATCGGTAGAGACCTAACGAGGTGCCATGAAAAGACACATTCCGACCGGGGCTTTGCAAGAAAAGAGCGTGTCACGTTGCCGCCCTCAGGCCACAGTCTTTAGGTACTGAGCTGGTGGGAAAGAGGCAGTGGCGCTAATGTTTATCATATGACCTAATCAGGGGAAAGGCGCAGGTCAGGACACAGAGCAGTCTGGGAACTAATACAAGCCTAGGCCCTAATAAGGAGCAGGCTGCCATTTATTTTCCCTAGATTATCTGACAATAAGGAAATATTTAATCATCGCCTCTAATCTCCGCGATCCGTCACGACTGCAGTGCATCAGAAAAGACAGGAAGAAGGTGGGGAGGAGTTGTTGAAATAGAGCGAAAAGTAACGTAGCAGCAAACATGGGGTCTCAAACTAAGATACAGGGATTTAGGGGAAAACCCCTCTAAATAATATGGCCCAAATCTTTTCCAATCTTCTCTTTTTTATTTCAATTGCAATACACTGGCCTTCGGGCCAGAGATGCAGTCGTGGTTGCAGACTCGGATTAGGTTTCACTATTCTCATGGGAAAGGTGGTCGTGACTTGAGATACTGCGATTGTGGCCAAGCACGAGAGCTCCCAGTAGTTGGGCTCACTTTGATTGTTCCCTCTTCCCTATGTCTTGGCGGTCACCGTGTTGAGCTGCACTGGCGGCTAAGAGACCCAGTGGCTAATAGTTGAGGCAGCATTTAGCTCTCTTAGGGATTTATAGTCCATCTTGAGGTTGCCATTTTACTGCATGCAACACTACACTCCGGGGCCCTGCGAATCCGTTATTGTAACTGACAGTGCCTCACTTATATCATTAATACCAGCCACGCTTTTCTAACCGAGTCCGGAAGCTTTTCTCATGCGAAACACAATCCTACAATCCGGGGCTTGGCATGGCTTCCTCTCCCATCTCATAAGAGTTAGGGGATTTCTGAAGGTGTGCCCGTTTCTCAACCGATTGTTCTTCGTGCAGCACCTCCCAATCCTCTACGGTTTAAAAGACAGTTGCCAAGTTATATTCTGTCTTTCCATTGTTCAGCTTGCTCTTGTTTCTGTTTGCTCTGTGGCCAGTAGCTATTCCCTCACCTCACAGGATGACAATACGAGCAAATGAAAGTTGACCAAAATTATTAATTCTTAAGTACCTGCCCTTTTGCTACTTCTCTTAAATTGAGCGAGGCCCAAGCTATGTGGCCTGCCCTAGGGAATCCAAACAGTGGGGTGATAAGGGCTCCTAAGGATTTCTGCAGGGGGGTTTCCTGTGTGAGCGAGCCGTCTGGTGCCCTTGTCTGGGGAGAGGCTCAGTAGCCTTGGCCGCAGGGCTTTCACACGCTATGAGACTCAAGCCCTCACCTCGGCTTTCTGCTGAATGTTCAGAGAAATCTGATCACTCTGCATCTATCTTTTCACTCATTTCCTGTATTCAGTCTCTGTCTCAGCTATTGGTTTGGGGGTGTGGGTTTATGTGATCCTGCATGTTTACCAGTAATGACACGTTTTGGCCCCTTCAGTGACCTGTTTTACAGCTCATTTTGTATATACATTTATACTGTATTTTAAATATATTACATTTGACCTGTTTTATGCCTTATAAGAATCAGATAAGTCTGAAAAAAGGTCAGAAAATAATACAAAAAATAGTTTAATGAGTACACTGTAAAAATAATTTTTGAAGTTGTACGTGTGAGTATGTTTTACAAGAAATGACACACTTTCTATTTCAAAATTTCACATTAAATTCAATGTGTTTACTTTTGTAATTGTTTGTGAAATTTGCTATCAATTTTTCACTGGAAATTATTTCTACACCCATTTTTTTCAATTTATGGAATGTTCTCTCCTAACTCACACGCCATTAGTATCTGTGATGACAACTTAATTTTAAATCCCACTTAGTCCACAAATAATGAAACTCGTTTTCTCTACAGCAGTCAGATGATGGAGGCTGTCAGCTTTAACACTTTACACTTTTAAAAGTGTTGTTTCAAGGACAGATCCTTTGGCTCTCCACTTCTGTTACTATAAAATGAGAGCAGTGTCTCATTGAGGTGAGCCACCAGCTATTCACTGCTTTTGATGCTTGTTCAACAGTGTTTTTTCTTTTCCTGCAGGAGAAAGCCGAGAGGAAGAGCCCTACTCTGACTCAGCTGGTCTCTTTGCAGTCTCCTGTCATGCTGGTGGCCACCCAAGTGAAAGCAGACCCAGACGGTCATTACGGTTTCTCTGCGCACTGCGTAGAGGGCCAGGGTCTGATGGTGGTACATAGTGAGGGTGCTAATCTCTGCCTGAATGACAGGTAATTGTCAGCACAATTGATTTAAAAAACATCTTTTAATGAATGTTTAAAACTATATTATTAATCTGTTTAGCATGTTTTCAAGCTTTTCTTTACCTGCACCAAAATGTTACAGAAAGAAACAATTCACCCAAAAATGAAAACTGGAACACCATTTTTGGGTGATCTATTCTTTCCACCAACCGTAACCTTTGGGTCATAGTCTTAAAAACAACTGAAATGTGAAAGAATGTGAGATCAAAGAGGTAATTTTAGTGCAGTAGATGTTTTGAAGAATTAAGCCTCTAATCGTCCTTTCATAAAACATGCCAAGGGACATCCCAAATTTTCCAGCCTTTAAGAACAGAGAGGATCACAGAGGTTCCATCAGCTTTTGTCCCCCCCCCCCCCCCTGTTGCTATGGAAATTTGTAGGAGACAGGAGCATAACAGGAAAACACTGAAATGTAAAACATAGACGACTACGCACAAGGAACAGATAAAAACATGAATAATACATGGCCATGCAGTTTAAATATTCCATTTGTGAGATAGTTTTTTTACAGATCGCATAACTATATACATGCAAACACATGTACATAAACACAATTAAGTATTGGATGAGGAACAGAGGAAGGGAGGGGCAAAACATAAGAATGGAAAAGGGGGATCTGAGTAACATGCATCTATTTGGTAGTTAATTGCCAAACCTCTGGCAAAACTCTTTTCACAGTCAGTGAACAAATATAAAGGCAAAAGTCATTTTCCTATTTTCAGAAACACATCGCATTAAATGAAAGCTAATGAACACAAAAAATTTAACAGGCTTACAAATGTTTTTTCATGTGATCTAAGATTTTTTATACCCCTTAATTATTTTTCACCAATGCTGCTTCCATATATAGATACAGTCAGTTCCATATATATTTGGACAGAGGCACAATTTGTATTATTTTAGCTGCTGACCAAAACATATTTAAGTAACAGTTATATAATCAATATGGACTTAAAGTGCACACTTTGAGCTTTAATTTGAGGGTATTCTCATCAAAATTGGAGAAAAGTTTAAAGAATTACAACTCAAAAGCTGTTTCATGGACAGACGTGGGCTAGTCTTTCATTATTTCTACATCAGTTAAGCAGGTAAAAGGCCTGGAGTTGATTCTAAGTGTGACATTTGCATCCGAAAGCTGTTGTTCTGAACCCACTTCACGCAGTCAAAGGAGCTCTCCATGCAAGTGAAACAGACAATTGTTCGACTTCAAAAACAAAACAAATCCATTGGAGAGATAGCAGGAATATTAGGAGTGGCCAAATCAACAGTTTGGTACATTCTGAGAGAAAAATAATGCCCTAGTGAGCTCAGCAACATAAAAAGGCTTGGACATCCACGGAGGACAACAGTGGTGGATGATCGGAGGATCCCTTTCACAACATCCAGCCAAGTGAAGAACACTCTCCAGAAGGTAGACGTGTCGCTGTCAAAACCTACAATCAAGACTTCACGAGAGAAAATACAGAGGGTTCACCACAAGGTGCAAACAAGGCCAGATTAGACTTTGCCAAAAAACATTTTTAAAAAGCCAGAACACTTCTGGAAAATCATTCTTTGGATGCCTGAAATTAAGATCAACCTGTACCAGAATGACAGGAAGAAAAACTTATGGAGAAGGCTTGGAACAGCTCATGATCCAAAGCATACAACATTACCTGTGAATCATGGTGGAGCAGTGTGATGGCATGAGCATGCATGGCTTTCAGTGGCACTGGGTTACTGATGTTTAGTGATGATGTGACAGAGGACAGAAGCAGCCGAATTAATTCTGAAGTGTACAGGGATACACAAGTGACTGAATGATTTGATTCAGTCATATCGAGCAAAGTTGATTGGGCGGTGCTTCATAGTACAAATGGACGATGACCCAAAACATACAGCAAAAGCAACCCAGCAGTTTTTGAAGGAAAAGAGTGGAATATTCTGCAATGGCCAAGTCAATCTCCTGATCTCAACCCGATTGAGCATGCATTTCACTTTCTGTAGACAAAACTAAAGGCAGAAAGACCCAACTAAAGACCTTGGAAAGTGTCACAAATGAGGAAACCCAATCTCTGGTTCCAGACTTAAGGCAGTCATTGCCTGCAAAAGATTCTCAACAAAATGTAAAAAATGAAAATGTTATTTATGATTATATTTATTTGTCCAATTACATTTGAGCCCCTGAAAATGGGGGTACTGTGTGTAAAAATAGTTGCAATTCCTAAGCATTTTATGTTATATTTTTGTTCAACCCCTTGAGATAAAGCTTAAAGTCTGCCCTTCATACATACATATATATATATATATAATGATACACACACACACACACACACGCACACATATAAAATATATATTGATGTATGTATGTGTGTGCGTTTCATGTCTTTAAAACTGACCTATCAAGATGTCAAAGCTGTCAAGATTTGGATTTTGTGTTCTCCCTTTATCAAAAACTGTATAACTTTTGATACTTTTTTTAAGAAACTGCTAATTTGGTAAAAAGTGATAGTACCCAATGATCCCTTTATAAAATAGGTACATGGTGCCCGTTAGCACTGCCGTCAGTGTTGTTGTTGTTCTGAGAATGTGGGTGTCTGTTTCAGGCTGGTGGAGGTAAACGGAGTGAACGTCTTGGGGAGCAGTGAGGATGAGTTGGAGTCGATGCTTAAGACACACACTGCCCACATTGTTGTTCTTCGGCAGCTGGCAAAAGAACTTCCACAGGAAGACCCATCTGCCCCCACTTCAGACAGACAAATGCTGCAGAAACATCAAGCAATGTAAACCAACTAAACACTGTCCAGATTAAGTTCTTTCCTGTCTTACTTGAGGAACACACTCAGACACACCTGACTTGGTCATATCTTATGTTTTATCCCACTTATTACTTTAATGACATTTGTCTTGAAAGAGAAGAGGGTTATATTTTCACCCTGCATTACATTCTCTGGGTCATTTTAGGGCAGTTTAATTTTTGGGTAGGTATGACTTCATGTTTTTGGGTTGATACAAATGTAATAGCCATAGTCTCAATTAATGGGTGGGTCAGTCAAAAACTGCTCATAAAAATGGCAATTGCATGGGAAAAAGGCATATTGAATTCTAAATTGCATTCAACCATGAAGGTCAAGTTGGCAAAATAAATCAATGTCATAACTTTCACTTTGTACACTTTTTGAAAAAGCAGCTGTGGTGAAATAGGAGGCAAGGAAACTTCTTGTAAAACTGACATTAATGAAAATACATATATCAAAGCTAAACTTTTTTTTTAATGGGTAAATATTTATTTCCATGACAGTGCCTCATGTCAAAGATTGACTCAAGGAGCGTCATGAAGTGGTGTAGTGAAAGTACTAACCACTTACTTGTATTAAGAGGATGTTAAAGGATTTTTATATGAATTTGTGGTCACACTTTATTTTAAGGTTCTCACTATTAACAAACCATTAACTACAACTTTTGCCTTAATAAACTCCTAATTTGCTGATCATTAATAGTTATTAGGGTAGTTGTTAAGTTTAGGTATTGGGTGGGTTGGGGATGTAAAATATGGCCATGCAGAATTTGTGCTTCATAAGTACTAATAAACAGCCAATTATGTTAATAATAGACATGCTAATAAGCAACTAGTTAATAGTGAATTGGTCCTTATTCTAAGTTGTTACTGAATTTGAAGAGTTAATTTGCAAAAACGGATAACTCCCTTTTTAACAATTTTCAAAAATCATGTTTTTTCATTGTGCATTCCAAATAATCTCAGTCAAACTGCATTTGGGTTATTTTGATTAGGTTAAAAAATAACAAAAAAATACAGCTAACTAACACAATAAAACACAATAAAAACATGATAACAATAAAAAAACGTGATTTTTGAAAATTTTTCAAAAACGGAGTTATGTTTTTGCAAATAAACTCTTCATTTGTAAATTATGAGCTTCATGAAGAAGACTGGTGAAAGTTTTTGTTACAGTATGTGAAAACATGCAAGCAACAACCATACATTATTATATGTTTTCCCACTTCTCGCTTGGAATTGTGTTCAGGTATGGCATATTCTGTCAGGAAGGATGCAGTCTTTTAGTTACATACACTGACCTGACATTTTTGTAGTGTTTCTAATAGATTTAATGAAAAATCAGTGTTAAAGGAGAGCCACACATACACACACTAAAGTGTGACAGATGTGCTGGTTTAGCCCCGCATCTTAATGCCTCTGTGGACCTCGTGTATCCGGTCTTGTGGTTGAACCTTGTGGGTTTCATTGTAAGCCTATTAATAAGAGACTGGGCATTCTAGCTGGCATGTGGGACCCGCAATTGGAGGAAGGTGACCTGACCCATGACCTCTTGACCTTTGTGGTGGAATTATGTGGTCATGTGAATCTAACTGTGGGAGTTGAAGAAAGTCTCAAGGAAAGAAATCATACTATTACTGACGTAGTGGAAGTGAATTACATTCTGTGTAGGTATGTTCAAGTACAGTGCGTGATTCATTTGCCATTGTCCAGACTGTGTTCACAGTGTTTTTCTCACAGGCAACTGAAATGTACAGAACGTCGCATGAACACTAATCTAAGGTACAACTAATACATTCATCAAAACCACCACATCTGTCATCAAACAAATGTGCCTTTGGTGAATCGGCCCATGGGAAGTATAAAACAATCAACAGGAAGTGTCCATCCAAAGCTAACATGATAAAGATAAAATATGATTTAGCTGCACAAACTGTTCACACAAGGGAGGGCAATCCAAACACACTTTCATAAACAGTGCTCCTGGCAAGGAAAGAAAGACATTGTGGGATTCTCAGTAGACTACGCCCTTCCCCACCCTCTCCAGTCATGACATGTCTCCTAAAAATGCTCTTTCTTTATTTTCTTTTTGATAAAGAAAAACAACCAACGCACCAAAATAAAAACAAGCATAAGACTAATGAAGAGAAGATTGATTTATAATACAAAAACCATAGTTGCACAAGAGTCAAAAATGCAAGAAAACTAAATAAAAAAGGAACTGTGGGGAAATATATTGAATATCTGTATCAGTTACTAAATATTAAGAAAGCGAATACAGTTCTCTCGTCACTTGAGGGCAAAACATGTTTCTGATTCCTGTGGGTCTTTTCTTTGTTTTCTCTCACAGCAAAACAAATCTGATAACAAACCCACCTAAAATAATAATTAATAATCTCTTGTGTGTAATTCATTAAGTAAATACTGCAGTATATGCAAATACTTGATCATTATTGTGCTGAGTGACAGTGCTGTTCAACTAAAACACGAAAATATGTTATTGTATATGTTAACACTTTACAATAATACGACTGTTCATTGTTAGTTCATGTTAGCTCAGAGTTAAGTAATATTATCTATTAAGAATAGATCTATTAATAAATGTTAAAATTAACATTAACTACAATTAACAAATGCTTTAGAAGTATTTTTCATTATTTATTCATGCTAACTGATGCGGTTAATTAATGTTAACAAATGGAACCTTATTGGTATGTTGTTGTTTTTTTTTAATATTTATTCATAAAGTGTGTTTCATTTTTTATTTTTTATTTAAATATGTAAGCACATTCAAACACGAATTCTGCTAATGGTGCTATTTCTCATTTTTCTTACACTGCAGTTCTTGAAATGTGTCCAGACCTGTCATCTGTGTATGGAAGACCTGAGGATGCCACAGCATGAATATTCCCATCATCACAGCAGGAATTGCTCCAGCGCACTGACTGTCAGACATAGCTGCTAAAGTTTATGGAGCAGAAACATTTGCCACATGCAGACGTATAGCGCATTTCTTCGGGATTGCCTTCCCTCTGGCCAAAAACCTCCATATATGCATTCTGTTAGGATCTAAAGCCAGTAAAAATAGTTTGGCCTCTTTTAGAGGGAAAAAAGTTTCGCTTAACAAACGGAGGGGGCAGCTCGGCATTTTAGAGTTGTTTTTTTGGGGGGTGTTGAAGCACAGTAAGGGTGGCTGTGGCTTTTCGGGGCTTTCTGGCAGGCTGTACTTTAACTTAACAGCCAGTGCAATATGTCTAGAGGACACCGACTGGTATGTGTGTGCACCGCATTCAAAGACTATAACAGCTCAGTCTACAGGGCCGCTGACGTATCGTTTAACATGGACACGTTTATCCTTGTAATGTATATGATGTGTATTGTTAGTGTCAGTTGATATTTAAATATAAACCCAGAGCATTTCGACCTTATGGTGTGTGTACAGAGTTAAACAGCTGCAGCCAATCGATCCAAGTACACACAATTTAGCCGTCTATCTTTTCACTCCCTCTTTACATCCGAATGAGTCATTCAAGGCAAGGACATTTAGATATCGGCCAAGTTCCATAATGACCTGCAGTGACAATCTTGTCTCCATTTACTCCAAACATCACTGGATAGACTTAGGGCTATTGCCCAAAATGGGTCACTAAAGATGATGGAAAGGATTCGGTTATTAACATCATATGCTGTTTTATATGCATTTTTGGACGGTACTTACAGGAGGAAGATGTTCTAGTTGTGCACTCTTGCATTGCGCTTGTTGGCTGACCCTCGAATCATACAGTAACACCCCTGGGCATCTGTTCTGTTTTAGGATTGTAGATATGACCAACTCAAGCTTTCCAGATAAGCAGAAGCAGACATCTGTCTCTCTCTCTCTCTGAACTCAGCACTTCCAGGTTCATCTCTCTCCCATCTGCCCCCCATAACATGAGCCCCACTCCTGCCCACCCGACATTTAAGGAGCTCCTGGCATTTGTTTGAAGTTAGTGTAGGCATTAGCTCTGGTTTCCTGCTTCAAATCCCTATGCAGACCCAATAAAAGGTCTGTAGGTTGAAAATTCACTAAAGTAGATTACTGTCTGTACAGAAATGTAATGCAAACAAACTTGGAATTTACTGGCTATTATGAGGAAATTTTTCTGGCACCCAGTGACTTTCCCCCTAGTGAGGCTTTATGGTTAGTCTGAGATAGACAGGAACTCCTTGTAACCCCTACCAGCATTACTAGTTTTACCACTTCATCGACAGCTGCCCAGTTACGCAGATTTGTACTGTATATACAATATTACATATAAGTAACATTGCATGAGTAAGAGTGAATGAGAGTGAGACTGCTTTCATAAAAATTCAATACACTAATAAAACCATATCCAAAGGAAAATTAACCATTGTGTCTCCGAACAACACACAGCAGTGGCATTACTTATTAAATCATTGTTTTTATATGAATCGTTTGTATGAATAATTCAGTTACTCGCTCATAAATACTGTTTTCCTGAATGATTCAGTGCTGTTGAATGAATTAATGACTCATAAAGATTGGGCCTGTCCCAATACCCACACTTGTGGGTTTTTGCACTTGAACACTTGAACACTTGTCCACTTACGTAAACATTTCCTGTATTTGACCCAAGTGTTCAAGTGGGCGTGAACACCACAAGTGTGGGTAGAACTATTGATTACTCAATGGAACATATTTAGTAAAGTTTTTACAAAGCTTTATTTACACATTTTGATTTTCAATATTTTGTACTTTAAAATAAACTAAATGTATTTTCAGTAGTCCTTACATAACAGACAACTTCATTTAATTGTGGTGCATCTAATAAAGTGATAAAAGCAGTTTTGCAAACGTTTTACAAAATACACACTCATTTCTGCACAAACAAATTCTGCAACACTTTGCACTTTATTACCAAATTATGAGTAATTCTAACATATACTTTCACTGGAAAGTTTTCCTCAAACTTTTATGCTTTTGGTGCATGAGTTCCTGAATTCATGTGATAAATGATACATGGGATACGCTTAGCCTGAAATACCACTCCATAGCTTTATTACAGATAGAGTGTATTTAGTGCGCATTAAGGGCACTGAGCATTTGCATTTTTCAGAGCTGGGACAGTCTTGCACACTTTCTGTCATGTGCACATGCTCTCAAGTGGACAACACCGCAAGTGTGGATATTGAGACAGGCCCACTGTCGCTTGTCTTGTTACTGAATGGTTCTATTTTTTTTATTAATTGTTTCAGTGAATAATTCAATGACTCATTCATAATGATTGTGAATTGTTTCCTTACTGAACAAATCAATGTGTCCAAACAAATGAATTCACTGAAACCACCAGTGACTCATGGGAGTGATGCAAACAGCGAAAAGTCCCAGCGTAACGAGTATTAATAATATTAATGACCTGTACTCATCCACATTTTAAAAGTCACTTTCGATAAAAGCATCTGCTAAATGATTCAATGTAAATGCAAGATGCACATGTATTCCTCAGTATAGCAGAATGGAGCTGAAAGGAACTGGTTTGTCTTTGACATCTGGGTTGACTGATTTGAACCGCATACTTGGTGAGACAGGGAGTATGCTTATTGTCAGGGGTCAGAGCCAAAGTTTTTCTGTTAGTGAGGGGAGTTTTCAGCACGTAAATCTGGCCTCTCTGGGACCGTCTGGCTGGCAGGCAGGAGCACGGTTCAATCTGTAAGGACTGCACATGCTCTTCAGACACGTGGAGACGGGCCAAGGGCCGAAATCTACCCCAAGGTCAGGAAGATGGTTCGTAATAAGGAATAAATCAGGAGTAACATGCCGTGGGCTGCGAGGATCTATTAAAATAGGAGGCGATGAAGAAAGTTGGACAGTTTGAATTGTAAATGCCTAAACTAGTTCTGACAGGTAGCCTATAGGTTTCTAAGCACTTGTGGGATGGTGATGGAATCATAATAGTTGTAACACACGTTGTGGTCATCCAGCTGTGAAATTTTCTGTGGAAATTCTCACCTGACAGACTATTAGCAAAATTTTGAGTATACATGAGTATAACGGAATTACTAGGAAGCCTTCCTGCAGCTCAAACTAGCGCTAGCAACGCCAAGGTCAAGGGTTTGACTCTCGGAAAGCAAGAACTAACGAAATGTGAACCTTGAATGCTGGCGCTTTGAATAAAAGCATCTGCCAAATGTATGAATGTAAAGTAATAGGTGTCATGCTTATTCAACCACCCCTCAAATTAAGCCATATGTATTTTGAATGCACATAATGCATTCATACATTATTAACAGTGCCACAAAATTGTTACCTTTTGGTTAATTTTGCCATTTTGAAGCCACAATATGTGGTCCATGTGATTTGTGTAGAACCAAGAAGTGTTTGTATGCGGATGGCTGAGGGAGTATGCCCTCCCCTCCCATTAAAGGGATAGTTCACCCAACAAAAATAAAAATGTTGTCATGAATTACTCACCCTCATGTCGTTTCAAACCCGTAAGACCTTCGTTCATCTTCGGAACACAAATTAACGCAAATTACACTACGAGAATACTTTTTGTGCACAAAAGAAAAAAAAAACGACTTTATTCAACAATTCGTCTCCTCCGCATCACCATGGTGCCATTTTGGAGAATATCCACTGGACGTAAACGTTCGTATTCTGTTCTGTGTCAGCTGCGTCATGCCGGATCTGTTTCCTACGTTGTTGTGATTTGATCTGAACGGAAACAGCGTATCCGTGTGACTGCAGGGCAATCACTGGCAGTCAAGTTTAGGTGCAGTTTTGGTTGGTTCATTATAAAAATATACTATATTATAAAATAATTCAACCTGTCCTGGTTCCCATGTATACTATAAGACCACTATCATGAAAAGAAACTAGGTGCATGACATCCCTGAACAGAATCACTACAATACACTTCCAGATTGCTGTAAATGAGTCAACGATGGATCAGTTTAAATTTGCGGATGGATCAGTCATATGATGAGAGAGCAGGAAGGTCAAACACGCACTCAAAATTAGGGCCAAAGGTTTCATGAAAGGGGGCTGGGTGAAATAAGTAGGGGAAATCCTTAAGGCTTCCGATTTCATTTCCCATGCATTTACAAAAAGAGGTTCTCCATTCAAACTAGTAGAGCTCACACTAAAAGGAGGACGTAGACACTTGAGAAAGTCCCTTAGGATGTTTATGTCTTGACCTCACAGTGATTAGCGGTTGCCCCATGACTTCTCTTCTGACTTTCAAACAACAACTTCAGGAGTCTGAGATATTGTAGAGAGTTTAACAAAACATCTACTGCCATCTTCCTGTGAAACTGCATCAATGTTATTG
This sequence comes from Sinocyclocheilus grahami, assembly GCF_001515645.1. Lineage (NCBI taxonomy): Eukaryota > Metazoa > Chordata > Actinopteri > Cypriniformes > Cyprinidae > Sinocyclocheilus > Sinocyclocheilus grahami. The sequence continues at coordinate 1,066,525 of NW_015505465.1, read as the reverse complement.
CTATTTAATTTAGTAAAAGGATATGTTGTATGAATTAATCTATAGGAGTAGTTTTCAAAGGAGATGAGATTGCAAAAAAGTAAATTTTGTGATGATGTCTGCAGTTAGAATAGTTTTTCTGTCTAATAAAAAAAAAGAAATGAAGATCAAAGGCTTTTCAAGCCTCTGGTGATCTTTGGCTCCTGAATTTGCTGGTGTTGGGTTTTCTTACATAATAAAAAATTCTTCCCACACTCTAAACAAGCAGTTCATTTATAAACATTGTACAATTACTGGCACCAACTATACCACTGAAACTGGGAGAGAGGCAGCTTGGGTAAGGAGAAGGGAGAGAGGTAGACCCAAAATGAGCAAAGTGCTAAAAGCACTGAGCGGTGTGAAGTCAGAACTGCAGGGTACACTTGAAAGAAAGTCTGATGAGACATAAAAAGCCTTGTAAATCTTAGCCTGGTCAGAGAGAGCAACCACAGTTTTATGTTCACATACATTTTAGGACTCATTTTAGCTTTACTTCATAATTATTTGTGTAAGAATATTATATATTTATTTATTTATTTATTTATAATCGGCTTAAAGACTGTTAACTACTAGCCTATAAGCTATAACTTCCTAGAGGGCTTTGAACATATTTATTATTAAGATGTTATTAAGTTATATGTTATATATATATATATATATATATATATTTACACTACCAGTCAAAAGGTTGGGATCAGAACGATTTTTAATGTTTTTTACAGGAGTTTCTTATGCTCATCAAGGTTGCATTTATTTGATAAAAAAATTAAATATTGTGAAATATTATTATGATGTAAAATAAAATTTTTCTATTATAATATACATTCAAATCAAATTTATTCCTGTGATGTAAAGCTGAATTTTCAGCATCATTACTCTGGTTTCATTACTTCAGTGTCACATGATCCTTCAGAAATCATTCTAATATGCTGATTTATTATCAGTGCTGGAAACTGTTGTGCTGCTTAATATTTTTTTGGAACCTGTGATACTTTTATTCAGGACTCTTTGATGAATAAAAAGTAAAAAAGAAGAGCATTTATTTAAAATAGAAATCTTTTCTAACAATATACACTACAGTTCAAAAGTTTGGGGTCAGTAAATTTTTATTCTTTCTTTTTTTGAAAGAAATTAAAACTTTTATTCAGCAAGGATGTGTTAAATTGTTAGCAAAGATGTATATTGCTAGAAAATATTTATATTTTGAATAAATGCTGTTCTTTTGAACTTTTATCAAAGAATCCTGAAAAAGTGTCGCAGTTTCCCAAAAAAATATTTGGCAGCACAACTGTTGCCAACATTGATAATTCTAATAATAAATCAGCATATTAGAAT
>NW_015505465.1:1060807-1062006 GCF_001515645.1 Sinocyclocheilus grahami | reverse complement strand
AATATGCTGATTTATTATCAGTGCTGGAAACTGTTGTGCTGCTTAATATTTTTTTGGAACCTGTGATACTTTTATTCAGGACTCTTTGATGAATAAAAAGTAAAAAAGAAGAGCATTTATTTAAAATAGAAATCTTTTCTAACAATATACACTACAGTTCAAAAGTTTGGGGTCAGTAAATTTTTATTCTTTCTTTTTTTGAAAGAAATTAAAACTTTTATTCAGCAAGGATGTGTTAAATTGTTAGCAAAGATGTATATTGCTAGAAAATATTTATATTTTGAATAAATGCTGTTCTTTTGAACTTTTATCAAAGAATCCTGAAAAAGTGTCGCAGTTTCCCAAAAAAATATTTGGCAGCACAACTGTTGCCAACATTAATAATTCTAATAATAAATCAGCATATTAGAATTATTTCTTAAGGATCATGTGACACTTTGATGGAAATTCAGCTTTGCATCACAGAAATAAATTATATTTTAAAGGACATTAACATAGAAACCATTATTTTATATTGTAATAACATTTTGCAAGATTACTGTTTTTTCTGTATTTTTGATCAAATAAATGCAGCCTTGAAGAGACTTCTTTAAAAACATTACAAGTCTTACCGATCCCAAACTTTTGACCGGTAGTGTATATATATATTATTAAGATATTGATATATATATAGGCCATGAGAAAATGGTAAGTATTGTTTATAGCTTATTTTTTGTTTCCTTTGTAACCCCAAGCTACAGTGATAACCATTGGATCTTGCATGTACATGTAAAAAAAGTGTTCCACAGAAAGAATAACGTAGCGATAAGCATTTTCTTAGGTGTACCACCAGGGGGCAGTACCGAACTTAATAATCTGTAAACATTTGAATGGAAACATTACCACAAGGTAAATCACACTACACTTAATATTACCGACTTTTAATTGAAACACATTAAGTATACGTGTGAGGAAAATGTTTTCTCTAGACATGTTTTTAGATTTAGAGAGAAACCTATAGTAATACAAACTCCAGTGTGAGGATCCAGTGGAAAGACAATAGCCTATAGACATCCTTAATGTTTTCTTATTTTCCTGTCATATGATATAATATTTATACCATCAAATTTATAGCGCTCCATATCTATCTATCTATCATCAAATGTATAGCGCTCCATATCTATCTATCTATCTATCTATCTATCTATCTATCTATCTAT